>NC_143027.1:42942500-43245714 GCF_057628025.1 Oncorhynchus mykiss
CAATGAAGATGGACGGGGTGTGATTCTGACATCAAGCTAAACAAAGAGAGGACCGTGCACATTCCACAGTCCAGATATGGGATACTCATTAGGGGTCATAAAATGTGGGGTGGTGACTAAAAGGAGAGAAGAGTATAAGATGTGTTTTGAACTTTCTAAAAATGTATGCATTCAGCTGACGGCATCCGTGGTAATAAAATCTTAACTTCTCTTGAGCTTTTGGTCTCAATTCCAGGCTGCATCACATCCGGCCGTGATTGGGAGTCCCATAGGGCGGCGCACAATTGGCCTAGCGTCGTCTGGGTTTGGCCGGGGTAGGCCGTCATAGTAAATTAGAATTTGTTCTTAACTGACTTGCCTAGTTAAATAAAGGTTCCATTATTTTTATTATTAAACAATTCCTTATTGCAAAGAGGTTGCAATAGCAATGGGGAGGAGACAGGTTAAAGGATTTTTAAGCCTGGAGACAATTGAAACATGGATTGTGTATGTGTACATGTCAGAGGGTGAATGAGCAAGACAAAAGATTGAAGTGCCTTTGAACGGGGTATGGTAGTACGTGTCAGCCGCACCATGGGCCAGCATCTCTGTGAAACGCTTTCGATATCTTGTAGAGTTGAGGCTGATGAATTGAGGCTATTCTGAGGGTAAATTGGTGTGCAAACTCAATATTAGGAAGGTATCTTGCCTGGTCACAGATGTGTTTGTCGTCTTGCCAAATCCTTCAGTTGACTATTCAGCACAAACAGATATGGGACCAGTCTAACATGTAAGTTTTAGCTTGGTATATCCCAGGGCAGTGGGACAGAGAGAACACTCACCCGTGACTCAGGCCTGAACTCTCTTTTCCTTCGGATCCTCTTGAAGATCTCAGTGAGTTCGTCCTGCCTGGCGGCGGAATCTGTGTTAGTCTGGGAGACGGTGCGGAGGAGGTTTGGAAATGAGGCAGAGATAGAGGGGATCAGGGGTGGTGCTGTGGCTCCTACTGCTCCTGGGGTGCCCTGGCCGGGCAGGGTTGTGTCCACCGTGGGGTCGTCTACGTGCTCAATCAGCCACTCCATGGCCTGGGTCACTGACATGCTGTAGGAGAGGCAGTGAGGGAGGGGCATGGATGAATTTGTTGTTTCAGACTCATCGGATCAGACTGGACTCACTTGTTGTGATGGATAGAATCACAGGCTAAGTGTCTAATTGATTCTTTATAGACTTCACTGATTAGACCACTGACCAGTATCATTGACTCAGACTACACTCCAGGGCAGTGGTCCATCCTCAGTGAACTCTAAAAAAACAAAACATGTATGTCAGACATTTATTATTTTTGGGACAAAACTATACTAAATATAATCACGTCACCAAATAATCGATTAAAACACTATTTTGCAAAGAAGTTCTACAGTAGCCTCAACAGCACTGTAAGGTAGCGCCATGGTGTAGCCGTAAGACAGCTAGCTTCCATCCTCCTCTGGGTACATTGACTTCAACACAAAACCTAGGAGGCTCGTGGTTCTCACCCCCTTCCATAGATTTACACAGTAATTATGACAACTTCCAGAGGACTTCCTCCAACCTCAGAGCTCTTGCAGCATGAACTGACATTTTGTTCACCCGATCAAAGGATCAGAGAATTAATCTAGTACTGAAAGCATAAACTACAGCTAGCTAGCACTAGTGTATAAAATGTGGTGAGTAGTTGACTCAGAGAGAGAAAGACAATAGTTGAACAGTTAAATTAATTTCTTCCAAAATGGAGAAGCGAGAGTAATTTCTCTCTCTCACTTTGCTAGCAAATGCAGCTAGCTAGTTTAGCCTACTGAACACCCTGCTCAAACAGAGGGATGCTATGTTAGCTAGCTGGCTTTGACTTTCCAACAACACTGGAACTCAGGGTAAGCTTTCGGTTTTTACAAATGTATTGCCACCAGGGCCGCCGGTGTAACAGCTTAGTGACTATACAGTACACTAACATTACTGCATGATTGTAGCGGGTTTACTAACACGTTAGTTCAATTAGCTATGCTGACTATGACGTTACTTTAGCTAATATGGTGACATTGATGTAGGCTGAGTGTAGCGGTTTGGCTTGGAAAGGTTTTTTCTCAGCTAATGTGTTGCACATTGAAGTCCACAAGCGAAAGGGAAGAGGTGAGAGGAGGAGAGCGCATAGATGCGAGAAGGAATACAACGTGGCAGCTATGAAAGCGAACTGTGTTTATGTGCGATTGGGGGTGAATTTATTCTGATGATTCTGTTGGAAAATGTTTCTTAAAAGGAAGCAAACGGAACAAAACGACTATAAACGTAGCTGAATTTATCAATTAGAAACTTTTCTTTGCAACTGTTGGACTAATGATTACACCCTATATCAGCTAGATGCAGGCAAGAGTGTGCAAGGCAGTATTTAAATGGCACTGTCTGTCCATGTATCAAAACAAAAAAAGTGTCACTGTCACCCTAAATGTGGTGTCTCGCCCTGTGTGCACCTACGTTGTAAACTTTTATTGATAGGCTAGGTTGTAGCAACCTCATGATGGGTATAGTGAACATTTGAGTATCATGTGGCAGCCTAAACCTATCGCAGTGACATTGAACATGAATGAGTGTCATCCAATATGCTGTAATAGAAATAAGGCCATGCTCATAAAATAACAATCTTCCCTCATCTTAAACACTACAGATTTTTGGGGGTTTTGCCTAGAAACGAACGGCCAAATCATTTGTTTAGGTCCAAACAATGTTTTCAGAGGGGAGGGTTCATTTTTGGGATGGAAAAACATTGTGTTGTTGTATATAGAAAAAACTAAAAAGTTAGTATCAAGTATGTAAAAAAAAAAAAAAAAAGGTAATGGACCTATATATTTTTAAATAACTATGAGAAATAAAAATCACTCAAATAAAAGCTAGACAAAAACAATGAATTCAGGAGTATTGGTTTTGTTATCATGTTTGAGCATAAGAACACCGCATTAGGCATGGCAAAATGCATAAAATTGCAGGGGGAAACATGCAGGAAAATAGCCAAATGTTCTCTCAGCTCTATAGCAGAACTGCAGAAAATTGGTTTACAAACGGCAAAAGTTCTCTCAACTTCATGGAAAAATCTGCAGAATTGCAGGAAATAGCCGCGCGGCCAAGATGGGGGGCTCAAATGTTCTTGCCCAGGGCCTTGACCAAATACAGCTGGGCCAAGATAGCACTAACCATGAGCTGAGCATGCCCATTGCCACACCCCCGTCACACCCCCTTTTGATTCAGAAACAACCCTGCACTGCTTGTGTCAGTGATTATCTCATTTGAACTTCAGGTGATAAGTATTATTGATTGTGACTCACTGGTTGAGCCTGAGAGCTTTGATGGCTCTGCTCTCAGGGAAACCCATCTCAGTCAGCTGCTGAAGGGTCGTCTCATCCACCCGGTCCTCCTCCTCCTCATCCAGCATGGCTGACAAACCACACACACAATATTAGTGAATAATAGTATAACTATAATAATACTTCATGCATGGAATGAAGTTGCTACTGACTGCCTTGAAGGGAATTCTAGAGTGCATTATTTAAGCCGGTGTTTGAGGGATATATTGGCAAGCCGTGCCAATATCTCCTCCAAACACCGGCTTCTCTGGCATTATCACTTTTATACAACGGGTTACCGAAATATATATATTTTTATTTTGATGAATTTATTCCTACTATTTAATCATTCCACAAGATAAAGTACTGACACAAATCTAGGGTTGCTACCCAAGCTGGCTGGTCGGTCGTTCGTTCTATCGGTTCGGTTGCCAGAGATGTGACACAGTCATTTAGTCTTTTTGTTCTCTTCTACAGTTGAAGTCGGAAGTTTACATACACCTTAGCCAAATACATTTCACAATTCCTGACATTTAATCCTAGTAAAAATTCCATGACTTAGGTCAGTTAGGATCACCACTTTATTTTAAGAATGTGAAATGTCAGAATAATAGTAGAAAGGTTTTATTTCAGCTTTTATTTCTTTCATCACATTCCCAGTGGGTCAGAAGTTCACATACACTCAATTAGTATTTGGTAGGATTGCCTTTAAATTGTTTAACTTGGGTCAAACGTTTTGGGTAGCCTTCCACAAGCTTCCCACAATAAGTTGGGTGAATTTTGGCCCATTCCTCCTCACAGAGCTGGTGTAACTGAGTCAGGTTTGTAGGCCTCCTTCCTCACACACGCTTTTTCAGTTCTGTCCACGATTTTTCTACAGGGTTGAGATCAGGGCTTTGTGATGGCCACTCCAATACCTTGACTTTGTTGTCCTTAAGCCATTTTCCCACAACTTTGGAAGTATGCTTAGGGTCATTGTCCATTTGGAAGATAAATTTGCGACCAAGCTTTAACTTCCTGACTGATGTCTTGAGATGTTGCTTCAATATATCCACATAATTTTCCTACCTCATGATGCCATGTATTTTGTGAAGTGCACCAGTCCCTCCTGCAGCAAAGCACCCCCACAACATGATGCTGCCACCCGTGCTTCACGGATGGGATGGTGTTCTTCGGCTTGCAAAGCCTCCCCCTTTTTCCTCCAAACATAACAAGTCATTATGGCCAAGTAGTTATATTATTGTTTCATCAGACCAGAGGACATTTCTCCAAAAAAGTACGATTTTTGTCCCCATGTCCAGTTACAAAACGTAGTCTGGCTTTTTTATGGCGGTTTTGGAGCAGTGGCTTCTTCCTTGCTGAGCGGCCTTCAGGTTATCTCAATATAGGAATAGTTTTACTGTGGATATTGATACTTTTGTACCCGTTTCCTCCAGCATTTAACAAGGTCTTTTGCTGTTGTTCTGGAATTTATTTGTACTTTTCGCACCAAAGTAGGTTCATCTCTAGGAGACAGAATGAGTCTCCTTCCTGAGCGGTATGATAGCTGCGTGGTCCCATGGTGTTTATACTTGCGTACTATTGTTTGTACAGATGAACATGGTACCTTCAGGTGTTTGGAAATTGCTCCCAAGGATGAACCAGACTTGTGGAGGTCTATAATTTTTTTCCCCTGGGGTATTGGCTGATTTCTTTTGATTTCCCATGATGTCAAGCAAAGTGGCACTGAGTTTGAAGGTAAGCCTTGAAATATATCCACAGGTACACCAATTGACTCAAATGAGGTCAATTAGCCTATCAGAAGCTTCTAAAGCCATGACATTATTTTCTGTAATTTTCCAAGCTGTTTAAAGGCACAGTCAACTTAGTGTATGTAAACTTCTGACCCAATGGAATTATGATACAGTGAATTATAAGTGAAATAATCTGTCTGTAAACAATTGTTGGACAAATTACTTGTGTCTTGCACAAAGTAGATGTCCTAACCGACTTGCCAAAACTATAGTTTGTTAACAAGACATTTGTGTAGCGGTTGAAAAACAAGTTTTAATGACTCCAACCTAAGTGTATGTAAACTTCCGACTTCAACTGTATTGGCGCAACCCAGTCGTTCGTTCCAAATGTTCCACTGCCATACTGGCTGGCAACGTTCTTATCCCATGCTTGCTAGCTATTCAACTACGGCTAACTTACAGTCATGTCAAACAGTGCAGCCAGAATAACAGCTGCACTTGCGTTTGTTGAAGCTTTCTAGTGATCTTTTTTGGGACACATCCATAACAATGAGCTAATGATGTGCGATTTCACCTGGCATAGAAAATGTACTCTCATCTGGACACTGTTGTTCAGAGGAGCTAGCCAACAACACAGCTAACACAATCACTTCAAACTGAAGCTAGAAAGACTGCTAATTAGCTGCACTTCATTTAGCTTTACCTGTACTTCATTTAGCTTTACCTGTTAACTGACATTTCTTTGTATCCATAAAAATGTATGCTGATTCATGATTTCGACTGGCTGAGAAAAGCTGCCTGTCTGTCTCAAATTTGAATACTGAAATGTTGCAAATGTCAGAAAGCAAGATTTATACAAATCTCTGCTGTTGAAAACTAAATGTTAGTCTAAAAGAAAGGTGAGATAATGTCTAGATTATTTTTATAGTAGAGATCAAGTTTATAAATTGCCTGGCTGGGCTGATGAGACACGGGATTGCACAGTCAGATGGAACAGAGTAAATAGGCATTTTAACGGCATAGATATAGCCAGTGGTAACTTGTGGAATAGACACCGACTGCAACGCAGTTTTAACCAATCAGCATTCAGAATTAGACCCACCCGCTGTATAATTAAGCGATAAGGCACGAGGGGGTTTGGTTTATGGCCAACATACCACTGCTAAGGGCTGTTCTTAGGCACGATGCCAACCCACAAAGCCCAGAGGTGCCTTATTGCTATTATAAACTGGTTACCAACGTAATTAGAGCAGTAAAAATAAAATGTTGTCATACCCGTGGTATACGGTCTGATATACCACGATTTTCAGCCAATCAGCATTCAGGGCTCGAACCACCCAGTTTATAATTCCCTATAATGCACAGTATAATTCAGTGGCTATGAAATTCATACTTACATGTTCTGTTTGAGCTGCTTTTGAAAGCAAAAGTTGATTTGAAAACATTATTGGCATTGTTGAATTAGATTTGTATAATAGCAAGCTAGGACTAATGCTTTGGCCATAAAAATCAGAATCAAATCATTCTGATTTCTATGGATTTGGTTAGCTGAGCTAGCAAGTCTATTTGTTTGGTTACCAAGGCAACTACTATAGATATCTAGTAAACTTGCTAGCTACTTCAGTGGATGTTGAACACATTTCTAGCATCAAATGTGTTAAATTATAGCCATGGTATATAATAGGGATTATCAACTTTGGAGCTCTAATGCGTACTCTGGAAAATAATGCAACTCTGTTATTAAGGTGAGTTCCACGTCGCACATTATTTTCCAGAGAACGTAGTTGATTATCGCTTACATAATGCACTATTCTGTCACTTATACATAAGCTTAGTGACAATATGACTGTTACAGCTCCAACTTGTTGTTCATTAAAAAAACATCAGGTAGCCGTCGGGGCGGCAGGTAGCCTAGTGGTTAGAGCGTTGGGTCGTAACCGAAAGGTTGCTCGATCGAATCTCTGAACTGACAAGGTAAAAATCTGTCGTTCTGCCCCTGAACAAAGGAATTAACCCACTGTTCCCAGGCCATCATTGTAAATAAGAATTTGTTCTTAACCGACTTGCCTAGTTAAAAAATAAAAAATAAACTAATGCAAAACCAGCCTCTTAGCCCTGCAAGGCAGTTACCAAAAACAATCTTTGATAATGAAATAATGTCTGCACACTGTACCATTGGCCTTTTTGAAGAGCTCCACAGCATCGGGGTTCAAGGCGAGAAGCTTCTGGGCCACTTCAATGAGAGAGACAAGGATTTTCCTGAGCTCCGTCTGAAACTGATGGAAAATGTATTTTATTTGTTTATTTAACCAGGAAGTTCCAATGAGGTCAGAAGACCTCATTCCCAAAGAACCTCATTCTTAAACCAGAATGAATAACCTCTCTTTAAGAATGAGGTTCTTTGGGAATGAGGTCTTCTGACCTCATTTGAACTTCCTGGTTAAATAAACAAATAAAATCTTAGTATCAGGTTCACTCATTCTCAAATTCACTCATTTTAATATGTCTCTGATAAGTTTGCAGGTGACATTTTAGGACTATAGTTAAATTTCAGTACAATAGTCAGTGGAAAGCTCCTGAAGTGCTTTGAACTGTGCATTCTGACAGGTTATTTACTGTATTGTGCTGTACTTACATCTCTGATGTTATGCTGGGTGACAGTGCGGTCTGTGTGACGGGTGGACAGGCCGGCGGTGGCCTTCAGGATGGCATCTTTATCTGGAGCCTTGTTATCCTGCTTCTTCTGACAGACAAGGAGGAAACACACATGAAGATAGTTGCAAACAGTACAACAAGTTGGACGTAATACGTTTCTTGTTGTGTTGTCCCTGGTTCTAGCAGTCTTAGCAATTCATTAAACATTTGTGTCTGATGATCGGTGCCTATTGAGTTTAAGTGCCGAGTTAGATAAGCCACAAACCAATACAATTAGGGAGAGTATTTAAATCTGTTGTTTGGCCTACCTTTTCCTCTGCAGTTATGTCAGCTATTTTCGGAGGGGGTGGCAGTGGTCTCTTCTTTATCAGTAGAAGAAAATCTAAAACCAAAGGAAAACATTCACTTAATGGCATGTAGTAGCATTGAACATATCGGCTAATTGTTCGATTGGAAAATATTAACATTGAGACAACTTCAATCTTTAAATCCATAGAAGTACCTTTATCTTTTAGATTTTCATCTGCAACCGTTTTAGTTTCTGTGAGGATCCTCTCCGTGGCAGCATGGACAAGTTTATGGTGTGTGATTGTTTTGGGGTCTTCGAGGCTTCCATGTACATACTGCAACAAAAACAACCCCCCCCCCCAAAAAAATATATATATATAATAATAATCCCATCGACAGGAACAAATAGCAGTACTTTTACCCTGGTAATTATATTACTGTTGTTTTTATTTAACCACGCAAATAATTGGTAATGGATAGGCTAGCTAGCCCTATATCAACAGCCAAACATATTTCTAAAGGTACCAATGATTTCTGCATTAGCTGGGTCTCTTACTGTCTAAATTTGTACTAGGAGGATGCAGTGCAGAAAGAGACTGGCAGCCATATGGGGTAGGCTAGCTGCAAGTGGGGCATCATACTGGCACTTACAGACGAATCAAGTGTAAAAATGAGTAGCCCTAAATAGCAACAGTACAGTATAGTCTGTGTAGTATAGTATAGTCTGTGGAACAAATAAGGAAAACTCAGAAGGCAGGAGCCTAGGAACATAAACAGAGTAACTTAACTTACATAGCTACACCAACAGACACGAGCATTTGGGCTAGGCTAGCTATCACATTTTGCCAAGGAGCTCATGGGGTGCGCCTAGTTTGCAGGGATTCTAGGCTCGCTAACTTGTGAATCAACTTGCTAAATTATAAATAGCAGTGTCTACCCAGTTACTCTAAATACGGAACGACTGACACCGACATTGACTATTTCAACTAGGGCTGCAAACATTGGCGACACAGTTACACAACTACGTTACAATTTCACCCGGGCAAACACCAATCAATGAGCAAGAAAATAAACAAGCATACATGTTTCAAGCACTTCTCTTTGAGTTGTTCAATAGTGGTATCCTCTGTTACTTCTTCCAACCACTCTGTACCCTCCATAGTACAAATGTGGATTTTTAATATTTTTCCAGCGAATATCTTCTCTTCTTGCACAAACATAGCTGTAGTTTTGTGTGTAACTATATAGCTAGCGAGCCAGTTCAGTGATGGCTACGTTAGTTTGCTAACATTAGCTAGCGCCTTCGAAAAACAGCGACAATAGTGCAAACACCTACACTTATGATTTTCAAACAGTTTGATCGGACTTCAATGCTATAGCAGTCGAGTGCTGTTAATTTCGCAAATAAGAGTTGTTTATCTTTCTCCAAGAGCCGAGCGGCTAGCCAAGTATACTATTGTGTTGGTTATGATTAACCTTTGAACCAAGGCAACGTTTGTCCCTGTGTAAATGGGAATTGTAGTTGTTTTAAATTGTGTAGTTTAGCGCTCATTTAGCTGAGCTGTGAATCCTAAAAATTACCACCAGAAGAGGGAGACAAAGCCTACAGTGCCTGGGACTACTACACTGAACATAAACATAAATGCAACATGCAGCAATTTCAAAGATTTGATTTACAGTTCATATAAGGAAATCAGTCAATTTAAATTAGGCCCTAATCTATGGATTTCACATGAATGGGAAAACAGATATGTATCTGTTGGTTAAAGGTAGGGGTGTGGATCAGAAAACCAGTCAGTATATAGGGGAGGGTTTGGCCGGGGTAGGCCGTCATTGTAAATAAAAATTTATTCTAAACTGAATTGCCTAGTTAAATAAAGGTTTTAAAAATATATATATATATATATATATATATATATATATATTAAAACCTTTATTTACAATGACGGCCTACCCCGGCCAAACCCTCCCCTAACCTGGACGATGCTGAGCCAGTTGTGCGCCACCCTATGGGACTCTCGATCATGGCAGGTTGCAATACAGCCCGGGATCGAACCAGTATGTACCATTCCTGCCTCTAGTACTGAGATGCAGTGCCTTAGACCGCTGCGCCACTCGGGAACCCTAGTATATGGTGTGACCATCATTTTCCTCATGCATCTCCTTCGCATAGAGTTGATCAGGCTGTTGACTGTGGCCTGTGGAATGTTGTCCCACTCCTCTTCAGTGGCTTTGCGAAGTTGCTGAATATTGGCGGGAACTGGAACATGCTGTCGTACACGTCAATCCAGAGCATCCCAAACATGCTCAATGGGTGAGTATGTAGGCCATGGAAGAACTGGGACATTTTCAGCTTCCAGGAATTGTGTACAGATCCTTGTGACATGGGGCCGTGCATTATCATGCTGAAAGATGAAGGGATGGCGGCACGACAATGGGCCTCAGGATCTCGTCACGGTATCTCACGGTATTCAAATTGCCATCAATAAAATGCAATTGTGCTCAATGTCCGTAGCTTATGCCTGCTCATACCA
Source organism: Oncorhynchus mykiss (assembly GCF_057628025.1). Lineage (NCBI taxonomy): Eukaryota > Metazoa > Chordata > Actinopteri > Salmoniformes > Salmonidae > Oncorhynchus > Oncorhynchus mykiss. Next base: position 42,953,061 of record NC_143027.1, read on the forward strand.
TAACCCTACTGCCACCATGGGGCACTATGTTCACAACGTTGACATCAGCAAACTGCTTGCCCACACAATGTCATAGGATTCATCCGTGAAGAGCACACTTCTCCAGCGTGCCAGTGGCCATCGAAGGTGAGCATTTGGCCACTGAAGTCATTTTACGATGCCGAATTGTAGTCAGGTAAAGAACTTGGTGAGGATGATGAGCACGCAGATGAGCTTCCCTGAGACGTTTTCTGACAGTTTGTGCAGAAATTCTTAGGCTATGCAAACCCACAGTTTCATCAGCTGTCTGGGTGGCTGGTCTCAGACGATCCTGCAGGTGAAGAAGCCGGATGTGGAGGTCCTGAGCTGGCGTGGTTACACATGGTCAGCGGTTGTGAGGCCGGTTGGACATACTGCCAAATTCTCAAACGACATTGGATGAGGCTTTTTGGTAGAGAAATGTACATTTAATTCGATGGGAACAGCTCTGGTGGACATTCCTGCAGTCAGCATGTCAATTGCACGCTCCCTCAAAACTTGAGACATCTGTGTAATAAAACTGCACATTTTAGAGTGGCTTTTTATTGTCCCCAGCACAAGGTGCACCTGTGCAATGATCATGCTGTTTAATCAGCTTCTTGATATGCTACACCTGTCAGGTAGATGGATTATCTTGGCAAAAGAGAAATGCTCACTAACAGGGATGTAAACATGGAACATGCTTGTGATTTTTGATTTCAGCTCATGAAACATGGGACCAACACTTTACATGTTGTGTTTTATATTTTTGTTTAGTATGAATATTGCCTTACTGAGGCATCCCATTTTGGCCACAGAAGGATCAGCCTTTCATGGGAAACACATTACAATTCAGATTCTACACATGTCACTACTTCCAGTATCCCCTTAACTTTTTTCTGTAGGCCAATATGTATTTCATAAACAGTGCAATGCATTGGGTAGAATGGGCCATGGAAACACACTGGGTCCATACTTGCCAAAGTTAGAAAACATTTAAAGGTGCAATTTGCAAAAATCGCTCCGCCATTTCCTGGTTTCTAAAATTTTACAGTTTAACTGACAAAATAAGTTGTGTATAAGCAGTGTAGAGAATCATTGTACCATCTAAACCGTTGTGGAATATATTTTCGATAACCAAAAATATTGTATTTTCAGCTTGTGTACAAAACCAACATTAAAGGACTCAAAAACTAAACTAAACTAAAGTCAATTTATGCTTGATCCGAAAATGTTGTCGGAGACTTGGTATGGAGGGTGTGACGCAATTGCAGTGCCTCCGGAGGCATGCAGCGGCCAAGCTCCTTACTGCATTACTGTGCACCTTTCAAATGTTGTAACAATGTGGAGGCCTCTGCATTGTTCCGCACTGATATGATTGGTTTATGGTAGGTGAGGGCAGTACATCCTGTATAAACACAAACTCAATTCCTTGACAACTTCCTTCACAATAGCTCTGCTCAGCTCAGCTTAGCGCAAGAAGTATGAAAGCCTGGATGTCTTCGGAGGCTACGTTGCAGTAAATGAGGTATGGTCACTTCAGACTGCTGATTGACCATGAAGAGCAGGGGTTCTTAACCCTTGTGTAGTGTTAACATTCTGTATACTCCCGTCGTAAGGATAAAAAAATGACCCGCCTTCACTAAACCCCTAAAATAAAGCAGCTTAATTGAATTTTAAACCCCAAATGTATTTTGCATGAACAAACAACCGGTATTCATCACAAACTTTGTGAATATCTGAGTTTTCCCTCTTCACAATGCAGAAAGACTGCATTTAATCAGTGGACACCAGTTGTTTTTATTACAACACACCTGTCACAATTGTTTTCTTTACTAAAGAAAATGTTTATTATTATTATTATTGCTAAGGGTACTACATAGGTGTAAACACACATTTTTAGCAAGAAATAACACTTGTATAGCCTAAGAAAGTAGCAGAAATGTACAGAAAGTAGTTTTGAATGCATTTTATTGAAGGGAAACAACAGTCTTGAAGTTTTTTGGCAACATCGTGATATATTCTTATATACTGTACAATGAGGAATTCAACTACAAAATACTAGTCTTCTCCCATTTTTTAACCATTGCCTCCACCCACAAGGTGTATAAACAACAACAATAAATAAGAATAAAATAAGATAATATATACAAAACAAAAATGTGAAGAACATCCAATTAGCTTTAATTAGCACATGTAGGACAGTATGCAAGTGTGTGTGCATGGACTTTGCAGATGTATTTCTCACATGTGCAGCACATCGTATTTGTTTTTACAGTCCTTCTTTGGGGGGCAGAATTGGCATCTCCTCCTCTTGCCTGCCCCAGCTGCAGCCTCAGGTGGATCAGGACAAGATTCAGCCCCCTGAACAGCTTTCACAAGCGCTGCAGAGGCTGCTGTGTGGGGGAGGCGCTCCCTTCTTTGAATGTGTGGGGTTTCAAGTGCCTTTCCCAGCTGCTCCAGGAACACCCTCATCTTGTTCCGCTTATCAGGCATCCAGGAGGGTTGATCTTGTTCCATATCACGAAGGCATTGTATGAGGACACATCAATGATATTGTGGAAGATGACCAGGGGCCAGCGGGCAGTCATCCTCCTGCAGCTGTAAGTTCCAATCACCTTGTCCAGGTTGTCCTACGCGTGTTGTGGTTGTAGTCCAGGATGACAGCTGGCTTCCTGTCCTCACGATCACTGGTCTCAGCCGTTTTGTGCAGTGTGCTCAGGAGGACCACATTCTTGTTCCTCTTTGGGAGGTAAGAAACTATAGTGGTGGTGAAGGCAAAATTTGATGAGAAGGCCTCTCTCCCCCTTGTTGCGAGGATTGCACGGGGGGAGCTCAGGCTTGTTCTTTCTAACTGTGCCAACCATGGTGATCTTCCTCTACAGGAGCTGCTGGCTGAGTTAATAAGAGGTGAAGAATTTGTCACACGTGACATTGTGCCCCCTAAATCCATATGTCATGTCAAGCACAGCCCAGGACTGTCATCTGGTTCTTCTCCAGGCCTCCGCCGGTCGGCTTCCCTGTGTAGACTTGCATCTTCCAAGCATAGCTGGATTGTGTGTCACAGGCCACCCATATCTTGATGCCATACTTTGCTGGCTTGCTGGGCATATACTGCCGGAAAGGACAGCAACCTTTTGACAAAAGAGATTACATTCAGTAATTAGTATCAGTGTCACAGAAAACAATCACATAAATCAATGATATTACAGCAATACATAATAAAATGAACAGTGAAAAATCACTTACATTACAGATATGTAAATAGAAATGTACCTCTGAATGGAACGTTGCTCATCCACTGTTACTTCAGGCCCAGGGTTATAGAGGTATGGCAGACGTTCCAACCACTTCCCCCAGACCTCTCTTATGGCCGCCAGTTTGTCTCTCACATGTCTTGCAGGTCTTGACTCACGGTTATCAAATCGTAGCATTCTTGAGAAAGTGTTGAAGACTTTCAGTGGCATTGTGGCACGGAAAATCGCCCTTCCACTCTCTGCATCCCAGAGACTAAATGTAGCCTAGCCTCGGGACCTATATATACACCCGCTAAGATTAGCAGCCTTATGTAGGCACGCAGGTCAATCTCATCAATCCTTTTCCAGTTGTCTCCATATTTACAGAAACCCTCCAAATTTGTCATCTCCAGTATTTTTTCGATGGCTGGTGTGATGAACATGTACAATGTTTTGGAGATGTCCTGGGCATGGGCAACTAACTACATGTCTTGTGAGCCCTTGGGTCGTTCTTATGACATTTTGTCCTGCCATCTTGCTCTGGTTGTCATATGGTGACAAGGACAATGTTATTTTGATGTTCTTTGACCAAAAAAATTATTTCAGCTTGGGGGATTTCATCTTCATCTGAAGATGATGCATCGTGCTCTGGGTTGTATTCTTCCCCATCTTCTAATTCAGATACCTCCTCTTCTAAATCATTGCTCACTTGTTCCTCCTGGACATCTGAAAAAAATCTGATTACGACCTGTTGGGCACTGAAACGCGCACTCATGGCTTCAGCAAAGCGAGAACTGGGGGGGACTGTCATCTGCAGCACCTTTATAGCCTCTGACTGCATTCCCCATTAGTAAACAATGCTTTCAAGAAATGTTTATTTTGTCTGAAATTGTTTTTATTTTGTTTGAAACGGTTTTTACTTTGTCTGTGAACTTGAGTCATGTTTTTGGGTCGTGGAGGGGAGATGCTGCACATGCACAAGAAAGTTTGAGTTTTGTCTGAGTTCAATCAGTAGCACACAATCTCACTTTTCCATTGTGTGTGTGTGTGTGTCTTTGTGGTTTTTGTGGTGTGTAAATTATTTTATAACTGCTGGGTCAAAAATGACCCTAAGACAATATTTGTACCCTGGTGGTGTACAGCTTTCATGGAAATATGAACAAAGGCGATGTTTCATTTTTTCTAATGTTGGGGTCACTCTAGGAAAAGTCATCCAATTTCAAGTTGAAAAAATATAATTTAGGGGGTTTTCTCTGCTGTTAAACATAGTGGTGGGTCATGTTTTACCCTTAGGACAACACAAGGGTTTTAAACTTTTCCTGGGACCCAAGCTTTGGAAAATATGCAACTATATTACGTAAATATCAATACATTTCATTGCCATTATGCCTAAAACAAATGCAATATAGATAAAAACAAATAACAATTAAATGAAATACCCATATAAATATCTATTCATGTTTATTTTCCCCGATTAAAAACACTCTTACATATGGGGTGGCAGGAAGCCTAGTGGTTAGAGCATTGGACTAGTATCCGAAAGGTTGCAAGATCAAATCCCCGAGCTGACAAGGTAAAAATCTGTCGTTCTGCCCCTCTGTTCCGAGGCAGTCATTGAAAATAAGAATTTGTTCTTAACTGACTCGCCTAGTAAAATAAACATCAGTCGAGGTTGGAACTGTTGCTTTTAAAATACAATAAATCATTTTAATTCTGAACTGGAATAAACTGACTGATCACATCACACAGATGTATAACAAAAAACACTGACAGGCTTTTTGATAGTGCAACCCAAAGTAACAGTACAGATGAAAAATGAGCAGGCCTACTGTACATGTTACTGTAGAAATGATTGTTGAAAGAAAGTCTAGGTTGGAACTGTTGCTGTTAAAATACAATTCATATTTTTTATTTAGAACTGGAATAAACTGATTGATCACATCACACAGATATGGACCAGAAAACACACACCCACACAGTCATAATGAGAGGTGTATACCTGGTTGAAGTTTTCAACAGGCATGTCTATTCTGGGCTCAGTTTTTGACAGTGCAGGTCATGCACAGCATTGAGACTGTTTCTGTACACATAGGTACAGTTGAAGTCGGACGTTTACATAAACAAGTTTTAATGACTCCAACCTAAGTGTTTCAACCACTCCACAAATGTCTTGTTAACAAACTATAGTTTTGGCAAGTTGGTTAGGACATCTACTCTGTGCATGACACAGGTCATTTTTCCAACAATTGTTTACAGACAGATTATTCCACTTATAGTTCACTGTATCACAATTCCAGTGGGTCAAAAGTTTACAAACACTAAGTTGACTGTGCCTTTAATCAGCTTGGAAAATTCCAGAAAATGATGTCATGGCTTTAGAAGCTTCTGATAGGCTAATTGACATCATTGGAGGTGTACCTGTGGATGTATTGAAGGCCTACCTTCAAACTCAGTGCCTCTTTGATTGACATCATAGGAAAATCAAAAGAAATCAGCCAAAGACCTCAGAAAGTAATTGTAGACCTTCACAAGACTGGTTCATTCTTTGGAGCCATTTCCAAACACCTGAAGGTACCATGTTCATCTGTACAAACAATAGTACGCAAGTATAAACACCATGGGACCACGCAGCTGTCATACTGCTCAGGAAGGAGACGCGTTGTGTCTCCTAGAGATGAACGTACTTTGGTGCGATAAGTGCAAATCAATCCCAGAACAACAGCAAAGGACCTTGTGAAGATGCTGGAAGAAACGGGTACACAAGTATCTATATCCACAGTAAAACAAGTCCTATAATCGACATAACCTGAAAGAACGCTCAGCAAGGAGGAAGCCACTGCTCCAAAACCGCCATAAAAAAAGCCAGACTATGGTTTGCAACTGCATATGGGGACAAAGATCATACTTTTTGGAGAAATGTCCTCTGATCTGAGGAAACAAAAATACAACTGTTTGGCCATAATGACCATCCTTATGTTTGGAGGAAAAAGGGCTTGCAAGCCGAATAACACCCTCCCAATTGTGAAGCACGGGGATGGCAACATCATGTTGTGGGGGTGCTTTGCTGCAGGAGGGACTGGTGCACTTCACAAAATAGATGGCGACATGAGGGAGGAAAATTATGTGGATATATTGAAGCAACATCTCAAGACATCAATCTGGAAGTGAAAGCTTGGTTACAAATGGGTCTTCAAAATCGACAATGACCCCAAGCATACTTCGAAGTTGTTGCAAAATGGCTTAAGGACAGAGTCAAGGTATTGGAGTGGCCATCACAAAGCCCTGACCTCAATCCTATAGAAAATGTGTGGGCAGAACTGGAAAAAGCATGTGCGAGCAAGGAGGCCTACAAACCTGAGTCAGTTACACCAGCTCTGTCAGGAGGAATGGGACAAAAATCACCCAACTTATTGTGGGAAACTTGTGGAAGGCTACCCAAAATGTTTGTCCCAAGTTATACAAACAATTTAAAGGCAATGCTACCAAATACTAACTGAGTGTATGTAAACTTCTGACCCAGTGGGAATGTGATGAAAGAAATAAAAGCTGAAATAAATCACTCTCTCTACTATTATTCTGACTTTTCACATTCTTAAAATAACGTGGTGATCGTAACTGACCTAAGACATGGACTTTTTACTAGGATTAAATGTCAGGAATTGTGAAAAACTGAGTTTAAATGTATTTGGCTAAGGTGTATGTAACTTCAACTGTATGTGGTGCCAAACTGGATCAGAACATCTACTGCTTTCTCAGTCAGGCAGGAGACTGCTTCTTGGAGATTAGCAACCCAGAACTGTGTGAGTGTTTGCCTCAAAAAGCATCTAGCTTCAATCAGTTTATTCCAGTTCACAATAAAATTATTACTTGTATTTTAACAGCAACAGTTCCAACCTAGACTTGTTTTCAACAATAATGTATACAGTAAAATGTACAGTAGGCCTGATAATTTTTTCATCTTCATCTGTACTGTGATTAGTGTCGCTAGCTCGCTTGATTTGGCTAACGCTAGCTATTAGCTGTGTACAAGGCCAGGGAACTGTTTGAAAGAGAAACTCAAATCTACTACGAGAGATAGGTGAAATAAGTGAGTCGCAGTCGAAGCATTGTTTCCTGAAGCATTCTGCCCTGTTTAGTAAGAACTCCCTGGGTTTACCGTCATGCTGTGGATGATGTATCATATTAATTTGTTCGTTTTGAGATTTATTACTAAGCACCAAACACATTGTGGGCGCTCCTCGTTATTTCTCAAAGTTTGTATGAAAGAGAGAGAAACTCATCGGCGTATTTGTGTTTCATGACGATTGCGCTCAGTCAGAACATGTGGCTAGCATGAGTCCATTTGATGACGGCGGTGAGTGGGAATGACAAGTCAGTGACAGCGCATCATCTGCTGTTGAACCACAGCGCTGCAGCGTGTGTCGCGGAGTGACGTTCAAGAAAACTGCAGAAAAAAAGATCTGGTAAACCGCGAAGCACACGGGCATCTCCCTCTCCCAGTACAGTCGCACAGCTGCCAAACCGAGCAGAGACCGCTGCTAATCAGAGAGTGCACTGAACAGAGAGCGCAGTTGCACTTGGCCAAATCAATCCCAGTAATTCATTAATTATACTGTAATGAAACAGCAGGGAGCAGGTCTCTAACCCTCGAAGCCCGAGGTCCGGCGCGCTATCGACTGTGCCGCAAAAGCATGCTCGTGCGGCAGGGTCGATTTCCGCGCTGATAAACCCAGGGTCGTTACACTACATTTACTCTGACACCTCGCGACCCACTTTGGAATGACAGATCTGTAACTGTCATTTCTATGTGAATTTGCTCGTGTCTCCCAAAAAGTTACAGCTTTAAATTTAAACTTTTTTTCTTCTCAAAATGTGCATCAGCCAATTAAAATCGTCAACGGTGGTCTACGAAACCCCCTGTGTTTTTCCCTCACTGTGGGGAAATTGTGAATAGTGACTTGGAGAAGGCCTATTGGCTGATGCAGAATTTGTTAAAGGAAATAATACATGTTCAAGGTGTTGTTAGAATATAGGGATAAGTGTGCCAAGTTTAGGCTATCAAATGGTAAAAGCTAACATTTAGCGTTTTATCATGTGCAACTACCAATTACAAATGTTGTAAGTGATCGAACCGAATGTCTATGGATCAAAACTGAGGGGATTCTATTAATGCCCCAGGCCTGCCCGGGTGAACAGGGTGACACGGGACCCAAACCGGCTGCGCGTGTGCGCCATCGTGCAGTAATGTATTTTGTCCCCCTACACCAAACGCAATCACAACATGCAGGTTAAAATATCAAAACAAACTCTGAACCAATGACATTCATTTGGGGACAGGTCGAAAAGCATTAAACATTTATGGCAATTTAGCTTGCACTTGCTAGCTAATTTGTCCTAATTAGCTAGCTTGCTGTTGCTAGCTAATTTGCCGTGGGATAGAAACACTAGGTTGTTATTTTACCTGAAATGCACAAGGTCCTCAATTAATCCACACATAAAAACGGTCAACCGAGTCGTTTCTAGTAGAGGTCGACCGATTATGATTTTTCAACGCCGATACCGATAAAGATTGGAGGAACAAAAAAAAAACGATACCGATTAATCGGACGATTTTTATATACATATTTGTAATAATGACAATTACAACAATACTGAATGAACAATGAACACTTTTATTTTAACCTAATATAATACATCAATAAAATCAATTTAGCCTCAAATAAATAATGAAACATGTTCAATTTGGTTTAAATAATGCAAAAACAAAGTGTTGGAGAACAAAGTAAAAGTGCAATATGTGCCATGTAAAAAAGCTAACGTTTAAGTTCCTTGCTCAGAACATGAGAACATATGAAAGCAGGTGGTTCCTTTTAACATGAGTCTTCAATATTCCCAGGTAAGAAGTTTTAGGTTGTAGTTATTATAGGACTATTTCTTTCTATAACATTTGTATTTCATACACCTTTGACTTTTGGATGTTCTAATAGGTACTTTAGTATTGCCAGCCTTATCTCGGGAGTTGATAGGCTTGAAGTCATAAACAGCGCAATGCTTGAAGCATTGCGAAGAGCTGCTGGCAAACGCAGTAAAGTGCTGTTTGAATGAATGCTTTCGAGCCTGCTGCCTACCACCGCTCAGTCAGACTGCTCTATCAAATCATAGACTTCATTATAATATAATAACACGTAAATAGTAGGTCATTAATATGGTCAAATCCGGACCATCATATATCTTACAATATCTGACTACTATTGGCAGCAGCTTTACATGTCCATGATTGGATGCATCAATGGACAGGGACACAAATTCAACCTGGTCTAGGTCCTGTGTTACCAAAGTAGTTGCCCATGATACTAACACGTAACACGTTACTCACTATTGCGTCACATTTTGTCATAGCATATGTAAACTTTGGCTCATAAAGCTTCCGTGTCAGTTGTGCTGTGCAGTCCATAGATCTGTGACTATGATTGTGTCGCATATTGTGGTATGCAAAGACACCCTACTGCACAGCTAAATCATATTCTTCTTGGGAAGGCTCTACCTTCTTGAAGAATGTGGTGACAGAGGACATACCAACACGGGCAATCAGAGAGGCTTTATTCTTTTTCGTCTGCTGATGTTCTTACCACTGCCGTTCTTCTCTGGCTGCCAATTGAAAGAGAGAAATTGCAAAGGGTGCAGTGAACCATTCTATCGTCTTGACCTGAGCATATTAAATGGAAATTCTCTCATCATGTTTATCATAAAAAGTGCATTTCCGTTTCTTGGAAAGAGTCATTGTATCTCTGTCTGCTCTTCTTCACTCTCCTTGTGCCACTCTTAATTACTCTCTTAACTTTTTCTTCTCCTCCAATCTTACTCCTCTTTTCTTCACTCATCTTCCTTTCCTTCTCTTCACCTTTCCACCTCACTCTTCTACACTCTCCTTGCTTCACTCTTTTTACTCCCTTCATTTTTCCTTCTCCTTCCTCTCCAATCTGTATTAATAAATAGCATACTATTAGATAACCAAAGTATTTTAACAGATTCCCATTGCTTGCCTCATGTTTGTATTTTATCTCAAAAACATTGTTTGGAATAATAAATTGGCAGGTTCTGTAACCAAATCAAATCAAACGTATTTGTCACATACACATGGTTAGCAGATGTTAATGCGAGTGTAGCGAAATGCTTGTGCTTCTAGTTCCGAATGCAGTAATAACCAACGAGTAATCTAACCTAACAATTCCAAAACTTCTACCTTATACACACAAGTGTAAAGGGATAAAGAATATGTACATAAAGATATATGAATGAGTGATGGTACAGAACGGCATAGGCAAGATGCAGTAGATGGTATCGATGGTATCGAGTACAGTATATACATATGAGATGAGTAATGTAGGGTATGTAAACATTATATTAAGTAGCATTGTTTAAAGTGGCTAGTGATATATTTTACATAAATGTCCATCAATTCCCATTATTAAAGTGGCTGGAGTTGAGTCAGTGTGTTGGCACCAGCCACTCAATGTTAGTGGTGGCTGTTTAACAGTCTGATGGCCTTGAGATAGAAGCTGTTTTTCAGTCTCTCGGTCCCAGCTTTGATGCACCTGTACTGACCTCGCCTTCTGGATGATAGCGGGGTGAACAGGCAGTGGCTCGGGTGGTTGTTGTCCTTGATGATCTTTATGGCCTTCCTGTGACATCGGGTGGTGTAGGTGTCCTGGAGGGCAGGTAGTTTGCCCCCGGTGATGCGTTGTGCAGACCTCACTACCCTATGGAGAGCCTTACGGTTGTGGGCGGAGCAGTTGCCGTACCAGGCGGTGATTAGTAACCATATCTTTACCTTTCCTCCTCTGTCTCCTTCACTCTTCTTTCCTATGCAGTCTTCCTCCTCTCCTTCCTCTCCACTGCTAATGCTTTCCATGAACATTTCTAAATATATTTTCCACATTACTTATTATAATGCCAAACCATTACAATTGTAATCTACAAAATTTTTCTCTGAATAAATTGTGCATTCATTTAATATAATTATATTTTCAAAATAGCCCGTCCACTGCATGTTTACATGTGAACGTTTTTTAACCTCGCTACCATAACAGTAGCTAGCTAACCTAGCTAGCTAACTTAGTCTACATAGCTAACGTAAGTTAGCACAACCTATTTAAAACATTATAGAGCAGATCATCTATCTATATGATAAATTGTGACATTATAACATCACTAGCTAGTATCTTAAACGAGTGTAACTTACCTGGCTTGAAAAGACGTTTGTGGTGATGTTGTGGATTCACTTGATACTTGCTAGCTTCTGGCCAAGTTTTCCACAGCAGTTTTCTCTAAAACTATCGCGAGCAAGTAGTTAGTAGAAGAAGAAGAGTGAATGAAGCTGCTATAGCAAGCAGCCCCCCCCTGTTGGCCTAAACAAGCACAACGCGATTGAGACGTCAACCCGTAGGCTCTGCTGCCCAGTCTTTCTTGCCAAGTAAAATATTTCACTTTGCAGTCTGTTTTTAACGCACAGTTAAAAACGGGGACATTTCCGGGGATAGCTCCAGCCGGGGACAGGCCACCAAAAACGGGGACTGTCCCTGGAAAACGGGGACGTCTTGTCACCCTACCTTACCTTGGCTCCTTGCTGCACTCGCATAACAGGTTGTCAGCCTGCCATGCATTCTCCTCGTGGAGCGCAATGTTATCGGCCATGATCGGTGTCCAAAAATGCAGATTACCAATTGTTATGTAAACTTGAAATGGCCCTAATTAATCAGCCATTCCGATTAATCGGTCGACCTCTAGTTTCTCGTCATCTCTCCTCCTTCCAGGCTTTTTCATCGTTTAACTTATATGGTGATTGGCACCTAAACTTTCATAGTATTACCATGACAACCGGCAAAAGTTCATCTTTCAACCACCCACGTGGGGTACCTGCTTCTATAAACCAATGAGGAAATGGGAGAGGCAGGACTTGCAGCGCGATCTGCGTCAGAAATAGGAATGACTTCTATTTTCCCTTGGCAACGGAGACGCGCGCGAGCAGTGTGGGTGCAATAATTGAATAACATAGATTCCTACATTTATTTTGCAACGCTCACGCACGCGAGCGCTGTAGTCAGGGTATTGGCGTTGATTGCATTCATCTTGAAACCTGGCTGCCTCCCAGGGGTGAGCTGGGTCGCCTGGTAAAAGCCAACGGCAAAGTCATTTGAAAACAAAAGTGACATATGCCAAGCACGTGGAGGATTCAGTGTTTTCACATGCAAAAGTGTTAACCCTTATAAAAATGCATATATCGCTTTACCTGCCTTCCCAAAGAAAACTACTTTCAAAATTGTAACATATATTTAGAAAATGCATGTTTTGTGTTTCGGAACAGTTAATCAAGCTATTTTGTTGACATGTTGGCCCCGTGATGCTCAATTTGTACCAGGCACTCCTCCTTCACCACTTTTGCCCGGTGATGTGACGGGCCATAGCACGGTTTACCATGGTTCAGTCTGATCGAATTCGCTCACTATTTCATTTAAGCCACACACCATGATTTTTCCCCCTGTGTTTATTTAACCAGGTAGACCAGTTGAGAACAAGTTCTCATTTACAACTGCGACCTGGCCAAGATAAAGCAAAGCAGTGCGACTAAAACAACAACACAGAGTTACACATGGGATAAACAGAGAGAGAATAATAAAGAGAATAAATAACAATATGGGGATGAGGTAGTTGTGTGTGCTATTTACAGATGGGCTGCAAATAAAAGTGACTGAACGACACTGCGTGTTCAGTCCAAAGTCTGCATTAGCCATACAGCATTTACTGTGATGATGTGACCTCTGCAGAAGCAATGTTCCCTAAAAAAATGTTTGGCACTGAGCAAATTTCAGGTCTGATGAGGGAAAACATTGTGAATATTCTGTGTAATTTCTAGCATGCGTTTGCTGTGAACACTGTGGCTGTACCCACTTTCAGTTTCAGTTTCAGACAGTGGTCAAGTCGGCTACTGTGTATGATCATAATGTTGGCCTACCAGAGTGGCCTACCATCAAAACATTACATAACATTTTAACTGTTCTATCGTTCATCCTACAGTTGCAGCCACACAACAAACAACACATACAAAGTTGTATAGCGGCAGAATAAGAATAGGGAGTGGGCAATTCTGTTAAGTTTTTCACTAACCACATTTATTCCGAAAATTGTCTGTCCTCACTCTGGTAGCCTATTGACAAACATTAAGAATAAGCTACGTAGTGGGTTGATGCCTATTCCTCAGCTAGTTAGCGAGGTGAATTGATCATGCTACTTTGTATGCGTTGTTTGTTGGCATCCTTGTTATTTACAAAGTTTTTAGAACAGATTCCTGTTGGAACGTTCCACAAATTATACCCACCCGTCTAAAAATCTACACCCCCTGGAACCGGCCCGGGTTCCACCTAAGCGAGTCTGACTCTGACCACAAGTCAGAGACCACTATGATGACCAAATGCGTTGGATAGTTCCTTTTTTGGCTTGGCACCTAAAACCCTCACAAACTTTTGCAGATGCACAATTGAGAGCATCCTTTCGGGCTGTATCACCGCTTGATACGGCAACTGCACCGCCTGCAACTGCAGGGCTCTCCAGAGGGTGGTGCGGTCTGCCCAACACATCACCATGGGCAAACTACCTGCCCTCCAGGACACCTACAGCACCCAATGTCACAGGAAGGTCAAAAAGATCATCAAGGACAACAACCACCCGAGCCACTGCATGTTCACCCTGCTATCATCCAGAAGGTGAGTTCAGTACAGGTGTATCAAAGCTGGGACCGAGAGACTGAAAAACAGCTTCTATCTCAAGGCATGTTAAATAGTAATCACTAGCACATAGAGGCTGGCCACTTTAATAAATTAAACACTAGTCACTTTAATGTTTACATATCTTGCATTACTCATCTCATATGTATATACTGTATTCTATACTATTCTACTGTATCTTTTTTAGGGGGTGGATCAGCTTTAATATTGCGGATAGATTGTTGCTTCCATCAATGTCTGCATCATTTCCAATCTATTTAATCATTTCTGCCCTCCAAATTCATATTCATTATATAAATAGGCCCTTTCAATTTTGTCTGCCTTGCCATTCCAAATAAAATTGAATATCTTTTGCTCATATAATTTAAAAAGCAGGTCGCTGCTGCTGTGACATTGCTTGTTCAGATATGTATATATTCTTAATTCCATTCTTTACTTATATTTGTGTGTATTGAGTATACGTTGGGAAGTTGTTTGATATTACTTCTTAGATATCACTGCACTGTCAGAGATAGAAAAACAAGCATTTCGCTACACCAGCAATAACATCTGCTAAAAACGTGTATGTGACCAATAAAATGTGATTTGATTTTGTCTTCTAAGGAGAATGTAATTAAAAAGTAACAAAGTAATCAGGTTATGATACTGAGTTTGGGGTAATCCAGAACGTGTTACTGATTACAATTTGAGTGGTATTTAATATATGTAACTGATTACATTTAGAAAGTAACCCTGTTCAATATACTATAATTGATTGATAAGTTATAGGGCCATATAAAGTACTTATTAATGAATGCAGTTTATATTACACTGTTTCAGTACATTTCCATGGACTAATTTCAGAACATAACAAAAGTTGTCGGTATGGGCATACACACCATATACAGGCCGTATTGCATACACATGGGCTGGATCGTTCCTGATACTTTTTTTTGCAAAAAAGCATACAATGTTTCATATCTACCTTCATACGCCCTTCTTTGTCACTGAATGAATGGTTACTTTGAATCCCGGTTGCGTGATAGTTTCAGCATCCACGCAGGCGTAGTGATTACTGGTTACCTAGCTATGTATGTATTGCTAACCGACTGACTATTAGATTGGTATGGGAAAGCGCAGACACGGAGGTACACAAGGTGCTTATTGCGAATAAGTCAAATTCTTCGGCCTAAAATGAGACATTAAATAGAAGGGATAAACGGTAAAACGCCGAATGATTAAATACTGTGTTCCGTAACCGCCATACATTTCTATCTGGCATTGGTAGTAAGTAAGCGCTCCTCGGGTTGCGGTGGCCGCAAATTTCTCAGGCCGCAAATTTGTTTTTTGTTGCTGGGGAGGAGACCGTTCGTTCACCTCGCTGCTGTTATGTGCTGCTTGGGCTTTGCTCGAGCAATTGCATAAAAACGTCCTTATGTTGAATCCATTATTCTGTCGGATCTAAAGGGTGGATTGAGGACACATCGCGGCTTTAAAGGTATATTGAAAATATTGTTTGATTTAGCTAGCGAATGTCCGCTTGATTCACTCAGTATCTACGCTAGGTTACAGCAACTATCAGGCAGGCTGTTGTTTTTAACCTCATAGGTAGCTAACGTTTGCGTCTGTGTTGGCCAATGTGCTTTCTAACTTAGCTAGCAAAGCTATTTTGTAAAACATGTAACTTACGACACAGATTGAACATAACAGCCCACCCAGTTGTCAGCTTGCTAGTTAGCCACCTGTCCAAGGATGGGCGTCCAATGAAGCTACGCTAGGTAGCTAGCGTTAGAGGGTTAACGTTAGTTAGCAGGCAGTAACCAGTTAGCTAGCTAAGAACATTTATTCATTGACTAGCTAGTTAACGTAATGCACTCATGAAATCACTTGTAGTATGTTTAATGTAAAAAGGGCTTTATAAATACATTTGATTATAAGTAATTTTGACTGTTTTACAGGATGGATGTGGAATTGTGTGCTGGCGGGCACAGCACCCGAAGAAAGATGGATTCAGCTGGCGAAGGGACAGTGGAGGTTGTACCTTTGGAATTGTACGACTCTGCCAGAGCAAAAATAGACGCCAACCTACGGTGGCTGTTCGCCAAAGCCTATGGCATTGGTAAGTTATTACACACACACAACATAGGCATTGGAAAGTTCCAAAATAGTCTCCTGTCACACAGGATGTGTGTATACTGAAGAAAAATATAAACGCAAAAGATTTTACTGAGTTACAGTTCATATAAGGAAATCAGGCAATTGAAATAAATGAATTAGGCCCTAATCTATGGATTTCACATGACTGGGAATACAGATATGCATATCTTGGTCCCAGATACCTGGAAATAAAGTAGGGGCGTGGATCAGAATCTGGTGTGACCATTAGTTGCCTCATGCAGTGCCACACATCTCTGTCGCATAGATTTGATAAGGCTGTCAATTGTGGAATGTTGAACTCCTCTTCAATGGTTGTGCTTAGATATTGGCGGGAACTGGAACATGCTGTCACACGTAGATTCAGAGCATCCCAAACATGCTCAACAAGTGACTTGTATGGTGAGTATGCAGGCCATGGAAGATCTGGGCCATTTTCAGCTTCCAGGAATTGTGTACAGATCGTTGCGACATGGGGTATTATTATCATTATCATGCTGAAACATGAGGTGATAACGGAAGATGAATGGCATGACAATGGGCCTCAGGATCTCGTCATGGTATCTATATGCATTCAACTTTCCTGGTTGGACCTACTGCCAAATTCTCTAAAACAACATTGAATGCGGCTTATGGTAGAGGAATGAACATTAAATTCTCTGGCAACAGCTCTGGTGGACATTCCTGCAGTCAGCATGCCAATTACAAACTCCCTCAACTTGAGACACCTCTGGCATTGTGTGACAACATGTGCACATTTTAGTGGCCTTTTATTGTCCTTAGCACAAGGTGCACCAGTGTAATGATCATGCTGGTTATCAGTTTCTTGATATGCCACACCGGTTAGGTGGTTTGATTATCTTGGCAAGGAAAAATGCTCACTAACAGGGATGTAAACAAATTTGTGCACAACATTTGAGAGCAATAAGCTTGTTGTGTGAATGGAACATTTCTGGGATCTTCTATTTGAGCTTTTTTATTTAACCTTAAACTAGGCAAGTCGTTTAAGAACAAATTCTTATTTACAATAACAGCCTACCCCTGCCAAACTCTTCCCTAACCCGGGTGATGCTGGGCCAATTGTGCGCCGCCCTATGGGACTCCCGATCACGGCAGGTTGTGATACAGCCCGGGATCGAACCAGGGTCTGTAGTGACGCCCCTAGCATTGCGACGCAGTGCCTTAGACCACTGCGCCACTCACGAGCCCCAAGAATGACACATGGGACCTAGAATTTTACATGTTTTATATTTTTGTTCAGTATAATTTTATTTTACTGTTCTCACTAAGGCACTTCTGGGTGTTTACCCTATATGAACCGAAATGTTATCGAGACGTGAGGTTTTTAATTACCAGAAAAACAACACTGCCCTAGCCAGTCTCCATTGAACCTGGAATTGAAAGTGAGGATCAGCTGTCTTTACCCCTCATCTGCAAGGCTGGCAGAGTTGGTTCCAAATGTTGTTGGACAGGAAATGTGTCTGTGTTCGTCCACACTCCAGACTAACAGTTAGCAGTTAAGATAGTATTAATGAGCCACGCTTGGAACAGACCTAGATGGTGGGAACCATTCTAGATTTACTCTGTTATTCATCAAAATATGTGTGTGTGCTGAACTGGCTGCCCCCCCCCCCCCCCCCTCCAGTATGACTTGGCAAATGATCTGCCTCCCCACTGACT
Organism: Oncorhynchus mykiss; assembly: GCF_057628025.1. Taxonomy (NCBI): domain Eukaryota; kingdom Metazoa; phylum Chordata; class Actinopteri; order Salmoniformes; family Salmonidae; genus Oncorhynchus; species Oncorhynchus mykiss. The sequence continues at coordinate 42,970,888 of NC_143027.1, forward strand.
CACCAGATTTTGCCATTCTGTTTTTGTGCAGTGGCCTTTAGCAGCAGTGAGATGGGACTCACAGGAAGCTGATGTATAAATCCACAGAATCTACTGTCAGACTGTCATCAGGTCATGGAAAATGCAGAACAAGACATTAGCCTTTCTCACTCTCTTGTGAAGATAGCCAACGGTTGTTGGCTTGTTGTAATGATGCTATTTTTAGGTAAAGAACATTTTTGACAAAAAATTGGCTACCTGGATCTAGTGCTACCTCCAACCGAACCCTCTTTTGACCTCAAGGCCGACCCACTCATCCCTTCAGACATGACGTCTGGGCTCTGCCTGGCCAGAGAGGGGGGCACGGATGTTGGGGTGGCACTCCAGGCTTGCTTACTGTTAGCGAACACTGTAGCAAGTGTTGACCTTTAGTATTATCCTTTTCCAGGTGCCCAAGTTCTCTGAGTTGTTGTGGGGAACCACTAGAGCAAGGGAACCACTAGAGCAAGGGAACCACTAGAGCAAGGGAACCACTAGAGCAAGGGAACCACTAGAGCAAGGGAACCACTAGAGCAAGGGAACGGTAACCACTAGAGCAAGCAATAGTTCATGGGCGACAGGTAGCCCAGTGGTTAAGAGCGTTGGGCCAGTAACCGAAAGGTTGCTCGTTTGAATCCCAGAGCCGTCTAGTTGAAAAATCTGTCTGTGCTCTTGAGCAGGTCACTAAACCTTAATTGCTCCTGTAAGTCGCAATGGTTAAGAGCGTATGCTAAATGACACATGTTCATTTGTCAAACTTCATAGCAAAACAACCTAAATATTTTGACGCTTCTGGATTTCTAGTTGATTGCAAGATTCCTAATCTCGTTCCCTGACACTTCCGCACAAAAGCACAAAGTTTTGTGGATCAATGTGTCAGACATGGCCTTTGTTAGCCAAAACAGAGCCAGGATGCAAAGATAACTTTGTCTGTGCATTCATGTGATATGATTGACACATAAATGACTATTTCTATGGGATAAAAAAAAAACATTAGCTGACATGGTCTGGTTGACCTGGACATTTCTGACAAGTTATAAATCGCTCTCTAGGGTATGCAATCATTATTAACATGACAATAGTGTATTCTACTACTACAACTTTCAATAGTAAGTTTAAAGTTCCTTTAAAAAGAAAAACCTGCGAGCCCCACAGTTTGGAAACAACCGTCTTAGAGGACCAAAGAGTTTGGTCTGCTTTGTGTTTTCATTTCTGCCGTGGGAAAAATATTGTGATACTGGTATCGTCAGTCCTAAAATGCATTGGCTTATCGGCTTAATCTACCAACCAAACATCTCCCACAACACCTTCCCCTGCACGCTAGCATACTACAAGCACAAAGTTACGCCTCAGTCATGTGAGTTGCCGAAATGACATACTTTACTCAGTAGTTCAGTTCCACTAAGGCCAACTGAACGAGTGATTATCCCAGACTTAGGCTATATCAAATAAAATAGTATTTGTCACATGCACTGCATACAACCTTACCGTGAAATGCTTACTTACAAGCCCTTAACCAACAATGCAGTTTTAAGAAGATTCAAGAAAATATTGACTAAATAAGCTAAAGTTAAAAAACAACAAGTAACACAATAAAATAACAATGAGGCTATAGACAGGGTTACTGGTACTGAGTCAATGTGCGGGGGGGTACAGGTTAGTTGAGGCTGTGCGTAATAGCTTGGGGAAGAGGTTACAAGATTTCAATGACTGTCACTGTTTTGTAGCTCATCAGTTACCCTCACCCCCAGTATTTACATTGTTTGTTTGGGAGCATAATTGCATAGATACAGGTAGGAAATCCTTTAAAATAGCAATCAGACCTAGCATTGTTATTGAAGGCCTGTGGCTGTTACTTGCAGAAGACATGCTAAGATGTTGTGGAGGCGCCAGAGCTAGGTCTGTCTATCAATAGTAGAGAACCTGTCATGTGTGAGACGCGTGACCTAATTTCACCGAAAGAGCACTTACTCTGGCCATGAATCTTTAATTGCTGAACAGTCATGTCAATGGAGTGTGTCGTCTGTGCCTGTTGTCATTGGAAGAACAGAATGGCTCCGTCCATTGTTTTCATATTATGGCTTCTTTGGATTGCCGTTCATATTACTACTTCTGGCTTCAAGGGTCTATTTACCTTTGTATTAACTTACTGTTCAGGCCTCACTAATGCTGAGGCCTGTCACCTCCTTTAGTAACATTTAAGCACCTGCATCTTTGCAGTCTATTGTAGTATATGATCGCCTACATTGTTCTTATTTAGGCCTAGGTTCCATTTCATGATCCCACCCTTTAGATTTCTGCATTCATCACTGTGATTTCATGATGTCACTCAGACTCAAGCCTGCACAAAGAAAGCAAATTATCCTAGATTTAGTTTATAATGGTTATCTATATGGATGGTTTGCTGTTCTCCCATTTTAAGGATGTTTTCCTGCTTACTCTCCTAAAAGCTCCCTGTGTTCTAACAGCGAGCTGTGGTCCCAGAGAGCTCAGAAACAGTAATTGGCTTTTGTCCTGATGACGAACTCTGCCTGGCACTCATCCTCCTCTCCCCCTCCTCTTCTCTCACTCTGAGGAGTCTCCCCCACTGGCTGTCTGTCATCTGCTCTAAGGGCCCTGGCTAAAGCCATGCAGGCAAATCAAATCAACATTTGTCACGTGCGCCGAATGCAACAGTTAAATCTTACAGTTAAATGCTTACTTAAAGGCCCTAACCAACAGTGCAATTTTTAAGTAAACAATAGGTATTAGGTAAACAATAGATAAGTAAAGAAATAAAAACAACAGTGAAAATAACAGTAGCGTGGCTATATACAGGCACCAGTTAGTCGGGCTAATGTAGGCAAAATGTAGGTATAGTTAAAGTGACTATGCATATATATGATACACTGCTGCTACTCTGTTTGTGGGACACTAGGCAAATTATATATTCAGGAGTCTTATAGCATGGTGGTAAAAGCTGTTGAGAAGCTTTTCGGTCCTAGACTAGGCTCCGGTACCGCTTGCCATGCGGTAGTAGAGAGAACAGTCTGACTGGGGTGACTGGGGTCGTTGACAAATTTGAGGGTCTTCCTCTGACACCGCCTGGTATAGAGGTCCTGGATGGCAGGCAGCTTAGCCCCAGTGATGTACTGGGCCGTACGCACTACCCTCTGTAGTGCCTTGCGGTCAGAGGCCGAACAGTTGCCGTGATGCAACCAGTCAGGATGCTCTCCATAGTGCAGCTGTAGAACTTTTTGAAGATCTGGTGACCCATGACAAATCTTTTCAGTCTCCTGAGGGGGAATAGGCTTTGTCGTTCCCTCATCACGACTGTCTTGGTGTGTTTGGACCATTCTAGTTTGTTGATGTGGACACCAAGGAACTTGAAGCTCTCAACCTGCTCCACTACAGCCCCGTCGATGAGAATGGGGGCGTGCTCGATCCTCCTTTTCCTATAGTCCACCATCATCTCCTTTGCCTTGATTACCTTGAGGGATAGGTTGTTATTCTGGCACCATCCAGCCAGTTCGCTGACCTCAATATAGTCTGTCTCGTCGGTGATCAGGCCTACCACTGTTGTTGTCTGCAAACTTAATGATGGTGTTGGAGTCGTGGGCGAAAAGGGTGTACAGGAGGGGACTGAACACGCACCCCTTGAGGATCAGCGTGGCAGATGTGTTGCTACCTACCCTCACCACATGGGGGTGGCCTGTCAGGAAGTCCAGGATCCAGTTGCAGAGGGAGATGTTTAGTCCCAGGATCCTTAGCTTAGTGATGAGCTTTGAGGGCACTATGGTATTGAACGCTGAGCTGTAGTCAATGAATAGCATTCTCATGTAGGTGTTCCTTTTGTCCAGGTGGGAAAGGGCAGTGTGAAGTGCAATAGAGATTGCATCATCTGTGGATCTGTTAGGGTGTTATGCAAATTGGAGTGGGTCTAGGGTTTCTGGGATAATGGTGTTGATGTGAGCCATTACCAGCCTTTCAAAGCACTTCATGGCTATGGACGTGAGTGCTTCGGGTCTGTAGTCATTTTGGCAGGTTAACTTAGTCTTCTTGGGCAGAGGGACAATGGTGGTCTGCTTGAAACATGTTGGTGTTAGACTCAATCAGGGACATGTCAGTGAAGACACCTGACAGTTGGTCAGCATACGTCCTGGTAATCCTTCTGGCCCCGCGGCCTTGTGAATGTTGACCTGTTTAAGGTCTTACACACGTCGGCTACGGAGGGCGTGATCACAGTTGTCCGGAACAGCTGATGCTCTCATGCATGCCTCAGGGTTGTTTGCCTCGAAGCGAGCATAGAGGTGAATTAGCTTGTCTGGTAGGCTCGTGTCACTAGGCAGCTCACGTCTGTGCTTTCCTTTGTAATCTGTAATAGTTTGCAAGACCTGCCACATAAGACGAGCGTCGGAGTCGGTGTAGTACGATTCAATCTTAGCCCTGTATTGGCTCTTTGCCTGTTTGATGGTTCGTCGGAGGTCTTAGCAGGATTTCTCATAAGCTTCCGGGTTAGAGTCTCACACCTTGAAAGCGGCAGCGCTACCCTTTAGCTCAGTGCGAATGTTGCCTGTAATCCATGGTTTCTGGTTGGAGTATGTACGTACAGTCACTGTGGGGATGACATCCTCGATGCACTTATTGATAAAGCTAGTGACTGATGTGTTGTACTCAATGCCATCGGCAGAATCCTGAAAACATATTCAAGTCTGTGCTAGCAAAACAGTCCTGTAGTTTAGCTTCTGCTTCATCTGACCACTTTTTTTTTTGTAGACTTGAGTCACTGGCACTTCCTGCTTACATTTTTGCTTCTAGTCAGGAGGATAGAATTGTGGTCAGATTTACCAAATGGAGGGTGAGGGAGAGCTCTGTGTGTGGAATTCAGGTGATCTAATTTTCCCCCTGGTTGTGCATTTAACATGCTAATAGAAATGAGGTATAACTGATTTAAGTTTCCCCGCATGAAATCCCTGGCCACTAGGAGCACAACCTCTGGGTGAGCGGTTTCCTGTTTGCTTATTTCCTAATACAGCTGACTGAGTGTGGTCTTAGTGCCAGCATCTGTCTGTGGAGGTAAATAAACAGCCATGAAAATATAGATAAAACTCTCTTGGCAAATAGTGTGGTCTACAGCTTATCATGAGATACTCTACTTCAGGCGAGCAAAATCTAGAGACTTCCTTAGATTTCATGCACCAGCTGATGTTTACAAATATAAACAGACACCCGTCTTACCTTACCGGAGTGTGCTGTTCTATATAGCCGGTGCAGCGTATATCCCGCGAGCTGTTGTCGTCTTTCAGCCACGATTCGGTAAAACATAAGATGTTAGTTTTTGATGTCCCATTGGTAGGATATTCGTGACCGTACCTCGTCTAATTTATTGTCCAATGATTGTACGTTGGCAAGTAATATTGACGGTAAAGGCACTTGCAGTTGGCGGATCCTTACAAGACACCCTGCTCTGTGTCCTCTGTACTTGCGTCTCTTTCCCTTGCCAATGACTGTGATTTTGGCCTTGTCGGGTGTTCGCAGTACAGCCTGTGCTTCCTGCTTGTTGAATAATACAATCTTAGTCTAATCCGAGATGAGTGATCGCTGTCCTGATATCCAGAACTTCTTTTTTTGCCTCAAACATTATGTTCAAAATAAGTTACAGATAACATTAGAAAAAATACATAATAGCACAATTGGTTAGGTGCCTGTAAAACAGCTGCCATTTCTTTCCGGTGCCATTAAAAAATAAAAAAATGAGGCAGAGACTGAGTACAGTCGCATGCACAACAACATCTATCTGCTATCTTCAGTTGAAGTCGGAAGTTTACATACACCTTAGCCAAATACATTTAAACTCAGTTTTTCACAATTCCTGACATTTAATCCTAGTAAAAATTCCCTGTCTTAGGTCAGTTAGGATCACCACTTTATTTTAAGAATGTGAAATGTCAGAATAATAGTACAGAATTATTTATTTCAGCTTTTACTTCTTTCATCACATTCCCAGTGGGTCAGAAGTGTACATACACTCAATTAGTATTTGGTAGCATTGCCTTTAAATTGTTTAATTTGGGTCAAACGTTTCGGGTAGCTTTCCACAAGCTTCCCACAATAAGTTGGGTGATTTTTGGCCCATTCCTCCTGACAGAGCTGGTGTAACTGAGTCAGGTTTGTAGGCCTCCTTGCTCGCACATTTTCCAGGTCCGCCCACACTTTTTCTATAGGATGAGGTCGGGGCTTTGTGATGGCTCCCGCCTCTGAGTTTGTATCCAGCCCAGTGCCGACACAGACAGAACATGGCTGGCACAGCTCCTCATACCAGCGGCCAGCCATCCAGTCAGAATGCCACCCGTTGGGGAAAGCTGGTGTTCTGCTCTGATGGTCTGATGGTGATTGGGGGATGCACTACAGCTGGTCCTGGCAATGGAGCGAAAGGGTGTTTACCATGCAGAGCCCTCTCCCTGTCCCAGTAGTTGGCTATCCCAGCCCACTGTGCAGAGGGGGTAGGAGAGGGGAAGCTGCTGCCACACAGTATCAGCGTCTCCAGGGGGAAGTCAAACATGAAGACCCATCCGGGTCCCAGCCAGGCCAGACCCCTTTTGTTTTCACTCAATGCATTAAATAAAGTGCATCCCTCACACGCATATCTCTTGGAATGACTGACTGTTATACAATAACATGATTATTATTGAATCTGTTGTAATGCCCAGACACACTCCTCTACAGGAATCACACGTTGTTATACAGTCCCAGGTGTATTATCCATACATCCCTACTTCTCATAACGGGGCGGCAGGGTAGCCTAGTGGTTAGAGATTTGGACTAGTAACCGGAGCTGACAAGGTACAAATCTGTCGTTCTGCCCCTGAACAGGCAGTTAACCCACTGTTCCTAGGCCGTCATTGAAAATAAGAATTTGTTCTTAACTGACTTGCCTAGTTAAATAAAGGTAAAATAAATAAAATAACAATATTGTTATGACTGGTTCAAGGAGAGCTCTGCTTGCCTCAACCTGTATGTCTTCCTGTTAGTGTGGTTGGATGGGAGAATGCTGACGATCCGATCCCTTAGGATCGGATTTAGGCTCTGCCTCTATGCCGTCAGTCATGGCTGGGACTGGAGCTGGGAGGGTGTCATAACACGCAGATGTAGGAGTTTAGATATAGATGGAGTTCTGTTAGCTCAGCCTCACAGCCACAACTGAGTGCGAGCTGTCTGAATAATGGAGTTCATCAGGGTTATTTTTGCCTTGAAGAACATCACACCTTTCTGAGAGAGTGCATGGGCTTGCATTTTCTGTTTTATGCCTACGCTTTACTGCTTTAAGCTCAAAGACATGGATTGTATGCACATGTTTCCTATTAGATGACCAGAGTATGACATCAACAGACATCAATTATCATGATTGGATTCCTATCCTTCAACACTGGAGTCATTTAGCCTAATATGGTGGGTTTTTAAGTCATTGCAAATGCAAAGTAGACTAGGATAACTCCTAGATCAGTGTTTGTTTTCCTCCTCTGTGGTGGAAACTAGAAAGGCTTTGTTGCAGACTAGAACAACCGGAGAACCCAGCTCTGCTCTCATTAGTGTTACTGTAGCCCATCTGTTTCTGAGTGGAACTCCTGAGTGGAAATATAGGTCCCAAGCCGTGACTATATTTACACTGAGTAAACTGAGCCCTCCTTGCAGAACAAATCCGCTAAATGGCTAAAGGTATGTGGACGCCCGCTTGTCGAACATATCATTCCAAAATCATGGGTGTTAATATGGAGTTGGTCGGCCCTTTGTTGCTATAACAGCCTCCACTCTTTTGGGAAGGCTTTCAACTAGATGTTGGAACAATGCTACAGGGACTTGCTTCCATTCAGCCACAAGCATTAGTGAGGTCGGGCACTGATGTTGGGCGATTAGGCCTTGTCCGCAGTTGGCGTTCCAATTCATCTGAATGGGGTTGAGGTCAGGGCTCTATGCAGGCCAGTCAAGTTCTCCACACCGATCTCGACAAACCATTTTTGTATGGACCTTGCTTTGTGCCCGGGGGGGGGGCATTGTCATGAGGAAACGGGAAAGGGCCTCTCCCAAACTGTTGCCACAAAGTTGGAAACACCTAGAATGTCATTGTATATTGTAGCATTAAGATTTCCTTTAACTGGAGCTAAGGGGCCTAGTCCGGATCATTATTCCTCTTCCACCAAACTTTACAGGTGGCACTATGCATTCGGGCAGGTAGCATTCTCCTGGCATCCCAAACCCAGATTCTTCCGTTAGACTGCCAGATTGGGAAGCGTGATTCATCACTCCAGAGAACGCGTTTCCACTGCTCCAGAGTCCAATTGCAGTGAGCTTTACACCACTGCAGCTGATGCTTTGCAATGCGCGTGGTGATCCTAGGCTTATATGCAACTGCTCGGCCATGTAAACCCATTTCATGAAGCCTCCGATGAACAGTTCCTGTGCTGACGTTGCTTCCAGAGGCAGCTTGGAACTCGGCACTGAGTGTTGCAACTGAGGACAGAATATTTTTTTACGCGCTTCAGCACTCGGCTGTTCCGTTCTGTGAGCTTGTGTGGCTTTCCACTTTGTGGCTGATCTGTTGTTGCTCCTAGAAGTTTCCGCGTCACAATAACAGCACTTACAGTTTTACCGTTGCAGCTCTAGCAGGGTAGAAATTTGACGAACTGTCTTGTTGGAAAGGTGTCAGCCTATGACGGTGCCATTTTGAAAGTCACTGGAGCTCCTCAGTAAGGCCATTCTACTGCCAATGTTTGTCTATGGAGATTGCATGGCTGTGTGCTCGATTGTTATACACCTGTCAGCAATGGATGTGGCTGAAATAACCAAATCCACAAATTAAGGGGTGGCCACATACACCAAAGTACACTGCTCAAAAAAATAAAGGGAACACTTAAACAACACAATGTAACTCTAAGTCAATCACACTTCTGTGAAATCAAACTGTCCACTTAGGAAGCAACACTGATTGACAAAACATTTCACATGCTGTTGTGCAAATGGAATAGACAACAGGTGAAAATTATAGGCAATTAGCAAGACACCCCCAATAAAGGAGTGCTTCTGCAGGTGGTGACCACAGACCACTTCTCAGTTCCTATGCTTCCTGGCTGATGTTTTGGTCACTTTTGAATGCAGGCGGTGCTTTCACTCGAGTGGTAGCTTGAGACAGAGTCTACAACCCACACAAGTGGCTCAGGTAGTGCAGCTCATCCAGGATGGAGCATCAATGCGAGCTGTGGCAAGAAGGTTTGCTGTGTCGTCAGCGTAGTGTCCAGAGCATGGAGGTGCTACCAGGAGACATGCCAGTACATCAGTAGACGTGGAGGAGGCCGTAGGAGGGCAACAACCCAGCAGCAGGACCGCTACCGCCGCCTTTGTGCAAGGAGGAGCAGGAGGAGCACTGCCAGAGCCCTGCAAAATAACCTCCAGCAGGCCACATGTGCGTGTCTGCTCAAACGGTCAGAAACCGACTCCATGAGGGTGTTATGAGGGCCCGACGTCCACAGGTGGGGGTCTGGAGACGCCATGGAGAACGTTCTGCTGCCTGCAACATTCTCCAGCATGACCGGTTTGGCGGTGGGTCAGTCGTGGTGTGTGGTGGCATTTCTTTGGGGGGCTGCACAGCCCTCCATGTGCTCGCCAGAGGTAGCCTGACTGCCATTAGGTAAGGAGATGAGATCCTCAGACCCCTTGTGAGACCATATGCTGGTGCGGTTGGCCCTGGGTTCCTCCTAATGCAAGACAATGCTAGACCTCATGTGGCTGGAGTGTGTCAGCAGTTTCTGCAAGAGGAAGGCTTTGATGCTATGGACTGTTCCCCAGACCTGAATCCAATTGAGCACATCTGGCACATCATGTCTCGCTCCATCCACCAATGCCACGTTGCACCACAGACTGTCCAGGAGTTGGTGGATGCTTTAGTCCAGGTCTGGGAAGAGATCCCTCAGGAGACCATCCGCCACCTCATCAGGAGCATGCCCCGGCGTTGTAGGGAGGTCATACAGGCACGTGGAGGCCACACACACTACTGAGCCTCATTTTGACTTGTTTTAAGGACATTACATCAAAGTTGGATCAGCCTGTAGTGTGGTTTTCCACTTTAATTTTGAGTGTGACTCCAAATCCAGACCTCCATGGTTTGATACATTTTATTTCCATTGATCATTTTTGTGTGATTTTGTTGTCAGCACATTCAACTATGTAAAATAAATGTATTTAATTAGAATATTTCATTCATTCAGATCTAGGATGTGTTATTTTAGTGTTCCCTTTATTTTTTTGAGCAGTGTATTTTTACACAGTGAGCAGTTGCAGTTGTCACGTTCCCTTTCATTGTTGAAAGGTTTGATATTCCCTCAGTTGCTAAACTACAGAGACAACTTGTGGAGTTTTCAAAGTAAAAAATTAATTTCACATTTGGCTATCCATGAAACATTAGACTCTTGTGTATATAGCCCTATGCATCTTAGTCATCACAGCAGTGTTTCCCCTAGATTATTCCTGAAGTAGGCAAAGGGCTGCGCCCACCAAAATATTCCATTGAAACCAATAGCAACCAAATATTTTCATGCAGGTTGCCATACAAATAGATGGAAGAATTGGAACCCAACCAGTCTTTTACAACATAACTAACCATGCCTCTTCCCCTCCAGACCACATCCCAGAGGACCTGCGGGACCCATTCTACACAGACCAGTATGAGCAAGAGCACATCAAGCCCCCCGTCCTCCGCCTGCTGCTGTCCTGTGAGCTCTACTGCCGTGTGTGTGCCCTCATCCTAAAGACGGACCAGGCCGCCTCGCTGCAGTCACACCTGTCAGTTATCCAGGCCCTGAGCCGTAAAGGGATCTATGTCATGGAGAGTGATGACACGCCAGTCACAGAGGCCGACCTCGCCTGTGTGCCCATCAAAATGGTGAGTGGTAGTGTGTGTAGGAAGGGTGAAATAGGCCTACTGTTCAGAAGGTAATGGCAGCATCTCAATAGTCTTAAAGGTCGACTTTGGGCATGAAGAACAGTCCAACTCTGCCTCCTTTTGGAATTTTCAAACAGAAAGGGGGTTTGCCTTTGGTTCATCGACGTGTCATTCTAGTCATGTGCACCGCGACTGACGTAGTAGTGCACAATAACTGTTCCAGCATGTGTTGATGTCATTTCTCAGGATTTGTTTTTGGACGGGATCTGTTTTGATCGGTAAGAAATTGCACTTCTGTAGCAAAAACATCTTATGCATCCATTTTTTAAAACAATATAATTACGTTTCATGGTATAATGGTGCGTTTGTCAGTTATACAGTTTAAAGCTGTTATTTTTGCATTTTTGGCCAATGTCGACCTTTAAGTGGTTCAAGTATTTCTCATTGTCTCCTCTCCTTAATCTGCACTGAAAACATTGGAGAGAGAAAAGCAATATGGTGGATGCCTCACATGAGTACAGATTATGGACAAGAAGCGATTGAGATGCACCCAATGGCCTCTTCATCACAGACTAGGAGCTCCCTGTTTGGGGCGTTGGGACTGATTTGGTAGGCGATCCATGTTGTTTGTGGGAGTCTTTGCCAGAGGCTGTTCATGATTTGTGGGCGAGAGAAGTTGTTCAAATGAATTAGCCCCTGTGCAAAAACGGATATAAATCAAGTCAGAAAAGCACACACTGCCTTTCTGCTGGTGCAGTGTTGCATTTTTAACATGGCCAAGGATGAGCAAAGTCAACAACCTCCGACTTCTGTTTGGTAAATCTTTGTGTAGGTACAATGGCCTTTTTATATAGACGTCAAGCTGGCCAAGGCAATGTGAGGGAGAGGGAAAGGAGTTTGGAAATGTTACAGGGGCCAGTATTGCCTGTATCAGTATCCCTTCCTGCTGTAGGCCTTCTCTTATCTCTTGTGATTTATCCAATGAAAGTAGCCATTGTTCTCTTCTCTCTATCAAACGATGGCATCTCTCTACAGCCCTAACCCTCTAACACTGGAATACCTCATCTACTAGATCTTGGCAAACAGCCTTTGACCTCTAGTCTTTTGTTGTTGACAGTAACTTTCTCATCATAACATTCCGGTTTAGAGTAATTTACATGTTCTTCATTTGTTTAACCTATTTAATTAGTTCCATACAATTTGGCTGCTTCCTTATCTTTAGCTACCTTGGTGATTCAAATTTTTTCCGGGTTCATGTCCATATAAAGTCATTGCCTATTCCTTGTGCATTCACAACAAAGCTTTTGGCCCATTCTGATTCTTTAGGTGAACACTGATTCAGTTGATCTCGTTTGATAATAATTTTCTCACAGCTGGATGGAGAAAGGCTAACAGGCCTCTCCATGGTGAGAGGAGAGAGCAGTGTTGAGTTAGGCCTAATATGAGCTAAATGACCCAGTGGGGTTCCATCTGTCCTGCACTACCTTTTCCACTCTACTGTAGTGTACCCTTGTCCCTAACAGGACCATTTTCCATGTTGACTAGTCAATATGGAAAGTCTGGTGCAGCAGTTGCATAATGATTGATTGAACATTTCAGCGCTCTATTCTGTCTCCATTAGCTCATGTAGCCTAGCTCTCATGAAGCACAAAGCTTCTCCTTTATGACTTTTAAAATCTGTGACTGGTATTTTTTTTATTGGGCTTGTACTTCTCTGAGGTCTCAATTTAATTCCTGAGATGGCACAGGAAGGTGTATGTTTTGACACGAGTCACCCTGTAGATGTCTATCAGGTCAGGAAACACAGATTTGGACTACTGACCCATAGCAACATCTCCAACTAGCTTTGTGGAATGAACACCACTCCCTCCATGCATGTTATGTTGAATTGAATACATTTACACCAGTATTTCATAAGAGATCCAATAATATGTTTCTCTGAAAGCACTTAGAGTACCAACACCGGTGTTTGGCAGCGTTTAAACATTCTATCCGGTCATTGTCACGGAGACAGACACACGTTGTAGCTGAGGCAGCTTCGTTCTGGTGCGTGACTAGTCAAGTGTGTGTCTCTAAGTCTAGGTTGATAATTCAACCAAGGTGCTATGTAAGCAACCAGACACACATGCTTATGAAAGTCTGAAATCCTTCTGACCAGAGAGAACTGCTGGTCTTTGATAGACTAGGCAGGTCTGTGTAAGGGTTGAGAACCCCCCTGGTGGCTGAGTTGGCAAGGTGTTTCCATGGCAACACCAGTGTTCTTCCGCGACTCATGTGCAGCCCCTGGGCTCTCGTGTGTGAGGAGGCTGAAGAAATTTAGCTTGGCCCCACAGACCCTCGCTTCTACAGATTTACCATTGAGAGTAGAGGTCGACCAATTAATCGGAATGGCCAATTTAATTAGGGCCGATTTCAAGTTTTCATAACAATCGGTAATCTGCATTTTTGGACACCGATCATGGCCGATTACATTGCACTCCACGAGGAGACTGCGTGGCAGGCTGACCTGTTATGCGAGTGTAGCAAGGAGCCAAGGTAAGGTTCTAGCTAGCATTAAACGTATCTTATAAAAAACAATCAATCTTAATTAACATAAACACTAGTTAAATACACATGGTTGATGATATTACATGTTTATCCAGCTTGTCCTGTGTTGCATATAATCGATGCAGTGGCTATTAATTTATCATTGAATCACAGCCTACTTCCCCAAATGGGTGATTTAACAAGCACATTCGCGAAAAAAGCACTGTCGTTGCACCAATGTGTACCTAACCATAAACATCAACGCCTTCGTTAAAATCAATACACAAGTATATATTTTTAAACCTGCATGTTTAGTTTATATTGCCTGCTAACATGAATTTCTTTTAACTAGGGAAATTGTGTCACTTGCGTTCTGTGCAACAGAGTCAGGGTATATGCAGCAGTTTGGGCCACCTGGCTCGTTGCGAACTGTGTGAAGACTATTTCTTCCTAACAAAGAACAAAGACAAAGAACTTCACAACTTTGCCAAACGGGGGATGATTTAACAAAAGCACAATCGTTGCACAAATGTACCTAACCATAAACATCAATGCCTTTCTTAAAATCAATACATAGAAGTATATATATTTAAACCTGCATATTTAGTTAAAATAAATTTGTGTTAGCAGGCTATATTAAACTAGGGAAATGGTGTCACTTCTCTTGCGTTCATTGCACGCAGAGTCAGGGAATTTGCAACAGTTTGGGCAGCCTGGCTCATTGCAAACTAATTTGCCAGAATTTTACATAATTATGACATAACATTGAAGGCTGTGCAATGTAACAGGAATATTTAGACTTATGGATGCCATCCGTTAGATAAAATTCGGAACGGTTCCGTATTTCACTGAAAGAATAAACGTTTTGTTTTCGAAATGATAGTTTCCGGATTTGGCCATATTAATGACCTAAGGATTGTATTTCTGTGTGTTATGTTATAATTAAGTCTATGATTTGATAGAGCAGTCTGACTGAGCGGTGGAGGCAGCAGCAGGCTCGTAAGCATTCATTCAAACAGCACTTTTGTGCGTTTGCCAGCAGCTCTTCCCTTGTGCATCAAGCATTGAGCTGTTTATGACTTCAAGCCTATCAATTCCCGAGATTGGGCTGGTGTAACCGATGTGAAATGGCTAGATAGTTAGCGGCGTGCTCGCTAATAGCGTTTCAATCGGTGACGTCACTCACTCTGAGACCTTGAAGTAGTTGTTCCCCTTGCTCTGCAAGGGCCGCGGCTTTTCTGGAGCGATGGGTAACGATGCTTCGAGGGTGGCTGTTGTCAATGTGTTCCTGGTTCGAGCCCAGGTAGGGGCGAGGAGAGGGACGGAAGCTATACTGTTACACTGGCAATACTAAAGTGCCTGTAAGAACATCCAATAGTCTAAGGTTAATGAAATACAAACGGTATAGAGAGAAATAGTCCTATAATTCCTGTAATAACTACAACTTGAAACATCTTGCCTGGGAGTATTGATGACTCATGTTAAAAGGAACCACCAGCTATCATATGTTCTCATGTTCTGAGCAAGGAACTGAAACGTTAGCTTTTTTACATTGCACATATTGCACTTTTACTTTCTTCTCCAACACTTTGTTTTTGTGTTATTTAAACCAAATTGAGCATGTTTCATTATTTATTTGAGGCTAAATGTATTTTATTGATGTATTATATTAAGTTAAAATAAGTGTTCATTCAGTATTGTTGTAATTGTCATTATTACAAAGAAAACAAAGAAGAAAAAAACATTGTCTGATTTAATCGGTATCGGCTTTTTTTGGTCCTCCAATAATCGGTATCGGCGACCTCTAATTGGTCGACCTCTAATTGAGAGCGTCACGACTGACATTTGGACCAGCGATGTCAGCCCCATGAGCATGCAGAGTCTGACGGTACAGTGGGTCGACAAGGATTTTGTACTGAGGAAAGCTGTATTGCATGCTCAAGAATGTGCTGGTTCTCTTACCGCTGTTGCCATTTCAATGGCATTTGAGAACATGTTTGAAACATGAACACACTTCTACTGCCATTTGAACAACTGACTCGAGAAATAAGCTCAACTGCATCTGCAGCAGACGCGATATCCTCTGTCATGGCATTGAAACACCTGCTCAAGAAAAATGCAAACAGACCATCGGGTTAACTTGGAAAAGTACTGTACCAGAGGCTGGGAGAACAAGCCAGTCAGTGGCATTCTCTCTTAGCCTCTTTACTGTGTCGCCACCTTGCCTGCTACTTCGATGCAGACAAGAAACAGGGTTTACGTGAAATGTTAGACACAGCTGGACAAGATGTAAACGGACAGTGATAGTGCGCAATGAGGAAGAGAGGCCATGGACAGACAGAGCTGAATCTTCCCTGCTTGACATGTATGATGAAATCCTGGTTGCGAATGAACAAAAGAACAATGAAACAGCACAGCAAGTAAGTGAAAGATAGGTTTTTGATTATGTTTACTAGTAATGGGGACATGTGTAAATGCTAACAAATAACTTTTTGGTTTGTGTGTTTCAACTATTTAACTGCACGAGAATGCTTGAGGCTGCTTTTTTTGGGGGGGGGGGGCGGCAGGCAGGCAGGCAAAGAAAATATCTATCTGTATCGGCCCAAAATGTCATACCACTGCATCCCTAGCGATAGCATCTGCAAATGTGTAAGTGACAATTCAAATTAGATAGAGAGTGATACCTGCTCAGTGCTCTGCCTCCTGTTTGACTCCTGCTGCCTAGCAGCTGGGGCTAATAAAACAACAGTGCACCATTTCCTGGGTCTACTCCGACGGGTTGGAGGAAGTGCATTGTCTGTGTGAGGGGGAGAGAGACGGGAGACTTGAAAGTCAGCTTGGGGCAATATAACAGTAGTAGTTCATCCATACTCTCCTGGGTTCCTTTCTTTCAGACAGGTCTGGGGAAGGGGATTGTTGGTTTTGTGTGTCTGGCGTATTCATTGTCTCCTAACACTAGCACATGACAGTTAGGCTATGCTGTTTTTGCTAGTATTATTATTTGACTCAATGTTTTTTTATGTTTATATACAGGGTCCTGAGGATGAATCAATAACATTGTAGTTACTCCAAAATACTTAACTGATTGACAGGGAAAAGAAGGAAACCTGTACAGAAATATTCCAAAACATATATTCTTTTTGCAACAAGGCACTAAAGTAGTACTGCACTTTTTGTTCGGAATACAGTGTTGTTTGGGGCAAATACAAAACATTACCGAGTGCCACGCTCCATATTGTTAAATAAAATCACATTTTATTTATAGAGCACATTTCAGACATGGAATGCAACACAATGTGCTTCACAGGAAAAAAAATGAATAAAGAAAATAAAAACAAATGTACTACACAACAAACAAAATAATAATAAACTGAACGACAAAAAAAATCTAGAATAACCACCAAGACTCTTCCAAGAGCTGGCCGTCCGGCAAAACTGAGCAATCCGGGGAGAATGGCCCAAGAACCCGATGGTCACTGACAGAGTTCCTTTGTGGAGATGGGGAGAACTTTCCAGAAGGACAACCATCTCTGCAGCACTCCACCAATCAGGCTTTTATGGTAGAGTGGCCAGACGGAAGCCACTCCTTCAGTAAAAGGCACATGACAGCCCGCTTGGAGTTTGCCAAAAGGCACCTAAAGGACTCTGACCATGAGAAACATTATTCTCGGGTCTGATGAAACCAAGATGGAACTCTTTGGCCTGAAAGACAAGCGTCATGCCTGGAGGAAACCAGGTACTGCTCATCACCTGGCCTATACCGTCCCTATGGTGACTAGTCAGGATCGAGGGAAAGATGAACAGAGCAAAGTACAGAGATCCTTGATGATAACCTACACCAGAGCACTTAGGACCTCAGACAGGGGCGATGGTTTACCTTCCAACAGGACAATGACCTCAAGCACACAGCCATGGTAACGCAGGCATGACTTCGGTACAAGTCTCTGAATGTCCTTGAGTGGCTCAGCCAGAGCCTGAACATCTCTGGAGAGACTTGAAAATAGCTGTGCAGCGACGCTCCCCATCCAACTTGAGAGCTTGAGAGGATCTGCAGAGAGGAATGGGAGAAACTCCCCAAATACAGGTGTGCCAAGCTTGTAGCATCATACCCAAGAAGACTCGAGGCTGTAATCTCTGCCAAAGGTGCTTCAACAAAGTACTGAGTAAAGGGTCTGAATGCTTACAGTACCAGTCAAAAGTTTGGACACCTACTCATTCCAGAGTTTTTTTATTTTCTTTTTTACATTGTAGAATAATAGTGAAGACCTACAACTACTAAATTACACGTACTACTAAAGGACACCAATAAGAAGTGCAATGGACATTAGACCGGTGAAATGTGTCCAAATTTGAGATTTTTGGTTCTAACCGCCGTGTCTTTGAGACACAGAGATCATCCTTTCACCTACTCTGCATGTGCGTTTCCCACCGTGAAGCATGTAGGAGGTGTGATGGTGTGGGGGTGTTTTGCTGGTGTCACTGTCAGTGATTCATTTAGAATTCAAGACACACTTAAACAACATGGCTACCACAGCATTCTGCAGTGATAGCCAAAACAAGATTTGATAGCGTTAGTGGGATTTGTTTTTCAACAGGACAATGACCCAGCACACCTCCCGGGCTGTGTAAGGGCTATTTGACCAAGAAGGAGAGTGATGGAGTGCTGCATCAGATGATCTGGCCTCCACAATCACCTGACCTCAATCCAATTGAGATGGTTTGGGATGAGTTGGACTGCAGAGTGAAGGAAAAACAAGTGCTCAGCATATGTGGGAATTCCTTCAAGACTATTGGAAAAGCAATCCAGGTGAAGCTGGTTGATTGAATGTAAAATGTGTGTAAAGCTGTCATCAAGGCAAATGGTGGCTACTTTGAAGAATCTGAAATATAAAATAGATTTTTATTTAACATGTTTTTGGTTACTATGTGGTTCCACACACTGAGTGCCCTGTGCCCAAAGTCGATGCCCCGATTTTGGCGTGACGTGATTGTTGTTCTGGCTCGAACCTGCCCCCACACAATGCCAACATACCCATGATTGATCAATACCCTACTGTTTTCTGAACTGACCTATCCCATGATTGATCAATACCCTACTGTTTTCTGAACTGACCTATCCCATGATTGATCAATAACATGGTGTTTTCGGAACCAACCTACACCTATGTATCCCTCGCTCCCACTCCATCTACCAGAGTTCCCACATGCCCCTACGATGACCTACCTTTACACAGCGTGTGTGTTTTCTGATCTAATCTGTGCCATCGTTTCCTTCCTCCAGAGTGCCCACATGCCGATGGTTGATGCCCTGATGATGGCCTACACGGTGGAGATGATCAGCATAGAGAAGGTGGTGGCCTGCGTTAAACGCTTCTCCACCTTCAGCGCCTCCAAGGAGCTGCCCTTTGACCTGGAGGACGCCATGGTATTCTGGATCAACAAGGTATGGTGGGGAATACACAAACATGTATTTACCACACACACAATATTACAAGAGTGGAGGTGTCTGTGTGTTTTAATGTACAGGTTCTTATTTTAGTTGTCTATCAGCAAGAGACATTCAGAAAATAGCACTTTAAGAACTAAGAGTGGATGTTGCTTTTGTTGCAGGTGAACCTGAAGATGAGGGAGATCACAGAGAGAGAGCTTAAAGTCAAGCATCACCCGCTGGAGTCTCCCAATCACCAGAAGGTAAGGCTGGAGCAGCACAGCGCTCTCATGGCACTACCATAGATAGACAAGGAAACTGAAGCGCTAGAGCCAAAATGGCTCCCATGGAGCTTGCTGCTCTTGATGCATCTTCCGTCTCTATACTGCAGTCTATACATCCAGGACACATTCCAAGAATAATTGCTGTTGTAAAACCAATTTATTTGTATTTTTGCAGGTTAGTCTCATCGACCATATCTATTTTTCAAGAAAGACCTGGTTCAAGTCAACATAGCTCTTTGTCTACTACCATTTGGGGTTGAACCCTGATTGACCTCTGTTCTCTTAACCCTTAACCCAGAAGCAGATCCAATCCTGTCTGACCTTTGACCTTTCTGCTCCTATTCTTCCTGTCTGTCTCCTCCCTCCTCCCCCCTCCCCTCTCTCCTGCTACTTGGATAGTCTCCCTCCAAATGGTATTGGAAACTAGTACCTGTAAGTTGGCTGCTAATAGTCCCCCCTCTCCTCCCTTTTGCACGCATAGTTCTGTGTCTATGTGCACACGCACCACACCACCATGGCTCATCCAAGCCCTTTCTGTGCTGCTTGTAGCCAGTGAGTCAGCCAGCCAGTGGGAGAAGGCTGGTGTTTTTGGTTATTCCATTTTTTAGTTGAGAATGTCACACACTTGTCTAGTCTGGTGGTTTTGGATATTTGGTGACAATGTATATTTTGGGTGAACAATGTTTTTTGCCTTTCATTTCAAGCTGCTGCAAACTGTGGAGTCATGGCGTGTGGACAAGAGAGAAAGATGTGTGTGTGTGTGAGTGAGTGTGGAAAAACAGAAAATGTGTAAGTGTCTTGAGTGAGCGAGAGCCATGTATCCATCGCTCAGCCCTTGTTTTCCTTTGCTCATGCGCTGAGATATTGATGCCATTTCCACCTGTGCCCACAACCTTTACCATGCCCACCCCTCCTATGCTCTCTCTGTCTGCTGTACCCATGTGGTCTCTCCCTGGCCTCTCACGGTGTCTCTCTGCTCTGCCCGCGGTCTCCTTTGTACACTCTGCTGTCTGTGCGACTCAGTCTGATTTCATGCACTCCCTGGCCCACTGCATGCTGGAGCCAGAGGAGCTGGAGCTCTCCACAGTGGTAGTACACCTGCAGCAGTCCTCCTTACTGTAGATGTCCCTGCCTCCCTAGAGATCTGGAACCTTCTAGTTGATCTTTTTCTCTGACTTGTCACTCTAGTGAGGCCTACCCATGTAGAATGAGCTACTTCCCAATTAAAGATTAGTGTGTTGTTTTTATGGTAGTTACACTTGGAATAATTTAAGATTTGTATATTCAGATTGCAGGATGGGTTATTTTATTTGCTACTACTGTGGCCAAGTTGTGATTAGACTGGGAGGCCTATGGATTGAGATCCATTTAGTATCTCTTATCACAAATTAATTCTGTAGTCCTTGTATTTGGTTGATGGTTGGAGTTTAGTTTGATTAATCATTAAGTTAATGTGGTTCAGGCTGTTCAGCTAGTCCTGGCCAGTAGACTAGAGCATTGATGAATACAATAGGCTAGTTCAGTTTATTTTTTATTTTTTACACCACACAGTTAGCCAACAGAAGTGGGCCAGTGATTCTCATGTGACCCTCTTCTGTATACTAGTGGCCTGGTTTGACTGTGGGGATTCACAGAGACTGTGGGGATTCACACTGCATTCACAGAGAGGTTTTTGAGGGTTGGTGGCAGACCAACAATGGATACCATGTCACTGCTCTATGAAGGACCACTCCACCCATCTCCACCCTCACACAGACAGATTGGGGCTTATTCAGGGAGTGCCACTGAATGAATTCCGATAGAAATGCATTGTCTAGACCGGACATGATTCTGTTTTATTCAATAGGGAACCGTCTGCCTTTTGTCATTACATTCCTATCTGCAACCTTATAAACATTGCCATCCACTGAATAAGCCCTAGGCTGTATGGTAGGACTATAATAACTCAGAGGGGCTTAAGCCATAGAGATGGGCTGACTCTCTCCCTCCCCCTGGTGGTCAGGTACGGTACCGCAGGGAGCACACGTCAGGGCGCCAGTTGCCCTTCTTCCCCCTACTGGAGGACCTGATGAGGGATGTGTGTGATGGAGCCGCGCTCCTCACCGTGGTCCACTACTACTGCCCCAACCTCATGAAGCTTGACGGTAGGACATGGACGCCATCCCACTCAACAAACTTAGGCTAATCATTAGATATGTTGAATGACTTTGATGGGAAGAGGAAGCCTATGCAATTTGTTTCCCTGGTTAGGCCTAGTTAGAAGGCCTTGATTGAACTAAGAAATCACGAATGTCTTTCATCTGATTTAAAATTGAAATAGACCACGGCAAACTGGTGTTATCTTACTGTAATCCTGTGCTCCTTCTATGTGATATCTAAGCAGCAGGTCTTTCAGCTCCATCCTGACCTTTTGACCTGTCTGTCTCCTATCAGATATATGCCTGAAGGAGGTGACCTCCATAGCTGACAGTCTGTATAACATCCAGCTGCTCAAGGAGTTTGCCAACGAGTATCTCAACAAGAGCTTTTACCTAACAATAGAAGATATGCTCTACTCTCCACTGGTGCTCAAGGTAAATATTCCATATCTTAGCATTTATGAGCTGTTGCATGTACCAAACTACTTCTGGGATTTGATAACATACTCACAACAGTACTCTGCTAGCCCACAAAATATTGGTTGTTAGGGCGACAGTACCTAATCTCTCATGGGAGAAAGGCAAGGTCATTGTGCGAGGCTAAGCTAGCCACGGATAGCTAGCTGCCAGGGCATTAGGCTATAGGTCTGTTGTCTAACATGGTCCCTATTCTCTCCCTACAGCACAATGTGATGGTGTTCATTGCGGAGTTCTTCTGGTGGTTTGAGACAGTCAAGCCAGAGTTTGTCCAACCCAGGACTGAGGAGTTCAAAGATGGTGAGCATCATCTGCTCTGCATCTGGTTCAGTTGGGGATTGGGTGGGTGTGTCTGCTGTAACCAATATGCTTGATCGTGCAAGGGAGCTACCTAGCTAGCAAGTTAGCAAACCAAACGCATAGCTGGAGCAATGAGCTTGAGATCATTTATTTGGCACATCTTAAGTGGTGAACCTATATTTTTAATCAGTGGCGTAGCACGCACCCCTTAAGCTTCAGGGGGCCCCAAATCCTATATCTATCTATCTTATCTATCTCTATGATATTGAGAATCAAACCATTGGTATTTCAAAATACCCCAGTATACGGTGTACCGCCAAAGCCTAGTTGAGGTATAGTGATGTACTGTGCAGTATGTTGTATTTGTATGCGCAGGGAGGGTAGTTACAAATGGGTGGATCAAGATGTAAGATGAGGAAGAACAGTATTAATGGTTTCTTACTTCTAGAAAATGATTTGGTTAAACTGAAGTGTCAATGGTCTTTAAAAAAAAATGTATTACTGTAATTCCCATAACTTTTCATTGCACATTTGTAGGTAATCCCCTTGGAATTTTCAATAGTCTGTTATGTACGTTGACTTGCAGATTTAGCTGATCTTAACATAATACATTTAGACAGAACTTGACTGGGAATGAAAATAAGCAGCTGCAGTTTCAATGAGACAATTTATAATATTCTCAACTCCTTACCAACCCACCGCTGTTTTGATTGATGCCTCTCCCCTCACAACAGCCCGAGCCATGGCTCAGCCGAAGAGTGCCCGCCCCTCAGTGCCCATCTCCAACGCCACCAAGCGTAGCTTCCAGGTGACCCCTGGCATCACCGAGGCCTCTCTGTCTGTCTCTGCCCAGAGCAGCCCTGATGTCTCCAACAGGTACTTCCTGCACCCTGCTGAAGACTCTGACCCTCTGTAAGTCTCTCCTTCCTCTCTCTCCACCCTTCTCATTTCATATTTCATCAACCTGTGTTTCCCATATAGCAATTTTGGAAAATATGACATTGTTTCCTCTCACCTTTCACATGCATTTGCTGGCCCTTCTAATTTTTGCCCTCACTTTCTCCACTGTGTTTATCGATATTAGTTAATTTATGTTCCACAATCATTCCAGCGTTGAAGAAAACATATTGCGTGAACATTGTGTATCGTGTTTGTTGGTTGAACTGTGGGAGGGTAAAAGATTAGGATTAAAGGGACAGTAGGTCAGATTATCAAAGACTAGAGTCAACTGACTGATGGGTTGATTATCTGTGTGGAGAGGTGAGTGGTTATAGGGTGTCTCTTCCTGATGTCTGTTTACTTTTAGTGTAAGAAGAACTGTTTGAAAAGGGAACCTGAAATTTCAGCCTGTTTTGGTGGGATGGAGTTGTGGTTATCCATGGTGACATCACCATGCAGTAAATTAGTTAATAGACCAATAAGAGAGTTCCAAACCTCTCTGCTAATAACAGCTCATTTTAAGTTTTCCCCTTCCCACTCAGACCACCCCCAGACAGTCCTAGCAACATTTTTGCCTAAGAAATTGTCCTTTATTAAGACATCTTTTGACCATTTTAATTGAAAACAATCACAGTAAGGTACTTAATTGTTACCCAGAAATGATTTTATATTGAGATTTTATATTGAGATAAAACATTGGACCTTTAAAAATGCGAGCAATAAGAGACAGCTAAACCGATAATGTTCTAGGAAATGTGGGTCAATCTGCTTTACCGAAGGTGTAAGAGGGGCTAATCCCTTAAACTGTCCGTGTACTTAAGACCTGAATGAATCACATAAGACCTCAATGAATTCACATAGTCTAGGAAAGGATATACAGTGCCTTTGGAAAGTATTCAGACCCCTTGACTTTTTCCACATTGTTACATTACAGCCTTATTCTAAATTGTTTTTTCCCTCAATCACAATACCCCATAATAACAAAGCAAAAGACAGGTTTAGAAATGTTTGCAAATAATTACAAATAAACTGAAATCACATTTACATAAGTATTCAGACCCTTTACTCAGTACTTTGTTGAAGCACCTTTGTCAGCGATTACAGCCTTGAGTATTCTTGGGTGACGCTACAAGCACACCTGTATTTGGGGAGTTTCCCATTCCTCTCTGCAGATCCTCTCAAGCTTTGTCAGGTTGGATGGGGAGCATCACTGCATGCGCAGATATTTTCAGGTCTCTCCAGAGACATTAGATCGGGTTCAAGGCCAGGCTCTGGCTGGGTCTCTCAAGGACATTCAGACACTTGTCCCACGCCTGCGTTGTCTTGGCTGTGTGCTTCGGGTCGTTGTCCTGTTGGAAGGTGAATCTTCACCCCAGTCTGAGACCCCGAGCGCTCTGGAGAAGGTTTTCATTAAGGATCTCTCTGTACTTTGCTCCATTTATTGGCTTCCGTCTGGCCACTCTACCATAAGCGCCTGATTGGTGGAGTGCTGAGGAGATGGTTGTCCTTCTGGAAGATTCTCCCATCTCCAAAGAAGAACTCTGGAGCTCTGTCAGAGTGACCATCGGGTTCTTGGTCACCTCCCTGACCAAGGCCCTTCTCCCCCGATTGCTCAGTTTGGCCAGGCGGCCAGCTCTAAATCATGTCAAATCAATTGAATTTACCACAGGTGGACTCCAATTACGTTGTAGAAACATCTCAAGGATGATCAATGGAAACAGGATGCACCTGAGCTCAATTTCGAGTCTCATAGCAAAGGGTCTGAATACTTCGATGTATCATTATGGGGTATTGTGTGTAAATTGATGAGGGGAAAAATGTGTTAAATCAAATTTAGAATAAGTCTAACAAAACAAAATGTGGAAAATGTCAATAGGTCTAAATACTTTCCGAATGCACTGTAATCCTGCAAAAATATAATTTTAGCAGTACAGCAGCAGACAACATCCAAAGACTGACTAGGTAGGTAATCGAAATGGTTTGTGTGCGTGTGATTCACAGTACTAAAGGAGGTCCTGCTGCAGCCTTCAGCACCTCCCACCCACTCCTCCCTCTGAGGCAGAGACAACAGAAGCAGCAACAGGGAGAGGATGGATCAGGTGAGGGCATCACACTACACAACACCACAGTTACCATTTACCATAGAAGACAATCCAAAACCATCCATAGGCACATTTTAGAAATTACATTTATACTTTGGTTATACTGATGGTTTTCTCTAGTTGTGTAGCTTTGTGTTGTAGTGGAATAATACTACAGCGCACATTTCAATATCAGATACCTTTTCTATTGTGTATTATAGGTAGCTGTATGGTCAATGTTTTGTCTGTGTGTGTCTAGGAATTAGAAACCGCTCCAACTCCTTGGAGAACAGACAGCCACGAGGTTCAGTGCAGGCCTGGCCTGACAAGAGACAGAGGTATAGTATGACAATAACACCTTTCTTAATTAATAATACATATGTTTATCAGAATCGGGGGATCTCCGATTTTGATTATTTTGTTTAACTCCAGATAACCTGATTTCTTATCCTTTACAAACTTTGTTTCTAATGTTGTGCTGATCACATTCATGATGTATGGTGTCTCACTCTTTCTTTCTTCCCCCTCCAGGCCAATGTCAACGCTCAACCCGTACACGTTTGGTATCTCTGCCACTGACAGCGACGCTGATATAGCCTCTGGGGACAGTGTGAGTCTGGCCCGCTCCATCAGTAAAGACAGCCTGGCCTCTAACGTAGCCAACCTCACCCCCAAACACCAGGGTCTCACCCCCCAGGGCCACACCCTGATCGGACCCGCCCAGGTAGGCCGCGCCCCAGTCAGCCCTGCACCCCGCCGAGTCAACGGCCACGGCCTGCTGGGAAACGTCAACATGGAGGAGGAGGAGGAGCAGCTTGTGTCGGTGATGAGGACTGAAGCGTCAACAGCTCTCCCCAGTCAGGGCGAGGCGACGCAGCCAACTGCTGGGGCCAGGCCCAAGGATAGCTTTTACTTAGAACCACTAATGCCTGCTGTGTTGAAATCGGCAAAAGAGAAGTCTGTATGCCTGAATAAGGAGGAGGAGAGTGGAGAGGTGGGGCGATCGTGGGGAGCGGGGTCCATCCGGAGAGTAGAGGGGGTGCCTGGACTCGCGGCGTCGGCCAGGAGAAAAATCCCCACCAGCCTAAATCGGACCTCTACTCCCACTTCTAGTGGTGAGTTTGCCGTGTCTGCTGAAGCTTCATTGGCTGGGCCACCCCAGGGACAAGGAGCCTGTAAAAACCTGGTCACCAGTAGTGTGGACCCCTCCTCCAGAGAGCCACCTGGGGGCTTCTACCTCCACTCTGACAGTGACAACCAGAATCCTGGTCAGGACCTGGAGCCAGACCTGGACGAGGCTGATGAGGAGGACCTGGATGAAGCTCTCACCACCAAGGACCCAACCAGGCCTAGGAAGGCCTTCGATGAGGAGGAAGAGTCAGCCAAGCTGCAGGAGGACCTGAAGGAGAAAGAGGACAAGGATAAAGGGGATGATGGTGGTAGTGGACGCTCCAGCCCCTGTCTCAGCACCCACTCCCAGGCCAGCAGCCTGGCCAGCGGCAGCATACGCATGACCAGCTTCGCTGAACGCAAGGCCCAGCAGCGCTTTGGCAGCAACCATGACTTGCGACCCAGCGCATCCAGCTCCCAAAGGACCACCCCAGACGGCTCCGAGTGCAGCGGGCCCCTCTCTCTGCCCACCTCCTGGAGGCTGAAGAGGGACCAGAGCCCCTCCTCGCCCCAGGGGGGGCGGGGGGACGGTGGCACCAACTTGTTGGCTTCTGAGCTGGTCCAGCTTCACATGCAGCTGGAGGAGAAGAGGAAGGCCATCGAGCACCAGAAGAAGAAGATGGAGGTACTGTCAGCCAGACATAGACAGAAGCTGGGCAAGGCTGCCTTTCTGCACATCGTCAAGAAGGGCAAGAGCGACACCCTGCCCCACCCACTCAAACCAGACTACAACTCCAAAGAGGAACTCAACGGGGACAAAGGGAGGAGCTCGAAAGATGACTCGTGCCTGGATGCACTGAGAGGGGCCAAAGAGACAGAGTCTGCCACCTCGCCAGTCCCAGATGCCTTAGAGATGGTGGAAAGGAAGTGCAGCGGTAGCACCGGTCTGCTGCTGGACGAAGAACTGGACCTGAACGAATGTAACCGCTCCATTGAGATGCTGAATGATGCCATCGGCAGCATCCAGCAGCAGATGATGCAGCTGTCCCTCCAGCAGGACCTGCTGATGAAACAGAATGTACAGTCCCCTCCCGGCCTCCCTCCTCCCAACGACAAGACCAGCGGCTCTGAACCAAAAGCCCAATCTGCCGCCCACTTTGTGGAGATGGGCAGCGGCGCACCAACCACCGGTACCGCACCAACCAGGAAACCCCCCAAACTGACCTCGGCCAGAGGCCCAAGGTCGAAGCCGTCTGAGCTGAAGCTGGTCAAGGAGCACGGGAGGCAGGGCCTTACCTCCAGCAGGGCAATCACTCCCACCCACAGCCTGGAGACCCTACCCCACTTGAGGCAGTTCCCCGGGGGCAGGTCCCCCAGGGCAGACCCCCCTGACACCAGAACCCCCTCTGTTGGTGGAGAGACAATTGGTGTGCAGGACAAGCCTGGATGGAGCGCCACCTTTAGGCTCAACGATGAGGCTAACCTGCGCACAATGGCCCGTATCGACCCGGTAAATGTCACCCCAGAAGTGTCCTTTGAGTGCCTGTCCAGTACCTTGAGGGAGGGGGAGCTGAATTCCTCGGACAGTTCTGGGAAGGAGAACGTCCCCTTGGAGGAGGTGTCGTGGAGCAAAGCTCCCCTGATAGAGGTGGACCTGTCAGACCTGAAGGACCCAGAGGAGATGGAGGGAGACTGTGGTCAAAACAGCACCATGGATGGGGAAGACGGAGAACAGAAGTCTGGCCTGGGATTCTTCTTCAAGGTGTGTGTGTGTGTGTGGTTTTTTATCAGAACAATTTGCGTGTGTGGTTTTCTGTACAGTTTTTCTGGACATTTGAGGAATTTACCGGACATCCATATGCGTTCAGATCTGAGAGAATGAAAACTCTTACTTGGCCAAATTATCCATATTTACGTGTCCTTAAACAGCCTATAACAAATGACAAAAACACTAGGCTTTTCTGTGTTTCGATGTGTATGAAATGCACAACGCTATAGCCTATTGTTTTTTTACTTTTCTAAAATAATCATTGTCCACCTCACTGTCTGAGATTTGAGCACTAAATGCATCAGGGCATGCGGCCTATAGGCTTAGCGGTCCACTGTATGATATTAATATTTAAAATATATAAAGGAAGAAAAGCTTAGGCCTTGTTCCAGAGCGATAGAGATATGCTGGCGGCATGCTACTTCACCAACGTTAATTTCTTTATCCTTGTCAGATGGGCTACTGTGTCTCCTATAGAGATAAAGACGTACAGGAGGCGGCTAATTACTTCATTCATCAAGAGAGGGGATCCCAATTTTTCCATTGCTTCCACGTTTATTTCTCTACTTCAATTGTGCGAGTTGCATCGTTTTACAAATGCATTTACTACCGGACTTTCAAGCATGGTTTAGGCGCAGCTGCGCAACACAGCGCTTAATGGGGACATGGTGTCTTAAAAGGGCGATGGCATAATTTCATTATAGAAACATATATTTTTTTGTTTATATTTTTATAATAAAATAATTATTAACAATCAGGATGTTGTGTCTAATGGGGTAAATGTAGATAGGCTGAATCCTGGGATTTGTCCAAGTAAATTGTATAGCCATATGTTGCATCAGTTTGGCTACAGGCAATTGCGATTTGCGCATCTATGAATATAGACCATTCATAGGTTATTATTTAATTTAGGTTATTATTTCATTTAACCTTTATTTAACTAGGAAAGTCAGTTAAGAACAAATTCTTATTTACAATGACAGCCTAGAACAGTGGGTTAACTGCCTTTTTTCAGGGGCAGAACGACAGATTTTTACCTTGTCAGCTCGGGGATTTGGTTACTGGCCCAACGCTCTAAACCATTAGGCTACCTGCCGTTATCTACATGGTCCAATATGTAAAAATCATTTTACATTTCCAATGCAGCTGTTTTATCTCAATATCAAATAATTAATGGGTAACAATTTAAGTACCTTGTAATAGTTTTCCATTAAAATTGACAAAAATAGCTGAACTATTTTACAGTGCTCGTTTCATCAGCTGTTGTACAATATGATACAAATCACAGGAAACAATGTATTTTGACTGCACTGGACCTTTCTAAAATACTTTTGACTGATATGTTATTGGGCACATTGCTGGTGGTGGAAATTATATTTTAGATGGTGTCAGTGTAATTTTATTTAAATTCATTTTGGAGTAGAATGTATTTTTTTAAGTCACCAGAACTGAGCTTCTCAGTTCTGCAAAAAAAATGATCTCCGGGAGGAATTGACAAACTTGCTGTTTTAAAAAATGGTCCTCTTTCCCTAAAGGCATGATGGTCATGCCTTTCTTACATGAAAGGGGAGGTTAACAATCGATCTGAGATTGACGTACGTTTCTGTCATGGGATTTTTTAGTTGTTGCTTTAATCCTTGTAATTACGAAAATAAATGTTCCAAAATTGCATTCTACCTTAAGAGCGATTTGCACACAGTAGCCTGCATTTGGTTGTGCTAACGTTCTTCTCATCTTTGTCCACTACAACAGGCATTTTCACTAAAGGCAAACTTTTTTCTTTTTTTTCCCAGCTTTCATTTTACTTCAATGAAAAAGGCCTCCATCTTCACAATAGCAGTAGGCAACTGGATTCAGCCGCGGACCGATTATTATAATTTTTTTAATTGTCCGAGCGGATGGTCAGGGGGCAATTATAATAATTTGTAAGCTGCAAATTGACCATAACGAAGCCTAAAAATAGATTGTATTTGAAAATTATTTAATATCTTGAATTACATGAGACATGATCACATACAGTATGGCTCTTGGGAGCAGATTTCCCACATTTTTTTGTTGCTAAATTATTGTGGGCCAAGGCTCCTCTCACTAGTTCTTTCTCTCAGCAGAAGGTGCACGTAAGGAATGGTGCTGTAGCACGAAATCACAGTGTATGATAGGTAGCCTAATTGGGAGATTGTTTTTCTCCCGGCCAGGCTACAATTTTATTTTCTTTATTGGCCAAAAGCCGGCAATTACCGGCTAACTGTGTGTGTGTGTGTGTCATAAAGTGGACAAGATATAGGGCCTATTCTCATCTTTTGAGTGGTCGAATGTCTAGGACAGGGAAAGGTATTACATCATTTTTATAGTACAACATTTTCCGGGAAGGAATAATATAAAATTCTACATTTTTACTGAATAAATAAAGCAAGAGACGAGGGAGGAGACACAGGCAATTGTTTGTGGCGTAAATCAAGTTTTATTGAATGTCATTGAGTAAAATGCTACTAGTAAGTGTGTTGTATTGTGCCACAGGATGAACAGAAGGCGGAGGATGAGCTGGCTAAGAAGAGGGCAGCGTTTCTCGTAAGGCAGCAGAAGAAGGCCGAGGATGCCCGGTTACGCAAACTACAGCTGGAGGCAGAGACTGAACAGAAGCGGGAAGAGTCCAGGTAACAAACATGACGTCTTTACAACCAAATCAAAACTGTCTGCTAGATAAGTCATAATGCTCAGGTAGGATAAGACTGTTTTAAGCACTAGCTTAAAAACCACCAAAGCTCTCCCACAATAGCATGTGTTACCGGTATAGTCACAAGTTTTGCACACCTGTGTATTTGCTCTTTACACCTCAAATGTAGTGCGTACGGCTCAGTACATGCCTGGGGCCAAGCTTTCTGCCATCCAGGACCTATATACTAGGCAGTGTCAGAGGAAGGCCCCAAAAATTGTCAGACTCCAGTCACCCAAGTCATAGACTGTTCTCTCTGCTACCACAAGGCGAGCGGTACCGGAGCACCAGGTCTAGGTCCAAAAGGCTCCTTATCAGCTTCTACCCCCAAAGCCATAAGACTGCTGAACAATTAATCAAATGGCCACCTGGACTATTTACGTTGACCCCCTACCTACATGTACAAATTACCTCGACTAACCTGTACCCCTGCACATTGACCCATGTATATAGCCTCGTTATTGTTATTTTATTTTTTACTTACTTTGCTGGTTAAGGGCTTTTAAGTAAGCATTTCACGGTAAGGTGATAACATTTGATTTGAAATGTTAATTCATAGAAAAACACAAATGGCAGTATTGTCCCTCTGTCCTCTTCCGTGTTAAGTCTTTTCAAATTCTGCAGTTGTTGAGCCTGTGGTCTGTCTCTCCCCCTAGGCGGAAGGCGGAGGAGGACCGGATGAGGAAGGAGGAGGAGAAGGCCCGTAGGGAGCTGATCAAGGAGCAGTACCTGAGGAGGAAGCAGCAGGAGCTGATGGAGGAGCAGGGCCTTGGCAGCCCAGCCAAGCCCAAGACCCCCAAGACCAAGCCTAAGAAACCCAGTCACCAGACTCACAGACCCAAGTCTGCGTTCAGCAGAGAGGAGTCATCCAGCGACACCTTCTCTTCCAAGTGCTCTTCATCTACACGTAATAACCACCACACATTTGTTCATCTTACTTGGCCAGGGGTTAATAACTCCTGTCCCAGAGGACTACAGTGTGTGCAGACTTTTGTTCCAGTCCTGCACTAATACATCTCATTCAGCTACGCTGGGAGGAAAAAAACTCTGTTAACACTGTGGTTCTCTGGAACCAGGATTGGTTGACATCCTTGGTCCAGGTCAGTTTCATGTCTCCCAATTCCCTTTGAGAAAATATTGCTGATTTTGCAGTCATGCGTTTCTGTGTGGGGATAGGAGTGTAATAGGAAGAGTTCGCTATACTAAGATGGAATCTATATTTTGGTGCTCGGTAGCTGACAACCTGAGCAGTGCCCAGTCAGGCTCCAGTTTGTCCCTGGCCTCCGCAGCCACCACTGAGGCAGACAGCGTTAACTCTGGAGGAGCAGGATCCCAACGGTAAGTGCCCCAAAATATGTAGCTGGGTGCTTGTGTAAGAATTTTGTTTTAGGTGTAATTGATGTCAGTGTTTACTACCTCTTGTGTGCCATTTTTAAACTTCTTCTTTTTTTTTTGATCGTCATCCGTGTGCTCTGCTTTCCGTTGCCAGTGGTGAGTCTGAGTCTTTCCCAGGCCTGAGTCGAAACGCCAGTCGAAACACTGAGAGAGACTGGGACAACGGCTCCACTGCATCTTCAATCAACTCCATGGCAGAATACACTGGTCAGTACACATGAAAGTCAGTCTCTTGTCATACTGGGAAACAGTCTTTCCCATAATGTTCCAATACTATTCCCGTAACACCCCTACAATGTTCCCATAAAACCATTGCTCTGCTCACGTTCTCCTCGTCTCTATTAATGTTAGCATTTAATGCTAAGACTTGTCGTTCCACTGTGTCCCTCAGGTCCCAAGCTGTTCAAGGAGCCCAGTTCCAAGTCCAATAAGCCCATCATCTTCAACGCTATCTCTCACTGCTGCCTGGCTGGCAAGGTCAATGAACCCCAGAAGAACACCCTCCTAGAGGTAAAGCTTTACCTAACTGTGAAATGCTATTAACGTGCACTCCAGAGCAAATGGTCACGCGCACACAGTTGAGCCATCATTTCACTGTTACGATGGATATGGATATTCAAGATAATTTACTGATTAAATTACTGAAATAATTGATCTAATTTGAATTAATTTGGTTATCCTATCCAAATTCATCTGAGGGGCACCATTTAAGGGTTTTGCTATAAAGACCCCTTGAATTAACACTATCAGTAGTTATTAACGGTTATACCATTGTAATCCTATACCGACAGTAGTCATAATCAACAGTCAATTGACTATATTTTCATTCTGAACGGTCATCTGACTTCAAGAATCTAATAGCTCCTTAGGGACTTCAATGCAACAGATATACGTCAAAGTTGTATTGCTAGACTCAAATGGATTGAAAATGAATGTTGGTACAGTTGTCTTAATAGACACAAGATACAAAGGGAATGCAGTACAATCACTGAAGTGGGAAACTAAAGCTTCGTTTCAGGCTTATGTACTCACAGGCAGATGTGATAACACTTGAACAGGACTTTGGAGAATTGGACATTTTGTCATTTGTGAAAACAGGAGAAGTGAAAGCGGCTACATCAGTAAAGTTTCACAGCCGTGAAACTATAGGCTCCCCAATCAGGGGTATACCGGCCCAGTTACAGGTTAACACCTGCTGTGGGCAGCGCTAGCACAGTATTAGTTATTAATTCAGACTAACAGTCTTACAATAATCAATCACTGCCACGTTTACACACACAGCGTCACCCAAAGGGAAATTAAATACAATGTATTTCCATGTATTTTTAGCTGAGTGTCACCTGGTTCAGTTGGATTTCTGTTATGACCGAGAAGAAACAGGAAAAAGGTCAGTGGTTCATTTGCAGGCGAAGAAGCTTCTTCCCTCGTCGGAGCTCTTTCTTTCTCAGTCCTCAATTCCATTCGGTCCAAAGAGAGAACGTTTAAGGCACTCGGGGGCAGTAGAATGTTTGGGGGCAGTAGAATGTTTGGGTCCTCATTGGGAGAGAGAGAAACTCAGCGGTTCGTTGTGAGTGAGCAGAGTGTGTCCAGCCAAGTTCCTCTCAGGAGATGGCCAACCTCTGTCAGAGTTGGATTGTGCAAGTCAAAGTTGCGTTAGGTTCTCGAGGAGATGGATCATTGCCTCTAAGGCGTGGCCGCACCTCACAAAGAGCTGATCTAATTTCTGTTTAGTGAGTCCTCTCACTTATAGGGATACTCGCGGAAGGCGGTCTCTAATGGTCGGATAGAGTGACATGGGAACTCATATCTCATAATTTTCACAAGATAAACCTGAGATATCCTCATAAGTGTTCACAGAATGGTATGTGTTTATACAATAAAAACTATCTCTTGGATGAAGTACATACAGTAGTCCCCCCCAACATACAAAAAACAGGCCATTCAGTCGTAAAGGGTGAGCAGTTTATTTTTCTTATAATAGCCTTTAAAGGGGTACCGTCTAATACAAACTAACTTTTGACCTGGAATGTGGTACTTTAAGGATTTTTGTTTTTCGTCCCCTCTCTCCCCCCCTTGTGGGCTCTTCGTCACAACATAGTCAAATTGCAAGGTAGGGATGTGAACCACGAAACTCAAGAGTTTAGTTCTTCTGTCCTATTTATCAGTAATTTAGTCCAGCCAAATCCCATGTTGTGTAAATGAGCACAGTAACATGTAGGTCACATTTAGTGGGCCAGAATGTGCTGCTCAGCTCAATATTATCCAGCTGTAGCACAGCATGTTCTTGTCCTAAACACACACTGATGTCCTGTTTTTAAAGTGCTCTGAGTTTTACTGATTTAAAACCGTCGACTAAAACTTTAGTCTAGAGTTTTTGCGGGTCAATCAGGTGGCCAGGAAGGGAAAACTCCCGACCCTTCCCAGGAGGACATCCAGGCATCACTGTACCTGGGAGTGTCAAATTGCTTCAAATGTGAGACTGCTTCTTAAGATAGTTGTCAGCCATACAAACTAACAACCCCCCCCCCCCCCCCCCCCCCCCATCTCATCCCAGGAGCTGGAGAAGGTTGAGGCCCACCACCTGATGATCCTGTTCAGGGACGGGGGCTGCCAGTTCCGGGGAGTCTACTCCTTCTTCCCAGACACGGAGGAGATCCTCAAGCTGACTGGCACGGGCCCAAAGAGCATCAGCAAGAAGATGATTGACAAGCTCTACAAGTACAGCTCGGACCGCAAGCAGTTCACCGTCATCCCCGCCAAGACTGTGTCGGTCAGCATAGACGCCATCACCATCCACAACCACCTGTGGCAGGCCAAGAGAACCACTGTGCCAAAGAAGAGCGGGAAATAATCTGTGGAGGCCCTTGGAACTCTGGGGTTCCATTCCACTCCATGGTTGTCCTAGGTTCCATTCCACCCTGCTCTCCTGGATAAACTGCATTGATGTCCACTGCCAATAAACTCCCTCTATCAAGCTGAAGGAGAGGCCACATGTATGGGCAGACACGTGGCCCCTTCAGTTCACACTAATGTGGGGGCATGGATGGATGGATGAATGCATCTGTGCTGGTGGCCTGCGAGTGGGATTGTCATCTGCATGAACCAATATGGAGGGTCCTCTTTGTCTGGATCTCAATGTATTCTGTTCAGGGTGTCCATCGATCAATTCATTCGGTTCATTTTTCTAAAGACTCTTAAGAGAAGCATGTGGCATTTTTTCATGTGGTGGGTTTCTTTTTACTTGAAGTATTTATTGGTTTGGCACTGAATGGTTGAGCTCAGCTGCAGTAGTCCATACAACACTACCCCCCCCATCGCTCTTATTGGACTGGTTATGACCCTACGAACACCCCTCTCGCTCTTGTTGGAAGGGGTGGGTTGTTCATAATCTCTCTACTGCAAAATCTGACCTGAAAGGACCTTCTGTCCCTTCAGGACTTAAAAGGACCGTTCTGCTGCAAAAAAACAATCTGCAGTCGAACAAACTGGACCTTATCTACCAGACAAGCATCGCCAACCTTGCCTCTCCAGTTATCTTTCTGTCCAATGTGCTGCTTTGATCTCCTGTTTGTTACCTGGGCTCCTCCCAGACCATCTGCTGGCCTTCTTCATGCGTCATAGTGGTACTGTCAACTGTCTATTTATTCAAACTTCAACCGATTTTTAAATGGTTATCAGCCTGTTGTAGCACTGTCTATCTGGTGTGTAGGATTATGACGGTCGTTTTACTACTCGCCTTTTAACCCTCTAAAACGAGGGTGTGAAGACGATGAATAATAGGCTTTGGTACTGTAGAAAAATGTCAAGATGCTTATTTTTTGTTTGTTTTTGTGTTATTTTGTTTTATATTGAGCAGTGTGGTTGGTTATACAGCAATTGAGCTTATGTTATGTGTGTTTCATCATCCATGAATCTGTCTGACATACGTCAGCTAGTTAGAGCTAGTCGTGTTTCTCTTCACTGGGCACTACTATGTCCTGTATAAAGGTGCACTCCACTCACGATCACGTTTCAAAGGCTTTTATCATGCAATGTACCCCCCCCCCCCTCCCTTCTATGCCACGAGTGATCGACTACCCACCAGGGGTGGGGTCCATTCCATTTCAATTCAGGGAGTAAACTGTCATTTCAAGTCCATTGGAATTAAAATGTTGGCTTCGTTCCTAAATTAACTGAATTGACCCCAACCCTGCTACCCGCCCAGCTTCCTCCCCTCCCCTTCTGCAGCCCTTTCCCCAGAGAGCTGCATGCTCTTGTTCTGAAGAGTGCGTGCGTCCTGCTGGAACCGGTTTGAATGACATTATTTAATATATTCATAATGGGTTACTCTGTGGGACTGTGGTCTATTTTATTTACCGACCAACCAACATTAAAGAACATTCCTGAAAGGTGTCAACAAACACTGCCACCATTTTCCATTTTTCTCTGTCCAAGTGCTTATTATTAGATACCATATGTTGGCCTCAAGAACAACTATAAGTGTTGCACGTGCACTTTACTTACTGAGTACAAAAAGTGGAATTCGACTTTAAACGGACATTTGAAACGTATTGCAAACAAACAGAACATGGTTAAGTTTTTTTTTTTAAACAACTCCTGTACACTCCCAACAGAGAAACACTACCCTTCCTGAACTAAAACAAAGCACTAAGATTTAACACTGAGCAGTCGATTTAAGAAGTCCTCGTTTCTTCACTACTACGGCTTGTCTCCAAAAATACGTAGAATACTTGATTATAATTTGCTGCATTTGGTTTATTTTTTTAATAGATCTTTTCAATGTTTGTGTTTTTTATGTTTACTAAAAGATTGTATAGGCATTGATGACCATTTGTTGTTACTGTATGCAATTTCCATGCCTGTTCATTTTACTATTTCTTTCAGATCATACCATCTATTTATTTTAAACGAACGCACTGAAACGGAATAAAAATTTCAAGTTAATAAAACACATTTTCATATTTTTTTGTTCACATTGTTTAGAATACATTTGACTTAAAATACATGTTTCAGCCTACATCACCAGCAGTTCAATGTATAGTTTGGCATTCATGTGCATGTTTCACGACTATTCAGACACCTACAATACATATTTGCACATTTACATATATTTTTGCATGCCCTGTTTGCACTCCCACAATTTTTTACCTAGGGTTATTGATGGCATCTTTCACTTAAATTGAATATCAAGAACATCTAAAGTTTTTTTTTCCACCGGTGCTGAGCAAAAATGATTAATAAGTGAAGTTAAACCCAGATCACAAGTAACCTACAAGGGTGTTAGTGAGATGTGCTGCTATCCTCCAAGCCTCCCTGGTGTTAACTGTCTCCCACCACCCAACTGGAACAACGGTGCCCGGCATGCTTCGCTTGCAGCAGGACTCATAACCATGGTAAACATCTACAGACATACATAGGCCTGCCATGGCAACAGACTTTATTCTCAGCAGGTGGCTCAGTGTCACGTATTTTGTCACAAGATTATCTGTGACTTGCAGGTCCCATCTGAGAGACTAGTTCTAACTCCGTTCTGTGTCTGACAAACTATTACAGAAGCAAACCAGATGCCTGGCATTTGAGGCCACTTTGAATTCATCATGAACGGTGAGTTCTTATTCCTTGTTTTGATGGTTGTCACAGCCGTGTATTTGTATTGAAGGTATGCTATGAGCTGAGGTTCCCTTACTCTTGCATATCCCACAGTGTCTGCTGCTGGCCTTTCTGTGATGATGCTGTGTGGGGTTCTGGTCTCGGTGCGTGCCAACATTTGTGCTCAGGAGGTACAGATTTACATCTGTCAAGAGATCCCACAAAGTAAGTCCTCCAAAGCTATTTGATCATAGAACTAAACAATAACATGGATCTTTTGGCTCTCATCTATGGCATTTTGATATTGCATATTTGGGTCAATCTACTCTCTGATCAACATTCTATCAAATACCTATGAACAAGACTTAACGCCACTACACACTTGTATTTTTATTACCTCAGGTTACCCTGTTGGCCTGGCCTCTCTGGTGCTCTTTGTAAGTAATGTTGGAGCAATCAACCGTACTGTGTTCAGTAGTGACAACCTGGCCTCAGTCACCCGCCTCACCATTAACAACGCTGGTATCACCAACATTGCATCCAGAGCTCTCTGGTTCTTCCGTGACCTCAAAACCCTCAGCCTGGACCACAACAACATCTCTCAGCTCAACCCAGCCTGGTTCAGCCAACCAGCCATCCTCCAAAACCTCACCCTAATTCAGAACCATATTGAGGTTGTAGAGGACTCCATGCTTAGTGGGTTAACTGGTCTAATTAGCCTAAACCTGACCAGGAATAT
The DNA here is from genome assembly GCF_057628025.1 of Oncorhynchus mykiss. Taxonomy (NCBI): domain Eukaryota; kingdom Metazoa; phylum Chordata; class Actinopteri; order Salmoniformes; family Salmonidae; genus Oncorhynchus; species Oncorhynchus mykiss. Next base: position 43,009,305 of record NC_143027.1, read on the forward strand.
GATCCAGAGCATTGCTCCTGGTAGTTTTAGCACCCAGTCCCATCTGGCCAGTTTGGACCTGTCTGGTAATAGGATCGTAACCATCAGTCCTGGTAATGTAGCATGATGACATTACCCATAATGCACCATGTATGATATCCTGTTTTATCTTAGTAAAGAAGTTCCTGAAGCTGACAATGGTGTACTGTCTTATCAATACAGGTAGTTTCAGTGGACTCACTGGCCTAACTAGTCTCAACTTGGCCAGGAATATGATCAAGACCATCAGCCCTGGCTGTTTTAGCGCCCTGACCAGTCTGGCCTACTTGGATCTGTCAGGTAACAGGCTGACCAGGGTTAACCCCCAGGATCTGCTCCCATTCTCCCCCTCCACACAGATCAGGCTGGATGGCAACCCCTGGGACTGCTCCTGTGGAGTGGAGGACTTTGTCATCTTCCTCAGAGGTAGTGTTTTCTAGTAATTTGTAGGTCGGGGTTATGGTGTGGTATAAGTACTGCAATGCTGTAAAGTGATCATATTTAGTATTTTTTATTGCAAAAAGCTTCAATTAATTCGTTTTTTGTTTTTTTTTAAACTACAAATGCTATGAAAATTGTAATGAGTGAAACGAATTAATTAGGCTTGAGCCACCCACACAATGACTACCACACACAACCCACACACATTATGTTCTAGATGTCACTATTGTGTATCCAGGTCTGCAGAATGCCTCTCTGCTGGAGAGGGAGATGGAAGTGACGTGTGTCAGCCCTTCAGCCCTGAGAGGCCAGCCTGTGTGGAACGTGTCCAAGTGTTTGATATCTAACCCACAGCCTCAGGAGGATACCCACATACAGCCCCCAGCCATGTCCATCACTGTCTCCACACTCATAGCAGTGATCGGTAGGTTCCGGAGCAATGCTGTACAGTGTACACTACAAAGAAATCCGATAGAACACAATAGTATTGCCTATACATATCTATGGTACAGTATGTTAAGACTGGTTTTAGTCGGATCTCATAACAAACAATTTACACTATTATGCTATCAGGCAAAATATGTACAGTGTCTTGCGAAAGTATTCGGCCCCCTTGAACTTTGCGACCTTTTGCCACATTTCAGGCTTCAAACATAAAGATATAAAACTGTATTTTTTTGTGAAGAATCAACAACAATCATGAAGTGGAACGACATTTATTGGATATTTCAAACTTTTTTAACAAATCAAAAACTGAAAAATTGGCCGTGCAAAATTATTCAGCCCCTTTACTTTCAGTGCAGCAAACTCTCTCCAGAAGTTCAGTGAGGATCTCTGAATGATCCAATGTTGACCTAAATGACTAATGATGATAAATACAATCCACCTGTGTGTAATCAAGTCTCCGTATAAATGCACCTGCACTGTGATAGTCTCAGAGGTCCGTTAAAAGCGCAGAGATCATCATGAAGAACAAGGAACACACCAGGCAGGTCCGAGATACTGTTGTGAAGAAGTTTAAAGCCGGATTTGGATACAAACATATTTCCCAAGCTTTAGACATCCCAAGGAGCACTGTGCAAGCGATAATATTGAAATGGAAGGAGTATCAGACCACTGCAAATCTACCAAGACCTGGCCGTCCCTCTAAACTTTCAGCTCATACAAGGAGAAGACTGATCAGAGATGCAGCCAAGAGGCCCATGATCACTCTGGATGAACTGCAGAGATCTACAGCTGAGGTGGGAGACTCTGTCCATAGGACAACAATCAGTCGTATATTGCACAAATCTGGCCTTTATGGAAGAGTGGCAAGAAGAAAGCCATTTCTTAAAGATATCCATAAAAAGTGTTGTTTAAAGTTTGCCACAAGCCACCTGGGAGACACACCAAACATGTGGAAGAAGGTGCTCTGGTCAGATGAAACCAAAATTGAACTTTTTGGCAACAATGCAAAACGTTATGTTTGGCGTAAAAGCAACACAGCTGAACACACCATCCCCACTGTCAAACATGGTGGTGGCAGCATCATGGTTTGGGCCTGCTTTTCTTCAGCAGGGACAGGGAAGATGGTTAAAATTGATGGTAAGATGGATGGAGCCAAATACAGGACCATTCTGGAAGAAAACCTGATGGAGTCTGCAAAAGACCTGAGACTGGGACGGAGATTTGTCTTCCAACAAGACAATGATCCAAAACATAAAGCAAAATCTACAATGGAATGGTTCAAAAATAAACATATCCAGGTGTTAGAATGGCCACGTCAAAGTCCAGACCTGAATCCAATCGAGAATCTGTGGAAAGAACTGAAAACTGCTGTTCACAAATGCTCTCCATCCAACCTCACTGAGCTCGAGCTGTTTTGCAAGGAGGAATGGGAAAAAATGTCAGTCTCTCGATGTGCAAAACTGATAGAGACATACCCCAAGCGACTTACAGCTGTAATCGCAGCAAAAGGTGGCGCTACAAAGTATTAACTTAAGGGGGCTGAATAATTTTGCACGCCCAATTTTTCAGTTTTTGATTTGTTAAAAATGTTTGAAATATCCAATAAATGTCGTTCCACTTCATGATTGTGTCCCACTTGTTGTTGATTCTTCACAAAAAAATACAGTTTTATATCTTTGTTTGAAGCCTGAAATGTGGCAAAAGGTCGCAAAGTTCAAGGGGGCCGAATACTTTCGCAAGGCACTGTATTGTGGTCCATTCATATAACACAACAGAATCAAGTGTGAACATAATCTTCACTAACTCTAGCTTGTCTTGTCTTCCAGTGGTGCTGTGTATCCTGATCTGTGGGGTCTGTGCCCTGGCTGTAGTCTGGAGGAGGAAACGTGAGACCAAACAGGTGAAGCCCAGTCTGGAGACAAAACGGGAGGAGGAAGCCGCAGAGCAGCCAGACAGTTCCACCACCACCCTCCACCGACAGGTGGCTTCTTCAATGTCTGACTGGGATCCAGAGCTTGCTGCAAGGACTTACAGATCTGGAGTCAGAGCCAAGTCTGCTGATGCTGTCCTCTCCACGTCCCAGTTCTGCAGAGCAGAGAGAGAAGCACACAGGGTGGTGGTGGAGACTGAGCGAGAACTATACAGGACGGAAAGTGTGAGAGAGAGCCCGTTAAAAGAGATGAAGAACTCCGAGGAAGAGAACAGCAAAGAGCCAGGAGATAATGAGTCCCAGGGGGTAGATAGAAACCTGACAGGAAAAGATGATATTAAGGGTGAAGTGAGTCAGGAAAAGGACAGAGATGAGAGAGATGATGATGGAACTGTGAATCTGCAAGATGGCGGCCAAAACATAATATGTGTATCCCAGGATTCGGAGACCATACCGTACCTGACCATCGGTGCTGACCCGGCCGAACCAAACATTGAACGCCACAAAGGTCCAAGTCCACAGAAAGTCATGACAAGGATTTCCACTTGGCCCCCCACCTCAGCTCAGTGGCAGACCCACTTTGCCATACAGAGAGAGGGGCTCTGTGTCTTCCCTGAGAATGACCCTGGCCAAGAGGTCGAAGGTGAAACAGAGAACCAATCACCTGACCAAGAGTTCGAACAGATCCAGTCACCTGACCCCGGGGAAACCGAGAACCAATCACCTGACCTTGAGCAAGAGTTTAAAGATGACACAGATAATCGTTCAGCTGATGTTTCTGTCAGTGTTCTGGAGTCTTCACCCCCAGAAGGGGTGATGGGTGAGGTCAATGCTGAGGAGAACTGCAGCACGCCACCAGACTTAGAGACATCCTCTCCAGAGTATGATCCAGAACCTCTTATTGAGATAAGCGAGACCCTGTCAGGGAAGTGTCGACCAGGTCTGTCTAGTAATGTCCTGACCCAGACTGAGACCAATCCTGGTCAAGAAAATCCTGAAGAATTGGATAACAAACCCACACAAATTATAAACAGGGCTGTACAGAGTGAAGGCAAATCAAACAGAAAGGGGGTGCCAAAGAGAGCAGTCAGGAGCAGAGAGAGTAGTGGAGCTCCCCCTAGTGGTGTCTCCCCCAGTGACGACAACCTGCTACTGGATAATGAATACGCCTATATTGACTTGCTGCACGAGGTGGTTCAGAACCAGGGCCGATGGACCAGAGAGAGGTGGAAACAGACTCACCTCAACAAAGCAGCAAGCAAGCACCAGGGACATTAAACTACAGACTGTGGCTTTTATGATCTGGTGTTGTCTTGTGTTTTTACTTGTCCTGTCTATTGGTGTATGTAATAGTCTGTAGTGTTTTGAAAAGTGCTATGCATAATAAAATGTATTATTAACTGTGTTTTTCCCCTTTCCTGTGGTGACAAAGGGTGAGCAACCCCACCATTAGAAGTGTTTGAGTGATCATTTCTCTCTGTAATTAAACTACAGGAGTGTTTTTCCATTCCAATGTTTCTGGCTGCATGCAGCATTTATTGTTCATATTTTACATCACGGTAGAGAAGTACACATACTTCGGAATAAGAAAAAGTACAAAATGGGTAAAACCTTTTTGACAATTAACTAAAAATATAATAAAGGTAAACAGAAGACTTTGGAGGACATGCATGGTCCCGTATGCAGACAAATAACAAGCGGGAGATATGATTAGTTTTCTAGTTGTGATTCTTCACACAGGTCACCTAACTGTAGGAAAACGTATCTGGTTTGGCAAACTTTCTCTCAAAACATGCTTTTTGTGTTTGCATGCCCCTTTCTATATTACAGTATGAACTTCAAAAACATTTTTTTCTGAACAACTCCAGTAAGATAATTCCCCTGGAGTTTCGTTCACATACAACAACGATGAGGTGTCACGAGGTGATCTGTAAACTGCCCTTCTGGGGGCCTGGCTAGTATGGAACATATCTGATCTACACATACATACAGTACTTCAATGGGAATGGGGACACATTGCGTTACATCCCAAAACACATCAAGGACTACTCCAGAGATATTCAAACTGCAAAATAATCTAAAAGCCTGACATAACCCACTTTTTTCCTTATCTAACCTTTCCATCAACTTAATCTCATTCAGGCAATGCATGTTCAGAACTACTTCCCTAGTACATTTTATAACAAACAAGCAGAAATGGCACATATCAAAATATATTCTGTTGTTTACAAATGACAATGATCATTTAAAACATTGCAAATGTACTTAACAAAGGCCTAGGGCTCTATTCAATCTTTACAGCTGAAGCGTTAGACTCCGCGGTAGAAATGCTAAGGTAATTTCCGATTGCGCCGCCATATGCAGTGTTTACCGGTGAATGCCGTCTCCGCTAAATTGGGAATAGCCAATGTCCTCTTTATGTATCCCTGTAGCTGCTTGTGGTTTTGATAGCTCTAACACCGGAAAAACAACCGCTATGCGGATGTCGTCTAAAGCGGATCGGATTGAATACAGCCCTTTAAAAGTTGATATACTATATATAACACTGACTGTATGGAGGCTGATTCATACTGTGCAAATACTAAAGTATTTTATTGTATAGTTAACGTTTCGGGTTAAAGGGTCATGCTATAATGCTCTATTAACGACCACAGAGCTTAGTGCAAAAATATTTCAAGTCCCATTTGTTTTCATTTGACTAATAATGACCAGAAGAACGTTGAACCAAACAATGAGGATAAAGAAAATGTTTACAATGATATCACCACACATATTAGTCCAAGCAAACAGTATCAGAAATACAACAGATAAATATCTTAAATAATTATTAAAATATATAAAGCACACACAATACTACATTTACTGTACAAGTGAAATTACATATTGGAAGGCAAGCTTGCAACACTGCACTCCAAGCCCAGGTACTGGCCATATTAACAGACTTCAAGTAATAGTTCACTCCAACTCAACATCAGATTACTTTTGATATAATTTTGGAGTGACCTATCACTTTAACTATGCTTGTCTCTTATTGTGCAATATAAGTACTCATAACAAGTGTTCATAACATAGGGTTGCCACTGTAAACAGCTCTGAAAGATTGTTTTACTGTAATTAATCAAATCCTGTCAGAAATGTGGAATGAAAGCATTGGCTTTCGTAGAACATTGACTGATACATAAAGAACCAGAAACTGTATGGCACAAATAGAATGACGTAGGTGCATGGCGTAATTTATTAAGGTTCATCCATCCATTAAGTATTCTATACTTTTTAATAACAAATAGCATGATATTTGAAAAAAACATTTTTATACAGAATGAGCAGTAAAAGATAGTGTTTAAAAAAATTGCTTATAAAAGTCTTCACACTGTTTTTTACATAATTTCAATGAAATTACGTTGAACCAACGTGGAATAGATGTTGAATTGACGTCTGGGCCCAGTGGGTTGTGCTCATAGGGAAAATAATAAGTTCTCATGTACTTTCATGATTGATGTGTAAGAATACTGCCAGGAATTCTTGTTAAGGAATAACATTTTCTGTACATGACTTGATTTTGCAACTGATATTCACACAGTCTACACACACACATGCCAAGTGTGCTTGGTGTAGCTCGCAGGTGCGCCATTTGGGCAGAGTTTGCCCTTTTGACACCTTTCTATTGGTGCTAAAGTGTAAGCAAGCTCCACCCACCTAGTATGCCGACGAGCTAAATCAAACAAACCTCTAAATATTCAGAGCATCACATGACCTCCGACATAATCTGTCTCTCCTCTCCTTTGGTTGGTTACCAGTATGTTTCCATCGACTGGTGCATTGTTCATGTTTTATCTTTTGCAAAGAGGGCAATGTCTGAGTCTGTGTGTCTGATGCTCTATAAGAGGTTAGGTAATGACGAGGCACTCTTCATGCATCCTCCCATAGCAGCTCAGTGACACGTGTCTCTCTGTAAGTCTGACATAGGGTGAAGGGGGATTGGAAGGTAAGGGTGGGCAAGGGCAGTGGGGATCTTCCCCTTGTATGGCACAAATAGAATGTATCGTGCAAAGGCGGAGAGACAAGGGGGCAAGAGGTCCGGGGGTGGAGAGACAAGGGGGCGAGAGGTCCGGGGGTGGAGAGACAAGGGGGCGAGAGGTCCGGGGGTGGAGAGACAAGGGGTCGAGAGGTCCGGGGGTGGAGAGACAAGGGGGCGAGAGGTCGGGGGTGGAGAGACAAGGGGGCGAGAGGTTTGGGGATGGAGAGACAAGGGGGCAAGAGGTCCGGGGGTGGTGAGACAAGGGGGCAAGAGGTCCGGGGGTGGAGAGACAAGGGGGCGAGAGGTCCGGGGGTGGAGAGACAAGGGGGCGAGAGGTCCGGGGGTGGAGAGACAAGGGGGCGAGAGGTCGGGGGTGGAGAGACAAGGGGGCGCGAGGTCCGGGGGTGGTGAGACAAGGGGGCAAGAGGTCTGGGGGTGGAGAGACAAGGGGGGGAAGGTCCGGGGGTGGTGAGACAAGGGGGCAAGAGGTCCGGGGGTGGTGAGACAACTGGGCAAGAGGTCCGGGGGTGGTGAGACAAGGGGGCGAGAGGTTCGGGGGTGGTGAGACAAGGGGGCAAGAGGTCCGGGGGTGGTGAGGCGCGGGGATTTCAGAGGTGGGTCTCATCCCTGGTCTCTGTGCCAAAGTCCTGCCTCGTCTGGCCGCCGCCGCTGCTCTGCCCCGCATCCTCGGGCACGTCAGGCCCTGCCAGCGGGTCGGACCGGATGATGTAGCTAGAGAGAGATGAGGACAAAACTAACTCTCTTGGGTCAACATCCAGATATTTATAGAACACACTACTAGATAACTGTACTGTCCTATACCCAGGCTAGTGACCAGTCGACACAGTTTGGGACAGTATAGTACCGATACTGTAAAGAAGAAGGGATGAAAAGAGAAGAGACGCCTGTCCTGCTGGTACTTACACAATGTCATTGAGCTCCAGCATGGTGTCTGGAGGGGGGTTGATGAGAACGTAGGACAGACTGTTCTGGTGGTCGTTCATCTCATCTGGAACAGAACAGATACAGGGACAGCTCTTAGCAGCTGCTCTGGCTGTACCAGTTCCCTCACATTCACCAATTACACACAACATTAGACAACTAATGGTCCATTTAGAAAATGGAAGTATAGGATTCCCTGATCTTCAGTAAACGGCTGACTGACATAATAAATCATATGCATTTCCAGTAAGAGACGTTTTAAGGGCCTTTCTGGCTGGACAAGGCTTATTTATATATAGTAAGCCTATAAGTCCTGTATGATATAAGTCCTGTGTTCATTTTCTTAATGTCTATCCAAATACAGTTTAATCAATGGTGTGTAACTGAATATCACTTGCCATGGGATACTTTGATGTCCTGTGCTTGTCTTGGAGTAGGATCGGGTTGCCCCTGGACACTGATCTAAGGTCAGTTTCCCCCTGATCTTAGACCTTTGCCTAGGGGGGGCAACATCTATTCAGAGTGAGTGTCTGTGAGTGAGAAGTGATTGTGTTTTACCTGTTTCGCGTGTATGAGTGAGAAACTGTGTACCTGGGACAGAATGAGGCTCAAGCTTGGGGGTTGGGGTGGGTAAAGTGCATCTGCTTCTCCAAACCCACCTGTGTTTGCCCCTTATAATGCCAGGCGGGGTGGGTAGGAGAGAGAGAAGGTCTAACTGTTACTGACAGGGCATGGCTAGTACAGGGTAGGCCCATGCTGCCACAAGGCAAGCGCATCCCTCCATGCGCAGTTTAAGAAAGACATGCAGACACTGTCCGCATCGATTCACCTCCTGCGCATTCCACACGTCAGGCCTGGTCACTCACGGCGACAGGTCACCATGGTTGCCATGCCAATGACACTCAGCCCCCATATAAAAATGTTGACACACCCACAAACACAACTTGAACATGCTCTTGGCATCCGGCAGGGCAGACTCAACCAAACAAAGTGAGGCTCAACCAATCTAAGAGTGAAAGCAAAATACATTGGGTGTGTGGGATTAGAAGGGGATCATAATATAGCGTCAATCTAGGATAGTCTTACAGAGGGACTAAAATGTGGTGAATATTTTGAAATCATATTGTATTTAGGCTAATAAAATGCTAAAATGTTTATCCTGTTAGCAACCATTGTTATATTCTACCAGATTCTCAGTGTAGCTTTGGTTTGTCGATAGTAATGTACTGTTGACCTTCCCGAACAACACAGTCGCAATGCTTTCTGCTCCACTCTGTCCCATCCACGCCACACTGTAGTGTATCCAACACTCTCCACGCCCTGCAGTAACTTGGTAGTCTGTCTGGCCGTCTCTCACCTGCCATCACCAGTCGATAAGTCCTAGTTCACACAGGTTGTACAACTGATGTACAATGCATTTGAAACAATGGTTGTGTTACATCAGTTGTACAATTTGAACTAGGCCTAAGTCACCCACTTCAGTCCACACAACGCAGGGGACAGAGAGAAAGAAAGGCTGCTCGCCTGCCGACCACCCCAGCAATCATCATTATCACACAGAGTCATGCAGTAGTGCTGTATGATTATGATTCTCCATCTAACCTGTTCTGGTCTCTTCTCTTAACGGAGGCTCTGAAATTCCCTGCAACTCTAAGACAGTCAACACTGTTAACCCACAGGCTACTGTCGTACTTTCATTCAATAGCACAACATTCTGACTGCCTATACTAACATACAGTAGCCTAGCTCTTCAAAGCAGGTACTAAAATACTAGTATGACATCGATCCATCCACTATGTATTGTAATGAATATGGTACCATCTTCAACCGATCTCGCCTTTTAAAGGGATGGTGGTATATCCACCACTTGAGAGGTCTTACAAAGTAGAATATTAGAAGCATATACAGTGCCTTCGTAAAGTATTCAGAGCCCTGGACTTTTTCCACATTTTGTTATGTTACAGCCTTTATACTAAAATGGATTAAATTACAAATAAATCCTCAGCAATCTACACACACTACCTTATAATGACAAAGCAAAAACAGGTCTTTAGAAATGGTTGCAATTTTTTTTTTAAATATATAAAAAAATACCTTATTTACATAAGTAATCTGACCCTTTTCTATGAGACTTGAAATTGAGTTTCCATTGATCATCCTTGAGATGTTTCTACAACTTGATTGGAGTCCACCTGTGGTAAATTCAATTAATTTCACATGATTTGGAAAGGCACACGTCTATATAAGGTCCCACAGTTGACAGTGAAAGCAAAAACCAAGCCGTGAGGTCGAAAGAATTGTCCGCAGGGCTACGAGACAGGATTGTGTCAAAGCACAGATCTGGGGAAGGGTACCAAAAAAATGTCTGCAGCATTGAAGGTCCCCAAGAACACAGTGGCCTCCATCATTCTTAAATGGAAGAAGCTTGGAATCACCAAGACTCTTTCTAGAGCTGGCCGCCTGGCCAAACTGTGCAATCGGGGTAAAAGGGCCTTGGTCAGGGAGGTGACCAAGAACCCAATGTTCACTCGGACAGAGCTCAAGAGTTCCTCTGCGGTGATGGGAGAACCTTCCAGAAGGACAACCATCTGTGCAACACTCCACCAATCAGGTCTTTATTGTAGAGTGGCCAGAAGGATGCCACTTCTCAGTAAAAAGGCACATGACAGCCTGTTTGAAGTAGTACCAAAAGGCACTTAAAGTCTCTTAGACGATGAGAAACAAGATTCTCTGATGGTCTGATGAAACCAAGATTGAACTCATGTCTGGAGGAAACCTGGCACCATTCCTACGGTGATGCATGGTTGTGGCAGCATAATGCTGTGGGGGAGTTTTCCAGTGGCAGGGACTGGGAGACTAGTCAGGATCGAGACAAAGATGAACAGAGCAAAGTACAGAGAGATCCTTGATGAAAAACCTGCTCCAGTGCACTCAGGACCTCAGACTGGGGCGAAGGTTCACCTTCCACCAGGACAACGACCCTAAGCACACAGCCAAGACAACCCAGGAGTGGCTTTGGGACAAGTCTCTGAAAGTCCTTGAGTGGCCCAGCCAGAGCCCAGACTTGAACCCAATCTAACATCTCTGGAGAGACCTCAAAATAGCTGTACAGCAATGCTCCTCATCCAACCTGACAAAGCTTGAGAGGATCTGCAGAGAAGAATGGGAGAAACTCCCCAAATAGAGGTGTGCCAAGCTTGTGTAGCAGCATAACCAAGAAGACTCAAGGCTGTAATTGCTGCCAAAGGTGCTTCAACAAAGGACTGAGTAAAGGGTCTGAATACTTTTTGAAGGCACTGTATAATTTCCCTAACAACATTCTTCTCTGAGCAATGATCATAGTTTTCAGGAAAGTAGCACTACACTTGAACATATAGAATGAAATAATAATTTCACACCACTTGACATATTTAAGAGATGGGAGTGATGACTAAATTAAATGTGTTGCATTGCATACTGTATGTGAACACTACTGTATGTGGGATTACCTTGTAAATATCCTAGATTTACTCGGTTCATGACATCACTCGCAGTAAGATTAGCAACATCCTCTACAAGACAGAAAATAAAAAGAGGGGAATGAAAAGATTAGGCAAGCAGCAAAAATGCAATTGCAGTTTTCAAAAGGGGATGCAAAAATGAACTAACATGCAAACAAATATGTTCTTTTGAATTATTTCATAAATATTAGATCACTTATTATGTAAATATTTACAGTATTTCTGTCTCAATCATCCAATTTAAAATCACCAGTAAATCATTTAAGTATTTCATTCTTCAGTATTTTTTATGCTTCTCTGGCAGGATTACATAATGAGCATTTTCCCTTGACAGTGATTATCTGAATGAGTCATCATAATGTTTTGGCATGTTGTATGGAGAATTATATAGGGAAATATTTTGTGGGTTTTTGCAAAAGAAGGCGAAGGAAGTTGAGGAGAGTGGAAAAGAATGAAAAGAAGTGAGAGGGGAGGAGATGCAGTCTGAGGGGACGAGATGCAGTCTGAGGGGACGAGATGCAGTCTGAGGGGAGGCAAAATGCAGTCTGAGATTGAATGCTTCATTATACTTCAGTTGTCCATCCATACATAGGCTACAAATACCATGAAGGTTTATGCACATTCATAAAGGAGGTTATGCAGGTACATTATCATACTATGTAGAATAATGTGAATAATGGAGAATAGTCATTGTCATTCCATACAGCATCAATTCCCAAACTATGACAGTTGACTAGGGTTGCAAAATTCTGGGAACCTTTAATAAATTCCCTGGTTTTCCAGAAATCCCAGAATTTTGCAACCCTACAGGTGACACATATAAGACCACCAAACTAAATATGACACAGCACCCTATAATGTCACTCAGTATTACCAGGGTGTCCTGTAACTTTCCACTCACCGTATCCGACAGTGGGCAAACCTAGGTGCTTCATGCGGTTCTTGACCAGCTCTGACAGCTCCTGTCTCTCGGAGCGCCGGTACAGGTTGAGGCGCTGCTGGGAGATCCGCTCGGTGCGACTCGGGGGCTTGGTGTTCTTACGGCTCAGACGCCGCGCCCACTGGAGGCTCTTCTTCCTCAGCAACGGATGTTCTGATTGGTCGCTGGTGGTGGAGTTCCGCTGAGCTGTTTTCTCCTTCCACGACTCGCGACGATTGCTTCTCTGGTCGTCACCACCAGTGTTCTCTACGTTGATGGATACTTGAGACTAGGGGAGGGTGAAGGGTTAATACCAAATGAATTGTGTGGACAGTATGAGGATCCAATAGGATGTCCTGGTGACACTTTACATCAGTAGTAGAAGCTCTAGATACGCATTTATAATGCATTATGAAGAAGCGCTTGACTGACAGCATTACTGAAGTGCCAAACAAAACACAACGCATACTTTCATTTTGTTGTACTGCAAATATGAGCAGATAATGACAGTCATGTTATGTAAAATGTCAAGACAAGGATGTCATCTTAACTGTGGGTAACTAGGAAGGAGGATACTTTGACAGACCAACAAACAAAAACACAGGATGGATGAAATAAAAAAACTTGCACAGAGTAGCATTGGCAAAAGTAAATATAATGTACTTGACCAAGAATGTTTGTTTGTGAATGGTTACACCAAATAGTTCAATGACGCATATAAAGCATAATTACAATGATTAGCAGCACAATTATAGCACAAATACACTGAGTGTACTTTCCATGACATAGACTGTCAAGGTAAATCCAGGTGAAAGCTATGATCCTTTATTGAGGTCACCTGTTAAATCCATTTCAGTCAGTGTAGATGAAGGAGAGGAGAGGATTTTTAAGCCTTGAAACAATTGAGACATGGATTGTATATGTGTGCCATTCAGAGGGAGAATGGGCAGGACAAAAGATTTAAGTGCCTTTGAACGGGGTATGGTAGTAGGTGCCAGGCACACCGGTTTGAGTGTGTCAGGAATGGCAATGCTGCTGTGTTTTTCACGCTCAACAGTTTCCCGTGTGTATCAAGAATAGCCCACCACCCAAAGGACATCCAGGCAACGGCAGGCCAGTAGTCGAAAACGGGTAATTGATGAAAGAGGACAAAGAAGGCTGAGACAAATTGTGCAGAGCAACATACAGTTAGTCAACTGACGGTCCAGTACAACATTGGTGCCCAAAGACCCATAAAAGAATGCACAACTCATAGTACCTTGACATGAATGGGGTATGGCAGTCGACGACCTTACAGAGTTCCACTTCTTTCAGCAAAAAAACTAGAAATTGCTGTTGCAGTGGGCTAAGGAACGAAAACACTGGACACTGGAAAATTGGAAAAACATGCCTGGTCTGATGAATCCCGGTTCCTGCTGTTTCACGCTGATGGGAGGACTAGGGTATGGAGAAAACCACATGAGTACATGCACCCATCATGCAGCGTGTCAACATTGCAGGCTGGTGGTGATGGTGTGGGGAGAATTTTCATGGAACACAATGGTCCTCTTGAAAGAAGTGCCGCAACATTTGAATTCCACATGATATCTGAACATCATTGCCAATAAGTTGCATCCCTTCATAGCAGCACTGTACCCATCTGCAAATTGATTTTTTCAGCAGGATAATGCCCCGTGCCACAAGGCTAGGATTGTCCAGGAATGTTTCCACGAACATGACAGTGAATTCAGCTAACTACAGGGGCCTTCCCAGTCACCAGATCTCAATCCACATGAGCATCTGTGGGATGAGATGGAACAATCTATTTGGAGTAGAGATCCACTACCAGCTAACTTGGAATCAATATGGAACAGCATCCCTGTGGAACACTTTCGACACCTTGTAGAGTCCATGCCCCAACGAACTGAGGCTGTTCTGAGGGCAAAATGGGGTGCAACACAATATTAGGAAGTTGTTCCTATTGTTTTGTACAATCAGAAATCTACTGATGACTCAGAGGTGGCTTTGTTCAAATTATTATTTTTAAAATGCATCCTTCTTTCTTTCCATCCTTCTTTCCTTGAGCTAGTCATTTATCATTCAGTGATTTGACCAGCGAAAGCAAGATCACTACCCCTATTGCTCTCACTTACCTCAAGGAAGAAATTAAGAGAAAAAATAAATAGGGGAAGAAAGGAAGGAAGGAAGGAAGGAAGGGAGGGAGGGAGGAAGGAAGGAAGGAAGGAAGGAAGGAAGGGAAGGAAGGAAGGAAGGAAGGAAGGAAGGAAGGAAGGAAGGAAGGAAGGAAGGAAGGAAGGAAGGAAGGAAGGAAGGAAGGAAGGAAGGAAGGAAGGAAGGAAGGAAGGAAGGAAGGAAGGAAAGGAAGGAAGTATGCCTCTAGAGTATTTGAACAGGGACTATCTTGTCTTACCTCTGAGGAGGAGAACATGTGTGACTCTGTACGGTAGATGCCTATTGGAATCTCTGCACTGGAAGAACACAGTTTTTGGAATAACCTGCCATACGTCCTGATCCACAGGTCCTCCTCTGTCACCTTCATCTGGGAAGGAGGAGGGAGCACATTCAGTATACACATCACATCACGCACTCGCGCACGCACACACACACACACACACACACACACACACACACACACACACACACACACACACACACACACACACACACACACACACACACATATACAAAAAGGAAGACCCTGTTGTGCGTTGACCTATGATGCCTCCCTCCCAGACGAACTCAATGCCTTCTATGCTCGCTTCGAGGTAAACATCAAGTCTTGCATGAGGGCTCCCGCTGTTCTGTATCTTTCTTAAAACTGGTAAGGCTGCAGGACCTGATGGAATACCAGGGCAAATCCTCAGAGCATGCGCAGATCAGGTGGAAAGCGTCTTCACCAACATTTCCAACCTTTCATTGACCTTGTTGAAAAACAAGTCTTAATGACTCCAACCTAAGTGTACGTAAACTTCCAACTTCAACTGTACATGTTACCTCAGCCTCCACCATATCCCTGCACATTGATATGGTACTGAACTGACCTTGTATATACAGTTGAAGTCAGAAGTTTACATACAATTAGGTTGGAGTCATTAAAACTCGTTTTTCAACCACTCCACACATTTCTTGTTAACAAACTATTGTTTTGGCAATGACACAAGTAATTTTTCCAACAATTGTTTACCGACAGATTATTTCACTTATAATATACACTGTATCACAATTCCAGTGGGTTAGAAGTTTACATACACTAAGTTGACTGTGCCTTTAAAAGGCTTGGAAAATTCCAGAAAATTATGTCATGGCTTTAGAAGCTACTGATAGGCTAATGACATCATTTGGGTCAATTGGAGGTGTACCTGTGGATGTATTTCAAGGTCTACCTTCAAACTCAGTGCCTCTTTGCTTAACATCATGAGAAAATCAAAATAAATCAGCCAAGACCTCAGACAAACAATTGTAGACCTCCACAAGTCTGGTTCATCCTTGGGAGCAATTTCCAAACGCCTGAAGGTATCACGTTCATCGGTACAAACAATAGTATGCAAGTATAAACACCATGGGACCACGCAGCTGTCATACCACTCAGGAAGGAGATGCGTTCTGTCTCCTAGAGATGAATGTACTTTGGTGCGAAAAGTGCAAATCAATCCCAGAACAGCAGCAAAGGACCCTGTGAAGATGCTGGAGGAAACCGGTACAAAATATCTATATCCCACAGTAAAACATGTCCTATATCGACATAACCTGAAAGGCCGCTCAGCAAGGAAGAAGCCACTGCTCCAAAACCTCCATAAAAAAAGCCAGACTACGGTTTGCAACCGGACATGGGGACAAAGATCATACTTTTTGGAGAAATCTCCTCTGGTCTGATGAAACAAAAATAGAACTGTTTGGCCATAATGACCATCCTTATGTTTGGAGGAAAAAGGGGGAGGCTTGCAAGTCGAAGAACACCATCCCAACCGTGAAGCATCGGGGTGGCAGCATCATTATGTGGGGGTGCTTTGCTGCAGGAGGGACTGGTGCACTTCACAAAATAGATGGCATCATGAGGTAGGAAAATGATGTGGATATATTGAAGCAACATCTCAAGACATCCGTCAGGAAGTTAAAGCTTGTCTTCCAAATGGACAATGACCCCAAGCATACTTCCAAAGCAGTGGCAAAATGGATTAAGGACAATAAAGTCAAGGTATTGGAGTGGCCATTACAAAGCACTGACCTCAATCCTCTAGAAAATGTGTGGGCAGAACTGAAAAAGCATGTGCGAGCAAGGAGGCCAACAAACCTGACTTAGTTACACCAGCTCTGTCAGGCGGAATGGGCCAAAATTCACCCAACTTATTGTGGGAAGCTTGTAGAAGGCTACCCGAAACATTTGACCCAAGTTAAACAATTTAAAGGCAATACTACCAAATACTAATTGAGTGCATGTAAACTTCTGACCCACTGGGACTGTGATGAAAGAAATAAAAGCTGAAATAAATAACTCTCCTATTATTCTGACATTTCACATTCTTAAAATAAAGTGGTGTTCCTAACTGACCTAAGACAATGACTTTTTACTCGGATTAAATGTCAGGAATTGTGCAAAACTGAGTTTAAATGTATTTGGCTAAGGTGTATGTAAACTTCCGACTGCAACTGACCTGTTGTTGCTTTAAAAAAATATATATATTCTTGACTCTATTTCATACATTTGATATTGAACTCTGCATTGCTGAGGAAGAGCTTGTAAGTAAGCATTTCCTGGTATAGTTTACACCTGTGCATGTGACAAATCAACTTGGATTTCATTTGAAACACACACACACCCAAAACAGGTGTGCTGGAAATGTTTATGTTTGTGCTTTTCTAATAACCAACTTCTGTGTTCATGCAAGTGACTGATTGAACGTGCCTGGGATAAATCCTCACTGTAGTATCTGCAATTTGGCAGTACACCCAGACCCTTGTTTGAAGAACGATATCTCACTTTCAAGGTCTCAGCTTGGAGAGAATAAGCCTTGTGAGATATTGGTCTCCCACATTCATGAACCAGTATTGGTCGGTCACATGAATGAAGCAAACATTAATGCTGAATTAATTATGAATAATGAATATGCTAAATCATGCAAATATTACTTTTTGTGTAAGTATATAAGAGAACTAACGGGACTGTACATGGTGCATTTTGTTGGTTGGAACCTCTCCAGCATGCTGATAATAAAGAATGATTCATTTAAGATTGACTTGGAGTGTCCCTGTGTAAGAATTTCCACGACACAGATATCCATACTTACTGCACATAGGTAACCAGATCCTGGTGTGGTATCCAGGCCTAGTAAAAGTCTTGCTATGGGAATCATATAGTCCTTTACAAATGACTGTAAAAAAGCAAGAGAATGTATAAACAAACAGGAGGAACCAGAGGCTGAAAACACACTCAGGTCTAGTTCCAAAGAAAACACTATTGAGGAGAGGTGAGAAACTACTGAATGATCATTGCGCCCAAAAATACTTTAGCTCTCCCTCTCTCTCCCTTCAAAGACAATATCAGTTGATTTTCTCAGTAAGGACTGGAGTAAGATTACATCATAAGCTCCACACACCCCTGTGAACAGAGTATTCCCTCGAGACACGGATCTAATATCAGTTCTGCGGTTCTCCACCTAATGGTTAAGGGTTAGGATTTAGAGAAGTTAAGATGATCATAGCCTAAGGGAGTGACTCAGTGATCAAACAGTCCACTCTGCTGGCTGAGATAAGGTGAGGCTTCCTAGCTACGTCTCAAATGGGACCCTGGTCAAAAGTAGCGCAGTCTATAGGGAATAGGGTACTATTATTTTGATTACATCTGGTAACCCACCTGGTAGAGCAGCGTATCCAGCATACTGATACTGAACACTCTGCCTGCAGCGAACGGCAGGCGGAACATGAAGGCCAAGTTGGAACCCTTATCGCGCTCTATCTGTAGGGGCGAGAGGGAAGGGGAGGGAGAGAGTGCGGGGGGAGGGAGCAGAGGGAGAGTGGGGGTGAGGAGAAGAGGGAGGGGAAAGAGTTAGGAGAGAGAAAGAGAGTGCATGTGAAATGTCACCAGCTGGCTTGCTAACCCAGCCCCAGGGCTCTATATATTCATGTCTGAGTCTGTATAAGAGTGCACCTCCCACACGACACCTGCTGAAGCCTGAGATCTAAAGATGGAGGAGTGGCATGCCCCTGAACTGCTCTGCTCACCTTCTCTAGCTTGGAGAGAGCCAGGGAGTAGCAATCCTTAGCCCTGAACTGCATAAACCTCATGTTGGAGGGGTGGGTCAGCTCGGTGATGATACTGAGACTGGGGAACAGCCTGGACAAAATGGAGAGAGAGAAAGAGATAGAGGTGGAGGAGAGGGGGGGGGGGATGAGGGAGGAAGGGAGAGAGAGTGGTAAGGAGTGGGTGGGAAGAGGGGATGGAGGGAAGAGAGGATGAGGGAGGGAGGGTGAGAAGGAGGGGATGGAGGGAGGGAGAGAAATAGAGAGTGAGGGAAGAGGGGGGGAAGCAAGAGGGAAAGAGAGAGAGGGAGGAGGGAAGGAGAGAGAAATAGAGAGAGAGAGGGGACAGAGATTAAATGCTTTGGGCTCATGGGTAGGACCAAGCTGGCAGTGATGCATAGTTTACATTTTAGGATGTTGAAGAAGAAAACCTTGCAGAGGTTTTCTACCCTGATAGATGCTGTTTAATATAGTTTCACCCAGGGTTTTAATAACTGAGACTTTTCAGGGAAAAGCAACTACAGTGGGTTGCAAAAGTATTCACGCCCCTTGGCAATTTTTCCTATTTTGTTGCCTTACAACCTCAAAATAAAATGAATTTTTGGGAGGTTTGTATCATTTTTTTTAACCTTTATTTAACTAGGCAAGTCAGTTAAGAACAAATTCTTATTTTCAATGATGGCCTAGGAAGAGTGGGTTAACTGCCTGTTCAGGGGCAGAACAACAGATTTTTACCTTGTCAGCTCGGGGATTTGAACTTGCAACCTTCTAGATTCTAGGAATAGTTTTTTTGTCTGTTCCATGCTTGCAAAACAAATGTCCCTCTTGGATAATACAATTGTTGTTCATAATAATGCTTTACTAGACTACAAGTAGTCCACACAATAGTTTACTCAAAATGGAGAGCTAAAACTCTGTGTGCAGTCGTAATTTAACATGGGAGAATGCCTCCCATACCATACCTGAACATGGTCTGTACGTTGACGATAGTCTTGGCATCTGCCATATAGTCCTCCTCAGCACTCATGGTGCTCTCCTTGTCCACCACCACCAGGTTATCAGCATAGATGATGCCACACTGTAGCAGATTGTCCAGGCTGCCACAGAGAGAGCAAAACACAAAATAACGCATAATGAAAATCTGCCACAAAGAGAACCCAACACACCATATTATGATATTCATGACTTTGAAATTTAGCAGCCTATAAAAGAGGCACGTGTAATTGATTTCACTTGATAATTGTAAATCCCTGGGATGTAATAAAATGGTACGTCATGGAATGATATGTGCTTTATTGTTGCCTGTCCGTGTGTGACGTCATTTGAATAGAGAAGAGTAATTGTAATTCTGCGAGGAAGGGCATTATGTTTATAATGATTGAGTAATGAACACCTACTTATCTATGGTTCCGCCCATGAAGTAGACCATTGGGAAACAGCAGATGGCTTCTAGGAAGTGGTTGTCAGGCCTGCAAACAGGAAAACACATATCAATAGGGACAGCAACCACACATAGATTAAATGCAGGTAACTGCCAAAAATAAAGTAAAGGAAACACCAACATAAAGTGTCTTAATAGGGCATTGGGGCACCACGAGCCACCAGAACAGCTTCAATTAGACTTGCCATAAATTATACAAGTGTCTGGAACTCTATTGGAGGGATGCAACACAGTTCTTTCACAAGAAACTCCATAATTTTGGATTTTTTTAGATGCTAATCACCATATCAATTCAAAGATGAAAAAGCCTGGAAGGAGGAGAGATGACTAGAAACGAGTCGGTTGACCGTTTACGTGTGGATTAATTGTCAGAGTAGAGGACCTTGTGCATTTCAGGTAAAATATAAACTTAATGTTTATAACCCAGGACAAATTAGCTAGCAACAGCAAGCTAGCTAAATAGGACAAATTAGCTAGCAAGTGCAAGCTAGCTAAATTGCCATACGTTTAATTATTTTCGACCTGTCCCCAAATTAATGTAATTGGTTCAGAGTTTGTTTTGATATTTTAACCTGCGTGTCGTGATCACGCTTGGTGAGGGGGGACTAAATAAATGTATGCACGATTACGCAAATGCGCAGCCGGTTTGGGTTCCGTGTAAGTGTGATGTTAATTGCTTACCTCAGGAACCACACTTGTGTGGAAGCACCTGCTTTCAATATATGTTATATCCCTCATTTACGCGTTTCCTTTATTTTGGCAGTTACCTGAACATACAAGTGGGAATTTAGACAATTAGAAACCACAGCGAATCATAGCAAATCAATTTGCCTTTGGCTGTGCATTGAATTGCATAATGCCCTAAAATGCGTATGTAACAAACATGCATTATGTTAACTGTTTGCTCACTGGATTACAAAATACTGCTTCCTCATAATTACTCAGGATATATGCAATATGGCCAATTAGATTGTTGCCATGATAACCCCTCATACAGTAGGCAGCTTTTAATTAAGTGGCACTTGGCTAGATAAACAGACAGTGTTAGTCTCTCTGCTTCAGACTCCTCCTACCTATCGTTCCGATTTGGTCCTGCCGTACATACCTACACGTACGCTGCGGTTTTGTGTCTTTGGAGTCATTAATAGGTGAAGACTTATTTTATCACATCAATTCTCTGTAATTATTATTACGTGATTAAACTAATCATGTCAATTTAATTAACTAGGAAGTCGGGGCACCACCGAAAATCTTCAGATTGCAAAGTTATAATTTTCCGAATATAATTCTTCAGATATTTTAATATCTGATCAATTAGTCTTCTATTAATGAATTATTCTTTACCTCACGTCATTCTCATCTGAACGTCGTAAATGGTTGGTTATCTGCACGAACCCAGCCTTTACTATAAATCATCCATACACCAATTGGCTTAATCATTTATTTACTGACTAATAATCAGAGAAATGCATAAACAAACAAACAGTAGATATTAGTTACTAACAAATGATAGGGAAGATTCCCTAGTGGTCTAAGCCGATATGACGGCTTGGTGGACAAAGGGAAGTGGGTGTGGACTGAGAAAGAAGCGGGAAAGACAAAAGGGATCACTACACACAGTTGATAATTATATTAATTGAAATGCTAATCCTTTGCACATGAACGCTCACTCATTCGGGATTAATTGCAATCAATATATATCTATGCCCATGTGTCATTGTGATCTTCTCTGTTGGAATCCGGTCCGTCTGCTGGAGAGTCCATCAGAGTTTCGCTTGCTCTCTTTCTTGTTACCTTGAAGATCAAAGTCTTTCGTGGTTAGAATGGTTACTTCAGAGTACCATTCAGAAATGTTCTCCTAGAATAGAGGTTTCGGCAGTTGTCTGTATTCTCGTCCCAGGTTTACATAATTTCTAGCTGCAGACTAGTAATTAGTATCTAAGATTTGCTCTTATTCTGTAGGGATCGATAGTCTCAGAGTTTAACCATTTCCAGCTATGTAGCCAATGCTCTACGTGGTATGGTTAGGAATTCAATAACTATTCGCAATCACAGCTCGCGCTGTGGGTTTGCTCAGTCTTGATACTCAAACCTGTGCCACCTTAGCTTACACCGAGGTATGCGTGGTCTAAACTATTCGCAATCACAGCTCACGCTGTGGGTTTGCTTAGTCTTAAGATAATTTTCTTAGGAGGGGCTTTTATTCGTAACAGTAGAAGAGGCGGTTCCATGACGCCTGATCATGTCTGTGTTCACGGGGGCGGGCCAATGACTTAGTTAAACTTTAAAGGGAATACAATTCTCTCACATTAAAGGTTTAACATCACATCATTTCACAAATAGTTAATCTTTACTCATTCATTTTATACAATAATTAGATGCAAGCCTCATAACTGAGGAACCAGTATAAACAGAGTTAGGGTAATGTGGCTGTATTGTCTTTCATGAGGTCACAAACATGAAACAAAACGGACCGGGTCGTAGCTGGCTTCTCCACCGACCGTTTACACATTCTCCAAAATATGGATATTGTTCAATTCTGGAATGTAGTATAATTTGGCGGGAGTTCCTTTGTTCTACTGTGAAACTCTCTCTCTCTCTCTCCATACTGCATGGCCAGGAATTTACGACCTGAGATAACAAAACCTGGGTGTAGGAGAGAGTGAGAAGCCACGATCTATATCCAGAAAGGGCCACGTCATGACAACGGTCACAAGACGCAGGCCTCCTTATTGTCCCTAGAATTTCTAAGCAAACAGCTGGAGGCAGGGCTTTCTCCTATAGAGCTCCAATTTTATGGAATGGTCTGCCTATCCATGTGAGGGACGCAGACTCGGTCTCGACCTTAAAGTCGTTATCGAAGACTCATCTCCTCAGTAGGTCCTGTGACTGAGTAGTCTGGCCCAGGGGTGTGAAGGTGAATGGAAAGGCCTGGAGCGACGAACCACCCTTGCTGTCTCTGCCTGGCCGGTTCCCCTCTCTCCACTGGGATTCTCTGCCTCTAACCCTATTACGGGGGCTGAGTCGCTGGCTTACTGGTGCTCTTCCATGCCGTTCCTAGGAGGGGTGCGTCACTTGAGTGGTTTGAGTCACAGATGTGATCTTCCTGTTTGGGTTGGCAACCCCCTCGGGTTCGTGCCGTGGGCTATACTCGGTCTGGTCTCTGGGTAGTAAGTTGGTGGTTGAAGATATCCCTCTAGTGGTGTGGGGGCCGTGCTTTGGCAAAGTGGGTGGGGTTATATCCTGCCTGGTTGGCCCTGTCCGGGGGTATAGTCAGACAGGGCCACAGTGTCTCCCGACCCCTCCTGTCTCAGTCTCCAGTAATTATGCTGCAATAGTTTACGTGTCGGGGGGCTAGGGTCAGTCTTATATCTGGAGTATCTCTCCTGTCTTATTCGGTGTCCTGTGTGAATTTAAGTATGCTCCCTCTAATTCTCTCTCTTTGAGGACCTGAGCCCTAGGACCATGCCTCAGCACTACCTGGCCTGATGACTCCTTGCTGTCCCCAGTCCACCTGGTCGTGCTGCTGCTCCAGTTTCAACTGTTCTGCCTGTGGCTATGGAACCCTGACCTGTTCACCGGAATTGCTACCTTGTCCAGGACCTGCTGTTTTCGACTCTCTACCACACCTGCTGTCTCTAACTCTGAATGATCGGCTATGAAAAGCCAACTGACATTTACTCCTGAGGTGCTGACCTGTTGCACCCTCTACAACCACAGTGATTATTACTATTTGACCCTGCTGGTCATCTATGAATGTTTGAACATCTTGGTCATGTACTGTTATAATCTCTACCCGGCAAAGACAAAAGAGGACTGGCCGCCCCTCAGAGCCGGGTTCCTCTCTAGGTTTCTTCCTAGGTCCCTGCCTTTCTAGGGAGTTTTTCCTAGCCACCGTGCTTCTACATCTGCATTGCTTGCTGTTTGGGGTTTTAGGCTGGGTTTCTGTATAGCACTTTGTGACATCGGCTGATGTAAAAAGGGCTTTATAAATCAATTTGATTGATTGATATTACCATAGACTAGGCCTGGGCGATAAATCAATTATTATCGAGGTAATTACTTCCCTCAATAACGATATAAAAACGTTTAGAATCATTTTCGAAAATGTCAATATAGAATAATTAGGTGCAGCAGTCCATTTGACCTCTGACACAGCAGGAACGTGTGGAGAAGTGACAATATGCACGTGGAGAGGTATACGCCCACTAAAAACCACTTAGCACCTCGAGTGATGGAGTAGCCACTATTACCCACGAAAAATGAGTGATGTAGGCGAAAACAGTGGCAGTGATAGCCATGGAGAAGGAGCAGCTTCCAACAAAGAAATGATTGATGAAAAAGGTTAAACTGTTTAAGTTATTTGGAAGTGGTTTGGCTTTTTGAAGTCTGGCAAAGAGCAGAGCAATGTTCGGTGCAAATTGTGCCATAGACAGGTGGCTACCAAGTCTGGTAATACGACAAATCTTTTTCACCATATGAAGCAAAATCACTCTTTGGAACATGCAGAAAGTTGAGTTTGCGCCACGGTATTGATAAACGCCCCTCAAGCACCAGCCAATTTAGGGATGTTTGCCCGAAGCAGTAAACACTGACAGTGTTTATGCCCTAACGAGCAAACATTGAAAAGACACAGACATCACAAATGCTATTATGCACGCTACCAATTAGCACAATCGAAAAGCAAGGTTTCAAGAGAATTATCAATTTAATTGACCCCAGGTACGTGCTCCCTGGCCGCAAACATTTCTCACACCGCACTGCCTAAACTCTACGCCTAGTGTAGGGAAAAAGTTGAGGAACAGCTCAAGACAGATTCTGCTACTACTACCAATCTGTGGTCTAGTCGCACATCAGAGCCTTATATTAGCCTCACTACCTACGATATTGACAAAGACTGGAATCATCATACTTTCCCGACTACCACACGGGTGAAGCTATAGCAGAGGGGCTCTTTGACGCTCTCGCCTCCTGGGGACAGATAGTGGTGCGAACGTGGTGAAGGCAGCTCAAATCAACAAATGGACCCAACTGCAATGCTTTGGACATTGTCTGCACTTGGCCATTGGTAAGTAACCTTGTCAATTGTGTATATTGAAGTGATTGGTTAGACGAAACTAAATGTGCATTTTTTTTCATTAACTGATTAAGTTAAATATTACATTTGTACATAACTAAAGGGATTATTGTGATTGAACATTTTATTAAAATCTCTTGATTTCTCTTAGAGTGGGTAAAGATAAACGGGTGGATCAGGCAATTGGAGTATGCAAGAAAGTGGTAGGTGCCTTTTCCTATTCGTGGAGAAAGCAGAGAGACCTGGCAGTTGCTCAAAAAGAACACAACCTACCCCAGCACAAGTTGGTGACAGAGTCACCTACCAGGTGGGGATCACGTCAAAAGATGGTTCAAAGAGTACTGGAGCAGAAGAAAGCCATTTCACAGGTCTTGTCCAGTGACAAGAAGACCTGGCACTTAGCTCCCACCTATACAGATATAGATGTTCTTGAGTCCATCAACCAGGCATTGACCCCACTCCTAGAATTCACAGATGCTCTGTCTGGTGAGTCTTATCTGAAGCCAGTACCACACCTGTTCAATACAGCGGTCATGAAACCTGATGGTGAAACAGAGCTCACACAAACCACTAAAACGATAGTCATGGACTATCTGAATGAGAAATATGATGACCTCCTGGACTTATCCTAGTTGGTCGACCCTCGGTTTAAAAACACATTACATCAAAGAGAAGGTGGACCACATAAAAGCAAGAGCTGTCTCAGAGATGGTCAATGAGGGACTTGAAAACACAAGCCCAGCACAGGGAGACATTGCTGCTGCTGCTTCACCACAACTGCCAGCTAAAAAGAGAAAGTCACTGGGCAGTTTTTTCAAAAAGCCATGCTCCACCACCGCAGGTCTTACTGAAATCCAGCTGATAGAAAAGGAATTCAGCTGTTACCTTCCAGTCTCCTGATGCCGAAACCAATCCACTGGACTGGTGGAAGATCTACCCCAAAAAAACATTCCCAAAGTCAGCCACCTGGGAAAGCGCTAACTGCGCATTCCTGTGACCAGCTCCCCCTCAGAGCGTGTTTTTAGCACAGGTGGCAACACAGTGACCTACCATAGGGCAGCTTTAAAGCCAGAGACCGTAGACAGACTTGTCTTTCTTGCTTGTAACACAACAACCCCAACTGTGATGTGCCATTAGGCTAACAGTTATAATACATAGACTTGCACTATTTGTTCGTTTTTATTTTATTTCTTGTTCATAACTTGTTTAGGGTTTATAGCTTTAAAAAAGTGGAGTTAATGTTATTTGTGAGTTCTTCTACTTCTGACAATAAATAAGAAACATTAAAGCCTTGTTCAGGCAGGCTTGAGTCTGAAGCAAAAATGACCCTTTTAAGCATTATTTGATTAATATCGTGATAATTATCGTTATCGAATGAAAAATATATACATCATGATAATTTATTTGCCATATCGCCCAGCCCTACCATAGACTGTATGTTATTACAGAGCAACATGGCTCTCTGTTTATCTACACAAATAAAACTTCGCTGGAGAGTCTTTTGAAGTTATTGTAATGAAATCCCTACTGAATTATTAGTGGCAAAAACATAATACACTTACATGCGCACACACACACGCACACGCGCACACACCTGAGTGCTCCCCAGCGCTCCATTAATCCAACAGAGGCACTGCCAGCAATGAATAATGCAGAAATCATTTCTCAACCTGCGTCACTAAAGTTAACCCCAGGCTACTGCTATATAATAACCTCTCTCTCGCTTGGTAACACTTTCTTTTGAAGCTACCATCGGTGTGTAATATATTTTACTGCTATAATTAAGCAATAAGGCCTGAGGAGGTGTGGTACAGCATATGGCCAATATACCACAGCTGGAGTGCCTGGACGCAGCCCTTAGTCATGGTGTATTGGCCATATATCACAAACCCCCGAGGGTATGTTTTGTCATAAGGTCTGATACACCACGGCTTTCAGCCAATCAGCATTCAAGGCTCGACCCACGAGGTTTATAAGTAGTTTACCAACTGAATGTAATGCAATATGAAAAGAACATACAGTATATATAAGCAGGAATACTATGTTATGCATTTATAAAGGCTTTTATAAGATTGCATAAGTCATTACCAATGCTTACAGTCTTAAAATGCACTTTGAGTGTCCTATAAAGCACTATAAATACATTATAAACAGGTCGTTTTTCAAGGATGTGTTAGCTAAAACCCTTATAAAGAAGCAGAGTTATTTCTTACGGGTAGTCTAGTAGCAGTACAATAGGGTTGAGCTCTTTTCTGGGGCGGTAGTAAGCACGTAGAGGGACGATGAAGTTATAAAGGCCGTTCCCTGCCGTCTCCGCGGATACTATGATCAGCTTGTTCTTAAAACCATAGGCCTTGGCATCCTCAAAACTGTTGTGTCTGCAACCCTGGATATGAAAATGAAAAAACATGTTTTTTAATTATGTTTAAAAGGTTGTTAATGTTTGTCATGTATGTCAGTTTTATTGGATAAATCTTAAGGCAACTTTTGTTTCCATAAACAAACTATTCCATAAACTATTGTGTTGGCAATATACAATTATATGTTTCTGCTCTATTCTATTATTCAAGGCTACAAAGACTAATTATATTATTCATACAGTCAACATAACAAAGAGGAGCCATACAATTGTTTAGACACAGCACAACAGGATACAATGTAATTGTTTACTGTTCTTGGAATAGGATTATGTGGCTTAACAAGAGAATAAAACCACGTTTGTTTTTGCACAACAGGCCTCCTCATGTACTTGTCTCTACTCACCTTGTCCAGCCGAAGGCAGCAGAATGAGGCTTTCTGAGGTAGGAGATGGCACAGGGTTGGAGAGCTGCCAATGTATGGGGAGTTGGGAGGGTATCCTTTCACAAAGCTGAGGTAAAATAACAGCAAAAACACACATGTAGAGAAAGGCTTGAGAAGAAGCAATAGACTAGAAACTTTAGCAACAAGGCAATCGATTGAATAATCAAATCAATTTGTATTCGTCACATGCCTCGTAAACAACTTGGTGCATCCATACTGCTTTTACTGCTGGAGTCTTTGAAACATGCTTGTGCCTTCCTCTGACGTCGCCTAGTATAGAGGTCCTGGATGGCAGGGAGCTCGGCCCCAGTGGTAAACTGGGCCGTACGCTCTACCCTCTGTAGGTGTCCAAACTTTTGAATGGTACTGTATATACAGTGCCTTGCGAAAGTATTCAGCCCCCTTGAACTTTGCGAACTTTTGCCACATTTCAGGCTTCAAACATAAAGATATAAAACTGTATTTTTTTGTGAAGAATCAACAACGAGTGGGACACAATCATGAAGTGGAATGACATTTATTGGATATTTCAAACTTTTTTAACAAATCAAAAACTGAAAAATTGGGCGTGCAAAATTATTCAGCCCCTTTACTTTCAGTGCAGCAAACTCTCTCCAGAAGTTCAGTGAGGATCTCTGAATGATCCAATGTTGACCTAAATGACTAATGATGATAAATACAATCCACCTGTGTGTAATCAAGTCTCCGTATAAATGCACCTGCACTGTGATAGTCTCAGAGGTCCGTCAAAAGCGCAGAGAGCATCATGAAGAACAAGGAACACACCAGGCAGGTCCGAGATACTGTTGTGAAGAAGTTTAAAGCCGGATTTGGATACAAACATATTTCCCAAGCTTTAGACATCCCAAGGAGCACTGTGCAAGCGATAATATTGAAATGGAAGGAGTATCAGACCACTGCAAATCTACCAAGACCTGGCCGTCCCTCTAAACTTTCAGCTCATACAAGGAGAAGACTGATCAGAGATGCAGCCAAGAGGCCCATGATCACTCTGGATGAACTGCAGAGATCTACAGCTGAGGTGGGAGACTCTGTCCATAGGACAACAATCAGTTGTATATTGCACAAATCTGGCCTTTATGGAAGAGTCGCAAGAAGAAAGCCATTTCTTAAAGATATCCATAAAAAGTGTTGTTTAAAGTTTGCCACAAGCCACCTGGGAGACACACCAAACATGTGGAAGAAGGTGCTCTGGTCAGATGAAACCAAAATTGAACTTTTTGGCAACAATGCAAAACGTTATGTTTGGCGTAAAAGCAACACAGCTGAACACACCATCCCCACTGTCAAACATGGTGGTGGCAGCATCATGGTTTGGGCCTGCTTTTCTTCAGCAGGGACAGGGAAGATGGTTAAAATTGATGGGAAGATGGATGGAGCCAAATACAGGACCATTCTGGAAGAAAACCTGATGGAGTCTACAAAAAAACTGAGACTGGGACGGAGATTTGTCTTCCAACAAGACAATGATCCAAAACATAAAGCAAAATCTACAATGGAATGGTTCAAAAATAAACATATCCAGGTGTTAGAATGGCCAAGTCAAAGTCCAGACCTGAATCCAATCGAGAATCTGTGGAAAGAACTGAAAACTGCTGTTCACAAATGCTCTCCATCCAACCTCACTGAGCTCGAGCTGTTTTGCAAGGAGGAATGGGAAAAAATTCAGTCTCTCGATGTGCAAAACTGATAGAGACATACCCCAAGCGACTTACAGCTGTAATCGCAGCAAAAGGTGGCGCTACAAAGTATTAACTTAAGGGGGCTGAATAATTTTGCACGCCCAATTTTTCAGTTTTTGATTTGTTAAAAAAGTTTGAAATATCCAATAAATGTCGTTCCACTTCATGATTGTGTCCCACTTGTTGTTGATTCTTCACAAAAAAATACAGTTTTATATGTTTATGTTTGAAGCCTGAAATGTGGCAAAAGGTCGCAAAGTTCAAGGGGGCCGAATACTTTCGCAAGGCACTGTATATTCAAAGCTTTGCTGTATTGAAGGCTAGCACAGAGGAGTGATGGATTGCTACATACAGTATTGACTGAGTGAGTGCATCCTTTTTCCAAAGGCTTGTCTATCACATGGCCACGCAGGGGCACTGTAGAACAAAAAGCTCAATTTTAGTCTCATCTGACCAGAGTACCTTCTTCCATATGTTTGGGGAGTCTCCCACTTGCCTTTTGGTTAACACCAAATGTGTTTGCTTATTTTTTTTCTTTAAGCAATGGCTTTTTTCTGGCCACTCCTCCGTAAAGCCCAGCTCTGTGGAGTGTATGGCTTAAAGTGGTCCTATGGATAGATACTCGAGTCTCCGCCGTGGAGCTTTGCAACTCCTTCAGGGTTATCTTTGGTCTCTTTGTTGCCGCTCTGGTTAATGCCCTCCTTGCCTGGTCCGTGAGTTTTGCTGGGCAGCCCTCTCTTGGCAGGTTATCTGTGGTGACATATTCTTTCCGTTTTTTAATAATGGATTTAATGGTGCTCCGTGGGATGTTCAAAGTTTCAGATATTTTTTTGTAGCCCAACCCTGATCTGTACTTCTCCACAACTTTGTCCCTGACCTGTTTGGAGAGCTCCTTGGTCTTCATAGTGCCGCTTGCTTGGTGGTGCCCTTGCTTAGTAGTGTTGCAGACTCTGGGGCCTTTCAGAACAGGTGTAAATATACACATACTTAGATCATGTGACAGATCATGTGACACTTAAATAAAGTCCACCTGTGTGCAATCTAACAAATTATGTGATTTCTGAAGGTAATTGGTTGCACCCGATCTTATTTAGGGGCTTCATCGCTATATATATATATATATTGGTGTATGAATTTTGACTATTTTGTGTATGTCCATTACATGAAATCCAAATAAAAAAGCTATTTAAATTACAGATTGTAATGCAACAAAGTAGGAAAAATGCCAAGGGGGGTGAATACTTTTGCAAGGCTAAGTGACCGTTGAGAGGGGGAAATGCCCATAGGGGGAGTAGCAGGGAGCAGGTAGCTGACTAGTGATGGCTGTTCAGCAGCCTGATGGTCTAAGGGTAGAAACTATTGGCCAGTCTTCCAGTTTTTGTCATGATGCTTCTGTACTGCCCACGTATGAGTGATTGAAGCGGGGAGAACAGGGCATGGCTTGGGTGGCTGGGTTCCCTGATGATATTCTTGGCTTTCCTGCGACACCTGGTATTGCAGGGGTCCTGTAGGGCAGGCAGTGTGCACCCAATGGTGGGTTTGGCTGCGCGTATCACCCTCTGAAGCACCTTGCGGTGCGCGGTGGTGAAGTTGCCATACCAGGCTGTGATGCAGCCCAACAGTATGCTCTCAAAGGTGCTCCTGTAGAACAGTCCCGTCTCTCTCTTATTCTCCATCTCTCTCTTTTCCAGGCAGCAGTACATCCAGCACCACGCAAAGCATGGAAGCTAAACATGCACCATGCATGGAAGGCAGAGAGCATAAAAGAGCCTGGAGGCTAGGAGAGGCTAAATCATGTCTTGCTCTGCGAGAGGAGAGCGTGTCGTGGCCAAGACTGCCTTAAACTGCTGTGTGCTGAGTTGGGTTGTATGGGCTGAGACAAGCACTGTGACATTGCCAGAAGCACAGCCAGACACATGCAATATGTTCTGAGTAGTAGCAGTCTCTTGCCGCAGGATGTCATGGCAGAGAGTGTTATTTATGTAACTGTGGTCTAAGGGCTCAATGTTATGCACTGAAAAACAGAAAGAAATGAAGAAAGGCATAGAGAGACACAAAAAGAGAGAGAGAAAAAAATTAAGAAAACGAACGAACGAAAGAAGGAATCCAGTAGTCTAGCCTACTCTATCACACAGATAGATTGAGACAGGACAAGTTACTCAGATCCTATGATTTATGATTTGAGAAGGAGCCATATCAGGTGGAGAAGTATGCTACCTTTCATTCATCAGACACATCCATCACCCACACGCCACCTCAGTACCTTAAGACATCACCACATAGGTTACTTGTCATTACCTACACATTCCAACTCAATCCTTTCAATCTCACACCTATTACCTTTGTGACATAAAGTCAAATGAGCGTAATCCACAGTCACCCGCTTTAACCCCCATCCATCCCACACACAGTAGGAATTTACTGCAATCCACCAATTTATTCCCGACCCGCCAAAATAACTCCTACACCCCTCCCAATCCTCTCCTCCGTGATCGGACACTCACTCTGACACCGACGAGCCCTCCTCATCTGAGTGGTTGGTCTCGTCCTCTGATTGGTCGCTGAGCAGGTCGCAGGGCAAAATGGAGGAGGAGTCAGCTATCTCCAGGACGGGGGCAATGCTGGGCCGTCTGCTCCCAGCCCCGTTCTCTGTAGGCAGGGTCAGTTTGCTGCAGTCCTCTGGGGGGTCCGCCGGGTTCTGGAGGTCCATGGCGACCGTCCCTGGAAAAGGTGGTAGAACGGACGGTGAGACAATTATATGTATGGGGTGGTGCTGAGGTGTAAAAAGCCCTAGTGTTAGATAGATGGAATTCATTGTCAATGACATTGTCCATTTATTGAAAACTGTTTGAAAAAAAACTTTGGTGATACTTCCTATTAAAACACTATACATAGAGCATTTTAAGCACATGATGTTGTCTAGTGATGATACTCATGATTCTTTTTTTTATTGAAATGAACCCGCACAGCAGCCACGTGTCATTACTTTTGGTTGAATTAGAAATCTTTGTCTTTTGTCTTTATCCAAAGCGGCACAATCATCCATCAAACTCATATTTCCTCTACATTTCATTTTAGTTTTAGTGGACTTTACAGACTACTCAACAATATCTGGGTCGTTCCACGTTCCACGAAATGGATGCCTTTTTTTTACCCCCTTTTTCGTGGTATCCAATTGTTAGTCGTTACTATCTTGTCTCATCGCTACAACTCAAATTAAATCAAAATCAAACTCCAGTACAGGCTCGGGAGAGACGAAGGTCGAGAGCCATGCGTCCTCCGAAACACAACCCAACCAAGCCACACTGCTTCTTAACACAGAGCACATCCAACCTGGAAGCCAGCTGCACCAATGTGTCGGAGGAAACACCATACGCCTGGTCAGCGTGCACTGCACCCGGCCCGCCACAGGAGTCGCTAGTGCGCAATGAGACAGGATATCCCTACCGGCCAAGCCCTCCCTAACCCGGATGACGCTAGGCCAATTCGCCCCATGGACCTCCCAGTCACGGCCGGCTGCGACAGAGCCTGGGTTCGAACCCAGAGTCTCTGCACAGCCTTAGACCACCGCACCACCCGGGAGGCCCTGAAATGGATGCCTTTTGCGTCCCTTTGATATTTTATGTAGAAATTATGCACCAATATTGAATTTCCATTTTTAAAAGCATGTTATATTAAAATGAAGTGCACTTTAATATAGACCTCATTCAATAAGAATTCAGTCAATCAGATGGTTTATATAATTAAAGGCTTGCTAAAGTGCAAAATTAAGCATTTTCAACCCACTTAATCCCAAAAATGTGTCCAAGTTTCACCATCTATGTAAAGGCCTAGTTATTCTGCTGCTTTGACAGTCATTTCAGAATATTATTGTTTATATTCAGATTAGTGATGCATTTACGTCTGTCCTTCATTTTAAAGTATAAACCAATTTACACCTTTAAAATAATGTACCATTCCACCAAGATAAATTATTCACAGCAGGTTACATAATTTGGGTCTTCTGAACAGCATGGTGGAACAGGAAGTCAGTCTTCTCTCTTTTTTTGGTCTATTTATAATTGTTCATTCTAGCAAAACTTAAATTTGATTATATTTTCATTATATGTGGAACATACAGTATGTACAGTTGAAGTCAGAAGTTTACATACACTTAGGTTGGAGTCATTAAAACTGGTTTTTCAACCACTCCCCACATTTCTTGTTAACAAAATATAGTTTTGGCTAGTCAGTTAGGACATCTACTTTGTGCATGACATAAGTAATTTTTCCTACAACTGTTTACAGACAGATTATTTAACTTATAATTCACTGTATCACAATTCCAGTGGGTCAGAAGTTACATACACTAAGTTGACTGTGCCTTTAAACAGCCTGGGAAATTCCAGAAAATTATGTCATGGCTTTAGAAGTTTCTGATAGGCTAATTAACATAATTTGAGTCAATTGGAGG
Organism: Oncorhynchus mykiss; assembly: GCF_057628025.1. Taxonomy (NCBI): domain Eukaryota; kingdom Metazoa; phylum Chordata; class Actinopteri; order Salmoniformes; family Salmonidae; genus Oncorhynchus; species Oncorhynchus mykiss. The sequence goes on from NC_143027.1 coordinate 43,043,233, forward strand.
TGTACCTGTGGATGTATTTCAAGGCCTACCTTCAAACTCAGTGCCTCTTTGCTTGACATCATGGGAAAATCTAAAGAAATCAGCCAAGAAAAAAGATGTAGACCTCCACAAGTTTGGTTCATCATTGGGAGCAATTTCCAAACGCTTGAAGGTACCACATTCATCTGTACAAACAATAGTAAGCAAGTATAAACACCATGGGACCACGCAGCCGTCATACCACTCAGGAAGGAGACACATTCTGTCTCCGAGAGATGAACGTACGGTGCAAAAAGTGTAAATCAATCCCAGAACAACAGCAAAGGACCTTGTGAAGATGATGAGGGAAACAGGTACAAAAGTATCTACAGTGCCTTGCGAAAGTATTCGGCCCCCTTGAACTTTGCGACCTTTTGCCACATTTCAGGCTTCAAACATAAAGATATAAAACTGTATTTTTTTGTGAAGAATCAACAACAAGTGGGACACAATCATGAATTGGAACGACATTTATTGGATATTTCAAACTTTTTTAACAAATCAAAAACTGAAAAATTGGGCGTGCAAAATTATTCAGACCCTTTACTTTCAGTGCAGCAAACTCTCTCCAGAAGTTCAGTGAGGATCTCTGAATGATCCAATGTTGACCTAAATGACTATTGAAGATAAATACAATCCACCTGTGTGTAATCAAGTCTCCGTATAAATGCACCTGCACTGTGATAGTCTCAGAGGTCCGTTAAAAGCGCAGAGAGCATCATGAAGAACAAGGACCACACCAGGCAGGTCCGAGATACTGTTGTGAAGAAGTTTAAAGCCGGATTTGGATACAAAAAGATTTCCCAAGCTTTAAACATCCCAAGAAGCACTGTGCAAGCGATAATATTGAAATGGAAGGAGTATCAGACCACTGCAAATCTACCAAGACCTGGCCGTCCCTCTAAACTTTCAGCTCATACAAGGAGAAGACTGATTAGAGATGCAGCCAAGAGGCCCATGATCACTCTGGATGAACTGCAGAGATCTACAGCTGAGGTGGGAGACTCTGTCCATAGGACAACAATCAGTCGTATATTGCACAAATCTGGCCTTTATGGAAGAGTGGCAAGAAGAAAGCCATTTCTTAAAGATATCCATAAAAAGTGTTGTTTAAAGTTTGCCACAAGCCACCTGGGCCACAAGCCACCGGAGCCACACCAAACATGTGGAAGAAGGTGCTCTGGTCAGATGAAACCAAAATTGAACTTTTTGGCAACAATTCAAAACGTTATGTTTGGCGTAAAAGCAACATAGCGCATCACCCTGAACACACCATCCCCACTGTTAAACATGGTGGTGGCAGCATCATGGTTTGGGCCTGCTTTTCTTCAGCAGGGACAGGGAAGATGGTTAAAATTGATGGGAAGATGGATGGAGCCAAATACAGGACCATTCTGGAAGAAAACCTGATGGAGTCTGCAAAAGACCTGAGACTGGGACGGAGATTTGTCTTCCAACAAGACAATGATCCAAAACATAAAGCAAAATCTACAATGGAATGGTTCAATAATAAACATATCCAGGTGTTAGAATGGCCAAGTCAAAGTCTAGACCTGAATCCAATCGAGAATCTGTGGAAAGAACTGAAAACTGCTGTTCACAAATGCTCTCCATCCAACCTCACTGAGCTCGAGCTGTTTTGCAAGGAGGAATGGGAAAAAATGTCAGTCTCTCGATGTGCAAAACTGATAGAGACATACCCCAAGCGACTTACAGCTGTAATCGCAGCAAAAGGTGGCGCTACAAAGTATTAACTTAAAGGGGCTGAATAATTTTGCACGCCCAATTTTTCAGTTTTTGATTTGTTAAAAAAGTTTGAAATATCCAATAAATGTTGTTCCACTTCATGATTGTGTCCCACTTGTTGTTGATTCTTCACAAAAAAATACAGTTTTATATGTTTATGTTTGAAGCCTGAAATGTGGCAAAAGGTCGCAAAGTTCAAGGGGGCCGAATACTTTCGCAAGGCACTGTATATCCACAGTAAAATGAGTCCTATATCAAGATAACCTGAAAGGCCGCTCAAAAAGGAAGAAGCCACTGCTCCAAAACCCCCATAAAAAAAGCCAGACTACGGTTTGCAACTGCACATGGCGACAAAGATTGTACTTTTGGGAGAAAAACAAAAATATAACTGTTAGGCCATAATGACCATTGTTATATTTGCAGGAAAAATGGGGAGGCTTGCAAGCCGAAGAACACCATCCCAACCGTGAAGCACGGAGGTGGCAGAATCATGTTGTGGGGGTGCTTTGCTGCAGGAGGGACCGGGGCGGAAAATTATGTGGATATATTGAAGCAACATCAGCTTGGTCGCAAATGTGTCTTCCAAATGGACAATGACCCAAGCATACTTCCAAAGTTGTGGCAAAATGGCTTAAAGACAACAAAGTCATGGTAATTGGAGTGGCCATCACAAAGCCCTGACTTCAATCCTGTAGAACATTTGTGGGCAGAACTGAAAAAGTGTGTGCGAGCAAGGAGGCCTACAAACCTGACTCCGTTACACCAGCTCTGTCAGGAGGAATGGTCCAAAATTCACCAAACTAATTGTGGGAAGCTTGTAGAAGGCTACCCAAAACATTTGACCAAAGTTAATCAATTTAAAGACAATGCTACCAAATACTAATTGAGTGTATGTAAACTTCTGACCGACTGGGAATGTGATGAAAGAAATAAAAGCTGAAATAAATCATTCCCTCTACTATTATTTTGACATGTCACATTCTTAAAATAAAGTGGTGATCCTAACTGACCTAAGAAAGGGAATTTTTACTAGGATTAAATGTCAGCAATTTTGAAAAACTAGGGTTTAAATGTATTTGGCTAAGGTGTATGTAAACATCCACTTCAACTGTATAATTTTTTATTTCATTAACACAATCCCATGCTTTTCACCACATGAGTAGTAATGTCCGATTTTACCTAAAACTTCAACTCTGTTTTGTCAACTCTGTCAGAGGCCCAATGGCAACTTTATCGGTGTGATATTATGTGAGTTTATTTGTACAAGGGATGCTTAAACAATGAGAAAATGTTGGATTTATCTCAAACCTGCTTTTAATAGTGAGGAAGTTACATAAGTGTCCGTAACAGGGTTGACAGACATTGTAGTACAAATGCAGATAAACAGCTCTTAGTTCATAGGATGTTTTATGCCTGAGATGGGAAACAGTGTTTTTATGTAGACTAAACCATCTTTGATGGACTAGACTATCTTTGATGGTTGTACAGTTATCTCAAATAAAACTGTGAAGGACCTTACTCTGCGTTACTCTGGACCCTGATCTCTCTTTTGACCAACATATTAAGAATATTTCAAGGACAGCTTATTTCCATCTTCGTAACAATGTAAAAATAAGTTACTTTTTGTCCAAAAAGAACAATCTGGCCTTAAATGGTAATGTACTCTTATCTCCACCCGGCACAGCCAGAAGAGGTCTGGCCACCCATCAGAGCCTGGTTCCTCTCTAGGTTTCTTCCTAGGTTCCTGCATTTCTAGCGAGTTTTTCCTAGCCCTCGTGCTTCTAGATCTGTATTGCTTGCTGTTTGGCGTTTCTGTATAGCACTTTGTGACATCTGCTGATGTAAGAAGGGCTTTATAAATCAATTTGATTGATTGATTGATCTTCCATGCAATTGAATGTTGAAAGGAGATACATTTTAAAGTTCATTTCTTAAAAGTTTGCATGTCCAAAAGGCACCCATTTCATGGAACGACCCATCTAACACTGTACCATCTACCCTCCTTCTATAGAATTATAAAGTATCTGTCACAGCTGTGCTATACACAACCTTGACAAAAACAGTTGAATACAAAATGGCTTCAATGCCATCACTGAATGGATGGATGCCCTTGAGTTCACTGTCAGCATGGTAAATGACAAGTTCTTGAGCCATCCGTTCAGAGCAGATGTGTCCACCTTTGGCATCTCATTTGTGAAAGGCTACAAATGCAGGCCAAACTTTATCTCGTTATAGTGGGGAGTAGCTTCATCACCTGACTTTAGGGTTTTAAAGGCACTATGCTGAAAGTAAAGGAACCCTACAACACATGCAAAACCACATAGATGTGCTTATGTCAAAAGTATATATATGGACTGCATTACTGTATGAAAAGTCATCCATTCGTATCACACACACAACATTTTGACAGGACAGTTCATGATTATTTGGAAAACAGAACTAAAACGATGCAAAACGTGCAAAAACCTGTCAAGAAAACACTGATTAACAGCAAATACATTTTTACAGAACATATCAAGCTTTAACAATCACACAAAAAACTGACCCTACATAATAGATAGCACAATGATATGGTAGCAACATGCGCAAACTTACCATAAAAATTGGCCTGATCAACTTTAACAAGTGAGAATAGGAAAAAAAAAAAAAAGTCAGCCCAGAAAAGGAAAAAAGCCAATAGAGTCAGAAAGGAACACATGCGTGCCATGTAAGAGAGCACAACCACACAACAACCACCACAAACAATCACCAGCATGTCTATTCCAGCATATGGGTCATTCCACCAATTTGAAGCCTTTTGAGAAGTGTAATGTTTGATTTCACACAATTTTAACATTCTGTCATAAAGAGCACATGTTCAACTTCATAAAAAACCTTTTTTTCCATCTCAAGAGGTTGAATAAATCAATTTAAAAAATACTATAGTAAGTGTCTATTAAGTTCCAAATAAGGTAACAAGGTTGAACGTAACAGGGTTGATGATTTCTCCTTAAATCATCCATAAATCCCCTTGTGATGGGGGAATGGAAGCTTGTTGTGTGCAACAAAGAGTGGCAAGCTTCACAATAAAAAATGTAAAAATTGGTATAACATTTCTAGCCTGTCTATCTATGGGTAACAGGGTTGACGTGTTATGCTCGACCCGCTCAGTTTTCCACCACAAAACACCAGTAAATGGCTAAAAAGAGTAGAACCAGCTCACCTGCTTGTACTCTATGATTTGACTATTAGATGTTCAATGTTTCTTTAGAAATAAATATTTAAAAATTAATAGTTTCACCATCTTAAAAGAGAATTCAGTTCAAGTTACAGGGATGGAGGGGACATGTCAAAATGCTGAATATTGGCACCTTAGCAAGCCTTTATTCATATAAAAACCTTGGATTAAATTTACTTTGTGCATCTTATCTTTTGTGTCCAACAATCCTTGGTTCCTGTCTGTGTCTGGTCAAGAGAAGAGGGGGAGGGCCCCTCCGAAGGAACATCTGGCAGAACGGCCAGAATACATGTGACCAGATTCTGGAAACTAGACGAATATGACAAGTAACCACTACACAGGAGAGCCGTTTGAGCGTAATTATTATTTTTTTTTAATCAAAATGCGTTTTTTTTGCCAGAAATGCCTTCTCGAACATGTGAACTTTCATGTGCCTTAATAACAAACTTGTATGCCATCTGTAAATACGAATACATTTCATATTTTTCGTATGTTAAATTACGAGCCTTGTTGGTTAAGCCACAGAAAAAGATAGCAATCTTCCCACTAGTCATGATTGGCTGAGATAATGAATAGGCTGGACATGCCAAGAGAGGACTTTGGATTGGTCTGCCATATTGAAGGCGTGCGTCTGTCTATTTGAGCTCGTCAGTCTGTGTTGGTAATCCTGTCAAACGCGGATTTACATTTTTTTTATTGTGTAGTGGAGCTGCATAAGTTTTGAAATCAGTGGAATTAGAGTATGATAACTAAAGAGATGGTGAAAACACCCATCTCCGGATTACATCTTCAAACTAAGGGCAACCCATGGTATGGCATTCCTGACAGGAAGATGCGTCCATGATGCATGTTGATGTATGCTGGTAAGATAGCTAGCTACATATTCAATAATTACACATTTCTAATTTTGACAGAAAGTGGTTTCATTTCAAGCTAAAGTGTACTGTTAGCTAGCTAGCTAACACTAGCTGGCTGGCTCCCTAGCTGACGCTATTATTTGTTTCCCAGAGCTGTTTGCTTTTCTAGTTAGAGCCTAATGTTAGCTAGCTAACATTGGACCTGGTTGGTTAGCTCCCAGCACTGTGGCATTGTTGCCATTTTGTTCATTGTTGTTTAACTAGCTAACATTATCTGGCTGGCTCGTTAGCTAACGTTACGTGGTGTGTGTGTGATCTTAAACATTGTTTACCTAGTTAGGTTCATTGTTTACCTAGCTAGCTAGCTATATGTCTTAAGCTAAAGTGTACTGTTAGCTAGCTAGCTAATGTTAGCTGGCTGGCTCCCTAGCTGACGTTACTATTCATTCCCCAGAGCTGTTTGCTTTCTTGTTAGGGTCTAATGTTAGGCATTGTTGGCACTTTGTTCATTGTTGTTTAACTAGCTAACGTTAGCTGGCTGGGTCGTTAGCTAACGTTACATGACGTGTGTAAAATCCTCGTTGAATATGGCCGGTGTCAGTAAACATCTGCAAAAAAGCGTAATGAAATTGATGCCAACAGAGCTGGTTAGGCTGTTTTCATGTTATCCAGAGGTAAACAAATCATCGGCCAGAGCATCACGTGTGCTCTCCGAGATGGGTGGGGATAAAGCTAAGAGGGTGTGAACGATGCTGAATGGGTATACGTAGACAAAGAGGAGCTCTTCACTAGATACCAAAACATTCAAAGGCAATTTTCTCAAAAGTGAGTTTACAAGTTCATCAACTTTCAAATAATTACTTTCCCATTGATCCTCAAATACAGTGTATGATATACCATTTTGTAGCTCTGAGTCTCTACTTTTATCAAATGTAAAAAACACCATTTCACATTTTACTATATAAGACCGAATCCAGGTGGTGAGTCACATATGTTCTTTAAGTTAAGATAGATGGACCCAGTCACATGTGTTAACCGATCAAATTAATTATGTAGGTGTCACGCCCTGATCTTTTTCACATGTTTTTGTGCTCATCTCCACCCCCCTCCAGGTATCGCCCATCTTCCCCATTATCCTCTGTGTATTTATACCTGTGTTCTCTGTTTGTCTGTTGCAAGTTCGTCTAGCTTACCAGCGTTTGTCCTGTCAGCTCCTGTTTTTTTCCCAGCCTCTCTTTTTCCTCGCCTTCCTGGTTTTGATCGTCACCTGTCCCGTCTCTGTACCCACCTGCCTGACCACTCTGCCTGCCCCTGACCCTGCCTGCCGACCTGTACCCTTGCCCCAACTCTGGATTATTGACCCCTGCCTACCTTGACCTGTCTCTTGCCTGCCCCATGGACTATTAAACCATTGTTTATTCTACATGTCTGCATCTGGGCCTTACCTTGATTCATGATAATAGGTTTAGATAGCAGTATATAAGGGTTTATGTAAGGAATGCCCTTTAGAGCTCACTTCAGACTGGTACTTATGCATCTAAGTTTGACTGTGACCTCTTCAGCTCGCTGACAATAAAGAGTGATTAATTTAATACTGTCTTTGAGTGTCATATATAAGAATTTCCATAACATGGTCTATATTAAAGGGCACTTCATTTAATATGACAGGCTTTAAAAATACATATATTGGTGCACAACATCTACTTCAAATATCAAATGGATGCAAAAGGCACTCATTTCGTGGAATGACCCATACAGCAGGTGCACTGTGAAATCTTTGACCCGGCAAAAGATGTAGCTAAACTCATACACAGCAGTGAAGAGTGAAGAAATAAAAACAAAACTCAGTCATCCCTCTCCTTCACCCTCGCCATATCTTCCCCAATCTCTTCTGCCTTCCTCCAATAATAGAACCCCCCATTCCCCTCTACATGAGACTTTCTATCACCCCCACTTCCTCCCCACTAACCCCTTTATCAGACTCACCCATCCCTCTTCTCTAACCAACATAGAAGATATAGACCCTGCTCTCTCACTCTCCTCCCTCTCCCCGTTTCTCACCCATGCTGGCGATGATGCTGTGTACAGGCAGCCTGGAGGGGGCGTCATACAGCCCGGTCACCGGCAGGCCCTTCTTGTCTTTCTCCTCCTGTTTGAAGATGAACGAGGAGTTCTCTTCCTTGGTGATGTTGATGTAGTAGCAGGTGTCTGGGGCGGACATGATGTGGCGAGGACCTGGGTTAAGCAGGATGCTCTTGTTGTCTTCCCTCTTCACCCCGATCAGACACACACCATATCTGAGGGGAGATGGACTAGATACTTTATTGTCTGTTTGGTTAGAACAGAAATTATCCTTCTGGCTTTTTTCCAACACCCCCAGAGAAATGAAGAGTAGGCTCAGTCATCTGATATGTTGCAGTTTAATCCAGTGGTGTACAACTCTGGACCTCGAGGGCGCCTGCAGGCTATCCTGGTTTGTCTTTCATACAGAGACTGATACATTCCTGGGTTACCAGGATAATCAGTAAGCCTGTCTACTCACTTTTTGTGTGCGTGGAAGGAGGCGTAGGTGAAACTCTTCCCGTCGTACTCCCCGAAGAACTTGCTGTCGCACAGGCGGATGTGGTAGACCTCGTTCCCAGAGCAACGCCCATACGTCCTCTGCCACTGCTCTGGCGACAGCTGGCCCTCCCTGTAGTCAAGGACAGAAGAAGTCGAGGAAACTCATTGTGGCCTTATGTCCCAACGGGGACAAAGATGATTGAGCAATTCATTGACTCTCTCTGTAATAGCAAGCAGTACCTGAGAAGAGAGACTCAGTGGTCTTATACCAGACAACACATTGACCTGAGATGCTAAGACAATGTTAGACAGTGATGAACTACTAGCTATTATGAAGATAATCTGATACACTTTTCACAGTACAGTCTCCGCCTGAACCGTAATGTGCTGGCTCAGATATTTTATTTTCACATTGTCCTTTCCAGCACAGTTCCAGCAACTATGGTGTATGGATGTGTAAATTGGCCAGCACAGTACAGCTCAGAACGGCATTGTTCGCCTCAGTAGTGTGAAAAATATATGGTTCTTCTTCTTAATGTATGAAAAATGGCAGACTGAACCCTTTCAGACTGAATGCTTTTAGGGGTATTGATATACACTCTGGTTTGGCTCAGTTACCTCCACTCCCATAGTACTCCTTTAGCTTGATTTGCAACTCAGCACTTTCCCTTGAATAATTGCTCCATCTGGCCAAACAAATTGTTTCTGACCTTTTATGAGCTTGTACTCATCCATACCCTCCTATTGTTCTTCTCTCTCTCGCTCGCTTCTCTCTCCCTTTCACATTTTCACTTTTAATCAATCTGATGACTTCAGAGAAACTTTTCCATAAAAACCTGTCACATAAAAATAAAATAGCCTATCCAAGTTTCCATAAAGAGGATTATAATAGCTTTTCTGCTAAGTTAAACTGTGGATATTATAACGGTGTTGAAGTTTTTATCACCTCGGCTTGGTGTAGATGGAAGCACACTGAGATTTATGAGTGTGGCAGCACAAGGTAAACTCTATGGCAGTGCGGTAGCTTTCAGGAAGGAGACCATAATAGGGTAAGGCCTTTGGACAGTGCCACATTTGTTTGTTGTTGTTGTGGCTTCCTGGCACTTGTTTAGAAAGAAGGAAACCTCAATGTATAGGTTACAGTTTCACACTTCAAAACCTGCACGTATAATAATGGATTTTTATTTGTATAGCACTTTCTTACAACCCCAAAGTCTGAGGTGTATGGTTTCAATATTTATGCTTATTTGCAGTTTTCAATAGGAGGGAGAGTATCATTAGTGTTTTAATGGGAAGTTAATGGGGTGTACTCACTGTCCTCTGGAGGTGTGCACCAGGAGTGTGACCAGTGTGGATGTGGCTGGACATACACAGTTCAGAGCCAGCATGGCATACTTGAATTCCTCCTCACAGACCACATGATCTAACAAATGAACCAGAATACTCTGTCAGAGCAAATAGGTGTTGTAAGGACTTTTTTTTTTGTAAGGCTTGCAAATGAAGGAGACAGAAATTGAGAGAAAGAGTTGTGGGGAGGGAAGGAGCGACCAAATTAGAGATTAAGTGAAGAATGTGGTGATTTGGAGAATGGAGTGGAGAGAGAATGTAAGAGAAAGAGACAAAGGGAGACAGGATGACAGAATAAAAGAGACAGGGAGACAGAATGAAAGAGACAGGGAGACAGAATGAAAGAGACGGGGACAAAATGAAAGAGCTCTATTTGAGGTAAGCTCACCAGCAAACTTTACATGGAATTTGTTCTCTGGTTTGAGGATCTGGACGTACAGGGGGCAGTTTGGGGCAAAGTCCTTCACAGCCCAGGCTCTCAGTATGGTCTGGTGATCCTGCAGGAGAAAACAACATCCTTTACCATCTGACACTTCTGCCATTTCCACCTTCAATATTGTCATCATCCCTCAACCGTAAATGTAATCCAGATTTTATGAGCCCTGAGAATTGGCGAGCTAGGCTGTAATTTGTGACCAATATGGGTATATAAATCGAATACATATTTTTCATTTTCTTCCCATTTCTGTCCATCTTGAAAAATCAGCTGATTGGAAAAGTAAAAGAGTACTTGAGCCACAGATCCAATCAGCACGATCTAACTGAGAGGGAGTTGGAGTGGAAATATTCAGTTCATTGCCACCGTAACTCTATTCATATTTGGACATGTGTTGAGTTATGACTGCAATGAGCTGAATATGAAGTCATGCATCTGATAATGAACTTACAGCAGCAGTGCGGTCCACCTCGTTCCTACTGCTCAGGATAAAACAGGCTTCTGCATCATCCATCCTGTAGGAAACACACTGTATTAACAGAAACACACACACACACACACACACACACACACACACACACCAAGCCAAGGAAGCTTCAGACAGGTAATATTAGCGAGAACTACCTATGAGAAAAGCTAATAGGCTAACAGCACCATGTTGTTGTAATGTGAACTGTACCATTTCTGTATCATCCTGAGTCATTTCATGTGTGAAAAGGGCAGAGCGGAGGGATGAGCTGCTGGAATTATGACTCAGTTTTCACTGAATGGCCAGGCAGCGCTGCAGTTGATAGAGGGTAAATTTCACTCCATCCCAGTTTTCCCTCAAGGGGACCAGCAGTATTACCACAACTCAAACCACCATTCCATAACATCCACTTTATGGCCACAATAAAAACTGGAGCAATACATTAGAACAGCTGCATATATCAAAGGATGCCTGTATTGTGTGATTGACAGGTCAGCCCGAGCCACTGCCAACACGTTATGGTGTGATATACCCAGGCAAAAATGTGTGCTGATGCTCATGAACTTGGCTGTTATGACGAGGATGAGCAGTAGTGAGAAATCCCATTACACTGACATACTGTACTAGGAGAGGACAGCCAACTAAATGAATACCGTCGGCCGCCATTTTCCTGACTTCACTGTTCTCACATCTGCCAGCACCACAAGGTACACAGACTCACTCACAGACGCTTGACTAATATCTGAGATCAGAAAGCCTATCAGCCAGTAAGTATGAGGACTCAATAACAGGTTCATGAGAGGTTGGTCCTTATCTGAGGTAACCACAGCCGACCTCTGGGACCTCAACTGATGGTGTCATTAACTTTTCTGATCCCCCTTGCTTCCCCTTATCATTGCAAATAGAAATGCTATGGTATGGAGCTGACCGAGAGACGTGACATTTGTACCTATAACGCACCACAGCATTGGGCCCAACGCTGCCCTTCTCCCCCATTGAGACTCTCCCACAACCCCGTGGGTCACTCACTTGGCCCTCATGAGGTCTGTGTCTTTGAGTGCTGAGCCCTGGAGATAGATGACCCTCTGGGACCACAGGGGGATCTGGAGGATACGACGCACCTGGATGTCCATCTCTGTAGGACACAGGATCACCACATAGTAGTCCTGCAGGAGAGCAGGGTAGATACCTGTTAGACACCTGACATCTAGACTGAATGTTTGCATTTTCACACATGACAGGGGTGACAAAAATAAAACAGAACTATTGAGCGCCGTCCTTTAGCTCGGTCTTTGGAGTACACACCAAATAACAAGGCCTTCCTCTATTCCCGTAGACCTACCTGTAATCTAGGATGAGCGTAGAACTCGTTGAGGAAGTCCATGAGCAAGTCTATCTTCAGAGAGCTGACGCACAGGACCGCATGTTTCTCTGTCTGGGCCCGGTGTCTGCTGTAGTTCCCTCCTGACTTCTGACGCTCCATCCACAGATAGGCCAACTCCTCAAACTGACACACACACACACACACGGGGTTACAAAAACCTGCTGTACGCTACTGTAAGTAATACACTTAATGATGTGCTTTTGGATGGTGACAGAGTGAGAAGTTAAAATGCTGATGCAGAAGTGAAGTTCATGAAATGGATTTCTATGGATTCTATTCATTAGCTAATGTATACTGTGGGGATTTTGGTAACATATCAAAATAATTTATGAGGAGGGTTGCTGCTCTGTGAAGTTCTTCTTTCGTTTCTTTCCATAACTCTTGAGGGTGCGGTCTCTGATCAACTCTCTCGTTATCGCTCTCAGAACAAGTGTCTTGACCCTAACCAGCTTCAAGATGGGTCACTCAACCCAGACTGCTCTCCTCTGTGTCACGGAGGCTCTCCACACTGCCACAGCTGACTCTCTCACTCCTCTGTTCTCATCCTCCTAGATCTATCCACTGCTTTCAACACTGAGCACACACCCCTGAGGGGCTCCAGTGTTGAGGATCAGCGTTGCAGATGTGTTGCTACCTAACCTCACCACCTGGGGGTGGCTCGTCAGGAAGTCCAGGATCCAGTTGCAGAGGGAGGTGGTTAGTCCCAGGGTCCTTAGCTTAGTGATGAACTTTGAGGGCACTATGGTGTTGAACGCTGAGCTGTAGTTAATGAATAGCTTTCTCACGTAGGTGTTCCTTTTGTCCAGGTGGGAAAGGGCAGTGTGGAGTGCAATAGAGATTGCATCATCTGTGGATCTGTTGGGGCGGTATGCAAATTGGAGTGGGTCAAGGGTTTCTGGGATAATGTGAGCCATTACCAGCCTTTCAAAGCACTTCATTGCTACGGACGTGAGTGCTACGGGTCTGTAGTTATTTAGGCAGGTTGCCTTAGTGTTCTTGGGCACAGGGGCTATGCTTGAAAAATGTTGGTACTACAGACTCAATCAGTGACATATTGAAAATGTCAGTGAAGACACCTTCCAGTTCGTCAGCACATGCCCTGAGTACATGTCCTGGTAATCCATCTGGCCCTGCAGCCTTGTGAATGTTGACCTGTTTAAAGGTCTTACTCACATCGGCTACGGAGAGCGTGATCACACAGTCGTCTGGGACAGCTGATGCTCTCATGCATGCCTCAGGGTTGCTTGCCTTGAAGTGAGCATAGAAGTGATTTAGGTCATCTGGTAAGCTCGTCACTGGGCAGCTCACGTCTGTGTTTTCCTTTGTTGTCTGTAATAGTTTGCAAGCCCTGCCACATAAGACGAGCATCGGAGCCGGTGTAGTACGATTCAATCTTAGCCCTGTATTGGCTCTTTGCCTGTTTGATGGTTCGTCGGAGGTCATAGCAGGATTTCTTCTAAGCTTCCGGGTTAGAGTCCCACACCTTGAAAGCGGCAGCTCTACCCTTTAGCTCAGTGCGAATGTTGCCTGTAATCCATGGCTTCTGGTTGGGGTATGTACGTACAGTCACTGTGGGGATGACATCCTCGATGCACTTATTGACAAAGCCAGTGACTGATGTGGAAGAATCCCGGAACATGTTCCAGTCTGTGATAGCAAAACAGTCCTGTAGTTTAGCATCTGCTTCATCTGACCACTTTTTTATAGACTGAGTCACTGGTGCTTCCTGTTTTAATTTTTGCTTGTACGCAGGTATCAGGAGGATAGAATTGTGGTTAGATTGACCAAATGGAGGGCGAGGGAAAGCTTTGTATGCGTCTCAGTGTGTGGAGTACAGGTGATCTAGAATTTTTTCCCCTCTGTTTGCGCATGTAACATGTTGATAGAAATGAGGTAAAACTGATATAAGTTTCCCTGCATTAAAATCCCCGGCCACTAGGAGTACCGCCTCTGGGTGAGCGATTTCTTGTTTGATTATTTACTTACTTATACAGCTGACTGAGAGTGCAGTTTTAGTGCCAACATCTGTCTGTGGTGGTAAATAAACAGCCACAAAAAGTATGGATGAAAGCTCTCTTGGCAAATAGTGTGGTCTACAGTTTATCATAAGATACTCTACTTCAGGTGAGCAAAATCTAGAGACTTCCTTAGAAGTCATGCACCAAATATGCACAGACCGCGTCTTTCCGGAGTGTGCTGTTCTATCTTGCCAGTGCAGCGTATAACCCGCTAGCTGAATATTCATGTCATCATTCAGCCACGATTCCGTGAAACATAAGATGTTACAGTTTCTGAAGTCCCCTTGGTAGCATATTTGTGATCGTACCTCGTCTAATTTATTGTCCAGTGAATGCACGTTGGCAAGTAATATTGACGGTAAAGGCAGCTTTCCCACTCGCTGTCTGTGGATCCTTACGGGGTACCCCGTTCCGTGTCCTCTGTACCTGCGTCTCTTTCGCTTGCCAATGATGGAGATGTTGGCCTTGTCGGGTGTTCGAAGTAAATCCTGTGCGTCATGCTTGTTAAAATAATCTTTGTCTAATCCGAGGTGAGTGATCGCTGTCTTGATATCCAGAAGCTCTTTTTTGCCATAAGATATGGTGGTAGAAACATTATGTACAAAATAAGTTACAAATAACGCAAGAAAAAACACAATAGCAAATTGGTTAGGCGCCCGTAAAACTGCTGCCATTTTTTCCCGTGCCATTTTAGGTATACTTCACATAGGAAGCAGCGCAGGTCCTAATCCAGGCACTTGTCATCTCCTGTCTGGACTACTGCAACTCACTGTTGGTTGGGCCTTCCGCTTGTGCCATCAAACCCCTGCAACTTATCCAGAACGCTGCAGCCCGCCTGGTTTTCAACCTTCCCAAGTTCTACCATGTACCCCATTCGTCTGCACACTCAACTGGCTTCCAGTCGAAGCTCGCATCCACTCGAAGCTCGCATCCACTACAAGACCATGGTGCTTGCCTACAGAGCAGCAAGCGGAACTGCCACACCCAACCTTCAGGCTATGCTCAAACCCTACACCCCAGCAGCACTCTGTTCTGCCACCTCTGGTCTCTTGGCCCTCTCACCAGCTCCTGCTTAACCCAGTCCAAGCTCTTCTCTGATATGTCACCCCAATTGTGGAACCAACTTTCCCCCTGAAGCTAGGACAGCAGAGTCCCTGCCCATCCTCTGAAAGCACCTGAAACCCTACCTCTTCAAAGAGTGTCTTAAACAGTTAGTGATTGCAATAACTGATAAATCACTCAAATGTCAAATGTGTTCTCATTTCTGAGTTCCAAAAACAGATGGACAGTGCATGAGGTCAGAGTATGACAAGGAGGTTAAGTTAAGTTTTTACACCAGATGCAACTACGTCTGTTTCTTTTTTGTTCTAGGTCATGATGTTTGTTCAAGCCGTCTTAGCATTGAGGATGTTACTTTATGGTTACTACTATGGGTATACAGCTATCATTTCCAAACAGCTCTGATCAGGTACTTCTTAAATCAAATGTTGTGATACAGTGTTTGAGAACAATCAACAGTCAATCCAGGAAACATTATGGGAAATCATTTACAGCCTCAATTATCTTTCAAAAAACATCTGGGGCCACACAGGCTATTTTACCATTGTATAAGCTCTGTTATATTTAGTCTCATACCTGTAGTGGGAGCACCACAAGGGCCACACAAATGAGAATGACCACCAGCAGCTGAGAAGGCCAGATATGAGGTGTGACGTCACCATAGCCCACCGTAGAGAAGGTGACGATGCAGAAATACAGAGAGTTGAACAGAGTCAGGTTCTTTCCGGCCCTCTCTAGATGCTGGATACCACATGCCCTGGAAGGAGGAGAGGGATTTCACATTTAGGGGGAAACATTTTGCACGAGGTAGTCTTGCGAGCATAGATGCTCAATGCTCAATGTTGTACGTTTCTGAATCTGTATTATGGAGAACCACTATAACTCTGGAACTAGGCTATGCATGAGGAAAATATAGACCCGTTGAATTAACAAAGAGAAAGGTGAATTACACTATCATGTAATGATAATAGGGTGATGAGCCAATATGACCTACTCATTTCCGATAATATTTCAACAGAGGCTTTGGCATACATCTACATTGAAATTCAGCCTGGCAGATTAAGGATCAAAATCCTACTTTCCCCACAATCGATGCACCATAACACTTCTGCTCTGATCTGTGTAATCAGTGAGAATGACACCATTGATTCTGCTGTCTGTTCTGCCTGACGTCCTCAGTTAGTTCTCTGTGTTGGATAATGGCATGCCAAGATGACAGAGGTAGGAGGAGAGGAGAAGGTCTCATAGAGCTTCAGGGATGAGTGGCTAAGATCAGGGGCTGCATTTCATCCCACAAAGTTGTTTCCTCCTCTCCGATCTGCTCTTGTTAGTCCCCTTCACAGATCTGGCACAACTGGGCAAGAGCAAACTATGTTAGTGGGCATTACAACCAGTTTGGCCCATTTTAACAGCTTCACCTCCTTTTTTCAATGTTTCTTACACCTAACCAGATTCTATCAGATCTGTGTGTGGGAATGGACAGATGGGAGGGAACATGTTTGTGGAATGAGATGCTGCCCATGGTGCCAGATCCATGGAGTTTCAAGGGAAAGGGGTCTGGGATCAGGTGGCACATACCCAGTGAAGACCAGACAGAGAAGGGTGCAGATAAGTATGAGGACCTGGTTGAACATGGCAGAGTGGGTCCTCTGGATGGCACGATGGAGATCGTTCTGAGGAGAAAGAGGGGTAGAGGGAGAGTGGGAAGGAGGAAGACAGTGAGACTATTAAATCGGTTGGTCAGTCAATTGGTCTGCTGGTCAGCCAGTCTGTCTGCCTATCTATCTACGCCAGTGGTATTTAAACATTTTCAGCGGGCATCCCATTTTTTCTGCTAGAATTTCTGGGGACCCCATTTTTTCATTTTATCTGGTTACTTTGATACTGATGCAACCATTCAATAAACACAACCTTTCCTCAGATGTACCAGTGGGCATGCAGTCCATGTCACACCTTGTTAATGTTTCTGCCTGTCTGATTTGCTACCCACCATCTCCCCTCCAATCTCTTCAAGCTACCTACCCACCACGTCCCTTCATTACGTGTTAATGTTTCTGCCTGTCTGACTAGCTACTTCCCTCCAACCTCTCTAGGCTGGATCTGTTCTCTGTTCTCTCTCACAGCACTGATCTCCTTGGCCCAGGACCTAACCATCTGCCCACAGAGAGATGCCGCTGGCGCTGCCTCAAATCTACACTCATTGACGGTTTGCTTTACTCAATACAAATAGGAACTGGGTGTCTTTTGACTTTTTATAACTAGGGAATTTCTACCCACCACTGCTTTGGACTGTCTTCCCACATAATGCAGACAGAGTTTGGCTATTTTACTGGTAGACTACTGTATATAATCTCTTAGAACTGATTAATTTTGATTAAAAAAAACATGTATTGTCATGTGTGCTCCCTCTCCGGCCTCTAGGTCACCAGGCTGCTCGTTAGGGAGCACACCTGTCACCATCGTTACGCGCATAATGACACTCACCTGGACTCCATCACCTCCTTGATTACCTGCCCTTTATATGTCACTCCCTTTCGTTTCTTCCCTAGTCGTCATTGTTGCTGTTTCATGTCAGTGCGCCGTTTGTGTTTCTTGTTTTGTTCATTTATTAATTAAACGTATTCACTCCCTGAACTTGCTTCCCGACTCTCAGCGTACATCGTTACATGTATTCTCCGCGAGCGAAACTGGTTGAAATGACGTCATTGCAACTAGTTTTGTCCAGTTTTGCCTGCTGCGTTATGGTTATAGCATATACTCACAATCATATTCTCCAGGGCACACTTGGCTAACCAGCAGTTGAGAAACACTGGGATGAAGATGTTTCTCAACGGAGGCCAGAAGATCTGAAAAGACAATTGAATGAGTGAATACTCGAGCCTAGGGCAATATGCACATATACAGTGTAGGCCTATGCTCCCATCATCAAGTTTCGATACTCATAGTCTTGTGTTACCATACTCCTAAGTCTTGAGAGCCTGAAATCGACACCATAAACATTGCAAAAAGTCATATGTTTGCTAATGGGCCTCGTTTGCTTGTGGAATATAGTGCGTGTGTGTGCATGCGCGCGTGTGTGTGTGAGATCAGGTGGAAGAAGACTCACAGTAATTATAAATGGCACGGTATTAATCATCTCCAGGATGAAGGAGATCTGGAACATCTGCTCCCAGATGTTCCCCTGAAACAAAGAAACAGGATCAATGCAGTGTAAGCCAAGGCTGTGTATTAATTACAGTAATAGTGACCAGATCAGAACTATTATATTTTATTTAACTAGTCAAGTCATTTAAGAACAAATTCTTATTGACAATGACGGCCTACCGGAGAACAGTGGGTTAACTGCCTTGTTCAGGGGCAGAACAACAGATGTTTACCTTGTCAGCTCGGGGATACAATCCAGCAACCTTTCGGTTACTAGCCCAACGCTCTAACCACTAGGCTACCTGCCGCCACGAATGAGAAAATAACCATGACTATTTAGTAATGACAAGCCCTCACAACTTATTATAATACAAGGATTCATTAAAACAATTGGGGATGGTATCTATCTGCCAAAACAAACTAAAACTAAACCCAATCTACTTTGTCCTCCTGAAGTAGATCAAACTTCACCTAATTCATCAAAGAGACATAGCACTGTGGCACTTTAATTAATGGGCCATTTGAGGAAATAAAATCAATGTAGGATGGACACCTAATCTTTTATTCATTTGGATTCCAGAACTTTGTTCAATGGGATAGCATATTCATTATCTGTTCTTCTGACCCAGGTTAGAGCTAAGTGAAGGTGCATTCACACTGGTCGCTGCAAAAACGTTGCCAGAAAGTTCACCAATTTAATGCAATCTCACACAGGCGTGCCTCCAGGACTGCTCAATGGAGTCACTTCCTTCTAGCTCATACGACCCTGACGGAGTACAGCTGAGGTGGCTTACCTTGTAGCTGAGATACGTGAGGAGCATCGCCTCCAGGAAACTGATTAAGGCCACGGTCACCTGGTGCAGCACGGACAGAAGAAACGTATTAACCAGGGCTGCAATCTAACCGAGGCGCCCAGGCAATCCACTACCTGAGAGAGATGTGTTGTAAAGTCGTTCCTGTTCTAAAAACATTCCGGCTGTAAAATGTTTTCAGTTTAAATGCTGTGTGTTAAGATGCTACGTTTTAGTTGGGACTACAGTACCAATAAGGATGCCTCTTGGTAAGGTCAAAATTCCAAAAGGTTTGAAAAGGCATAGAGAGTACGGGATGTTGAAATCTGCGTGAAATCCTACATTGGTGTCAATGGGAGATTCACAGGGACATGTACGCATATGGGTTCGGCCCAGAGTGATTGTGTGGCTATTGTTAAATGAAAAACATGAGAAGTCAGTTTTAACAAAATCGAAGCTATGTTTGTGACTATCAGTCTCCTCTTACCTGTATTGCCCAGACAGGAACCCTTCTGTTCACCCAGAAAATCAACTCCCTTTAACAAAACAAAATAACCTTATTGATTATACAGTATGTACTGTATATTTATTTATAGACTAAATGAATTCTCCCTTTCACAAGACAAAACAATATTATTGAGTAGGCTATAAATACACCATATGGGTTAGACAATAATAATTCCAAAACACCACCTGATAGCTATGGAATTAGCTGAGCACATTACAATCCAAAACACATTCAAAGCCCAGGGTCAAGTCAATGTGCAGTGACCCTCATAACTTACCAGTTGATTTCTGTGATTTCTGTGGATTCTGCTGTGGCTGTGCTTGTTCTATTCTGACAGTTGACACTGCAAATGAAATGCATAGGAAAGGTGGGGGGAAGGAAGTCATTCAGAGTGTGTGTGTGGTGAAAAATCTACCCTGTGGGTAATAGTCACCATCACTCACTCAGTACTGTATGCTGCCATGGTGATGACAGAGGGACTATGTCTTTAAGAGCTTCTGGCGGCGGGATACACAAACAAACATATCCTGCTTCCACATCACTACACTAAGACTGAGAGAAAGGCTGCCCCATCACCAACGCTGCTCTTTCAGGCTTTGTGTCTCACACTCACAAATAAAAAACTAATTTCAGAGTCATAGAAACTCTGAATCTTTTTTATCTGGACCAAATAGTTCTCTTTTCAACTGGGTAAAAGTTATATTCTCTGAATCACATGGATGAATACCACATTTATCAATCAATAGGAATAAAATACATAATCAGTAAAGTACGAATGTATTCGGTCTCCAAGCACCCACACAAGTCTGTATTCACCAGCTAAATGACAAATCACAGTTTAGCATACATGGTGAGTCACTAGTAAGAGGTGAAATAGCAAGACTCTAGTAAGAGATAAAAGCAATTGTAGGGGTCTCACCATACTCCAGTGACCTGTTCAGGGTCGTCCAGAGCCACTCTGATGACGTAAAGGGCACACGTCAACAGCTTCAAGGAGAAGTTAAACAGACGGATCCTCAGGCCTGCAGGGGAGCAAACACAATATAACACTAAAGGCCAGATTTACTAAGTAATTGCATTGGGAGCAAATCTGTTCACCTGTTTCCAAGAGGGAATTAAACGATTATAGCTGACAAAGGTCAAATCAAGCCTAATAACTAATTATGGTAAAGAGTAACTGAATTTGTGCTGATTTATCACCTATTAAAAAACAAATATGCTTAATCCGGGCTACTGTATATTAATAAATCTGGATGATGTTTGCAGTAAAGTTTTTGTAATGCAAGACATTAGTATAGGGATATACTAGTTAAGGAAATGCGTTTTTAACTCGTAAACTGACCTCATCCTGGGCCAATGAAATAAGAGGTGGGGACATTTAATCGAATATCCGGATAGCCAAGTGGACATTAGTATTCGATTACTTGAGTGAGTGTTCATTTTCGGAGAACAAAAACGGTAGAAATATTTATTATAAATTAAATGATATTATCCTTGTGACATTGTTACCTACCATGACATTTGAAATACTTAATCAAATAGATTATATTTTTATAACCATGCTGAGCTAATGCTGCACATTTAGACTTCCAGTCAGAATCAGTTCTATCATGGCAAAAATATGACTCGTCTTTCATTGTTGCTTTTAGCCAAAAACTACAGAGAAAAGCAGCCAGTCCTCTGTTACTTACTTCTGCCATGTGCATTTGCGGCATTCTGAATGATCAAGAACAGTTATTATTTATTTTTATTTCGACTACGCTTTACAGATTTCCGAATGTTTTAAAATGATTCTACCTGACAGATGTATAATCTCTCACCTGAACCTGTTAGAGTGCTGCCCGTCTGTTTGCTTCTCTGTCTGTCTCTGGCCAGAAAAAAGTGATTATATCTGTCTACGGACAGAGGCAGTGATTCTACCCTACCGGACATCACTCCTCCCCTGAACCCTATCTGTCTAAGTGCCCAGGATGTGCTTTCTGCTCTTTCTCACTAACCAGTCTAAAGTGACAATATACGTACATGCACAGAGCCATGACTAACACGGCTTCATGCTGGTCTGGCAAGCCTTCACAACTGATTTACCCCGACTCATCTTTATCACACACAGCTCCCAGCAACAACACAGCACAGGTGTCACTGCTTTGAAGTAGGGGGAGGTCATGCTTGAATGCTTGTATGATGTGGCAGGTATATAAAGCAGTGGAATAGAGGATGAATTATTCTGATAATTGGGGAAGAAAACACAACCCAGAGTAAGGTGACAGTAAAATCATTACAACAACACTGTGTTTGCGCAAGGCTGAACACACACACACCTTGCCTGGCTGCAGATACACATGTAAGTCATAGGATGGTGCTAGTTGCTTCACAAAGACAATGTTCACTTTTCATTCATCCAAGCCTGCCTGCCATTGAATCTCCTTTTAATATAAACTCACCAGGGGACACAGTGACAACATCAAAGCTTCACAATGGTTCTAAACTGAACAGGCCAAAAACAATCATTGTAAACAGCTTCCTGGCTCAGCAGTAGGCTCTATACAGGTTGGATTTGCATGACATTTGTATTTGGCCCTGATGCTTTTTTCTATAACGGATGGGAAGTTGCTCAGAGATAAGGACTAAACATTGCAAACAGTAACAACATACTGCAACCACACACATACACAGACCGAAGACTGATGTCTAACACACACATTGTGCATGGCAAGTTGGACAGATATGTCCATTTTAGAAAGCCTACTGTACCACTGCCTTATGTCCTAATCAGAAATGATAATACCCTCTCCCTCAACAAAAAAAATAAAGTATTGTCCTCCTTTCACACTTACATGGTGTGTAGATACAGCACCATGAGTCACGACAACTAATTGAAAACCCTGACTGGAGCTGAAATTGGATATGCAATGCACCTTATCACTTAGATTAAAGTTATTATCCTTCTCGTTTCCAGGTGTCTGACTTCCTTGTTATTTTGTGACAGTACTGTACATCTGTGCTGTAATCTACTTACTTGACCTTTGGTTTTTGATGAAGAACAGCTTGAGCCTCTCCTTGAAGGTGTTTTCATTCACATAGAACTCCACCTGCACCCTGGACAGAAGAGAGACAGTCGGTACAACTACCATGGAAGGTCACATGCATCCATATAGATACAAGGACCATGGTTTTGTCGTTCAATTCTGAACGGTGTCATGATATTAGTGAGTAAATTAACTTTATCAAGATGCATTCTGGTGAATACTGGGATGCTCTGTTTTTTTGTGTATCTGTGACATCCATTGTTGCATTAGAGTACCATATGGGGCATTCAACAGTGTGAGACAAGGAACATAGCTGGTCCTGGATGGGAGAACAGATGCTGCTGGAAGTGGTGTTGGAGGGCCAGTAGGAGACACTCTTTCCTCTGGTCTAAATAAAACACCAATGGCCCATGGCAGTGATTGGGGACATTGCCCTGTGTAGGGTGCTGTATTTCGGATGAGACGTTAAACAAGTGTCCTGACTCCCTGTGGTCACTAAAGATCCCATGGCACTTATCGTGAGAGTAGGGGTGTTAACCCTGGTGTCCTGGCTAAATTCCCAATCTGGCCCTCATACCATCACGGTCACCTAATCATCCTCAGCTTACAATTGGCTCATTCATCCCCCCTCCTCTCCCTTGTAACAATTCCCCAGTTTGTTGCTGTAAATGAGAATGTATTTTCAGTCAACTTACCTGGTAAAATATAAGGGTTAAATAAAATAAATAAAAATGGGTCACAATTACAAAACCAGTTCCTTTCATTGATTCTGTTTTCCTGGAATGGGTAGCTAGACAGATACTGCTCAGATTTAAAGAACTAATACATTGTAATGGCCCCTTTATAGTCTCTTATTACCCACAGTGGTCCAATTACGACAACAAAGTTTAATAAATTATTAAAGAGATGAACAGTAAGCATGAGAATTTGGAAACATATAGAGGTTGAATATTGTTATACGACAGAGCAATGGATCTGATGTTGGAGAATAACACATTGAGAATGCAATCTGTTTTAACATGAGTGCCTTCCCTGTCGGGATGCAAATTGGTGAGGGCCCAAAAAGGTGACTTTTTTTTTTTTTGCACTGAAACATGCAAAAAAATCCCTGCTAGGGGGAAATGCAGGTTAACTAATTAAGCAACAAAGATGATCAGTCTCTGTGTGAAAAATAAAGTGGTTAATGTGAACCCAACTCGAGGCTAAAAAATGTAAAGAAAGCAATCCAATGTTATTTGTTGCCTAGACTTTACTGCAAAGGACACTCAAGTCTTGAGAAAAAAACAATACACTAACATTGCAGTGAGCCATGACAGCCTTTATAATAGAACACTTGTGACCACACACACATCTAAATATTGCACTTGGGAAAAAAACATCTTAAAGTAGTAATAGAATGAAAAAACAGGCATTCTATTTTTGCACTATTATAGTGCCCACTATAGTTGACAGGCTACATGTGTGCAAAAATACGTTCACTGAGTAAAAAAATGTAATAGCACCCCCTCACTCACACGTGTTGCCCGTTTCCTGGGGACAGTCCCCGTTTTTGGTGGCTTGTCCGCGGCCGGAGCTGTCCTCGGAAATGTCCCCGTTTTTTACTGTGCGTTAAAACTGTGCAAAAAAAACTGTGCAAAGTGAAATATTTTACTTGGCAAGAAAGACCAGGCAGCAGAGCCTACCGGTTGACGTCTCAATCGCGTTGTGCTTGTTTTGTCCAGCAGAGGGGGCTGCTCGCCATAGCAGCTTCACTCACTCTTCCTCTTCTACTTACTACTTGCTCGCGCTAGATTTAGAGAAAACTGCTGTGGAAAACTCGGCCAGAAGCTAGCAAGTGTCAAGTGAATCCACAACATCACCACAAACGTCTTTTCAAGTCAGGTAATCGTTTGAGATACTAGCTAGTGATGTTATGTCACAATTTATTGTATAGATAGATGATCTGCTCTATAAGGTTTTAAATAGGTTATGCTAGCTAACGTTTGCTATGTAGACTAAGTTAGACTACGACTAAGTTAGCAGCTACTGTTATGGTAGCTAGGTTAAAAAAAGTTCACATGTAAACATGCAGTAGACGGGCTATTTTGAAAATATGATTATATTAAATGAATGCACAATTAATTCTGCGAATATTTTTGTAGATTACAATTGTAATGGTTTGGCGTTATAATAAGTAGTGTGAAAATAACATTAGCAGTGGAGAGGAAGGAGAGGAGGAAGACTACATAGGAAGAAGAGTGAAGGAGACAGGAGGAAAGGTAAAGATATGGTTACAGAGCCTGCCAATTTATTATTCCAAACAAAGTTTTTGAGATAAAATACAAACATGAGGCAAGCAATGGGAATCTGTTAACCAAAGTATTTTATCTAATAAATAGTATGCTATTTATTAATACAGATTGGAGAGGAAGGAGAAGGAAAAATGAAGGGAGTAAAAATAGTGAAGCAAGGAGAGTGTAGAAGAGTGAGGTGGAAAGGTGAAGGAAAGGAAGACGAGTGAAGAAAAGAGGAGTAAGATTGGAGGAGAAGAAAAAGTTAAGAGTAAGAAGAGTGACACAAGGAGAGTGAAGAAGAGCAGACAGAGGAGATACAATGACTCTTTCCAAGAAACGGAAATGCACTTTTTATGAAAAACGAGAGAATTTCCATTTATACGCTCCGGTCAAGACGATAGAATTCCTCTCTTTCAATTGGCAGCCAGAGAAGAACGGCAGTGGTAGAACATCAGCAGACGAAAAAGCATAAAGCCTCTCTGATTGCCCGTGTTGGTATGTCCTCTGTCACCACATTCTTCAAGAAGGTAGAGCCTTCCCAAGAAGAATATGGTTTAGCTGTGCAGGAGGGTGTCTTTGCATACCACAATATGTGACACAATCATAGTTACAGATCTATGGACTGCACAGCACAAATGACACAGAAGCTTTATGAGCCAAAGTTTACATGTGCTAGGACAAAATGTGACACCATAGTGAGTAACAGGCAAAATTGGTGGCTGACTAAATACTTTTTTGCCCCACTGTAGTTGTTTTCTCTGTCTATCACAGTGTGCCTGTTAGACTAAATACATGAAACTGGAATTGTCCCCCTTTTTTATTTCAT
Source organism: Oncorhynchus mykiss (assembly GCF_057628025.1). NCBI lineage: Eukaryota > Metazoa > Chordata > Actinopteri > Salmoniformes > Salmonidae > Oncorhynchus > Oncorhynchus mykiss. Next base: position 43,068,914 of record NC_143027.1, read on the forward strand.
AGATAATAACATTGGATATTTTAATTATATATTGACCGCCAAACTGGAAATGTCCCCGGTTTTCATTTCAGAAACCTGGTCACCTTACGTTACTGGCAAGTTCAACACAACAAAAGCTGTTGACATCTGTTCTACAATGTGCCAGCAGAGCATGATACCCTTTGTTGGCATAATTGACCTCTTTCAGGCAGAGAGTACAACTGGCATACCCCTTTTTATCCACTGTATTGAAAAAGGGAGAAATAGGGAAAGTGTGTGGTGTTCGTTTCACCTCTATGGTGGCATCCAGTTTAAGCCAGGCCCAGCTCCACTTCATCCCTGAATCCACTTGTTTTAACAAGCAACGCCTCATTTTCACCTAATTCTCTCATTCAGAAAATTAACCACATAATGTTACTTTAGAGGAAAAACATCAGTTCATAGAGAGTTCGTTAGCTAGTTAACATTTCACACAGATTGCCAGGGTCCAGTAAGCAACTAACGAGTTATAACTTGAGGAAAGGCAAGGAGTCGTATACCAGTTAATACTATAGCGAATTGGTTTCACACCATGATCTAAATTATTTGATCAGTTAAAGTTGGCTAATGTTGCTCAACATTTCTCTGGCTAGCTAACGGAGAATTCAATCCAGCTAGCAAGATACCTCATGCTAACAATACTTGTTCCACCACACTTTCTCCGTCACCCCAAACTTTCCAAATGCCAGCTGTTTTTATGTTATAGCTCAAAAAGTACGCTTCATCACATTCTCAAACCCTGTCTCTGCGGTCAGGTACCTCTTCACATCGTTATACAAAGCCCCCCCAAAACTATTCTCATCGGATCTACACGAAGCACATAGCACACTTATTTTGGATTCAAAAAGGCGAATTTAGCCGAAAGGTGATTAGTTTGCATCCCTGCTGTCTGGAAGAACTGTTGCCTGTCTTGTTGAAATGTGTGGCATTTAAGCTACACGCCACATTAATCTTCAATTTGACACTCTGATAGCTATGGAGTGACATCGTTTCCGATGGAGGATTTGAACAGACCTTAAATAATGTATTTCTTTAAAGTGCAATGGATCCTCTTACTTATGTCGGCCTTGAGCATAATTGTTCTTCCATGATGCAATTTAAAACCACATATCCTACATCCTTAGGGAGCCTAGAATGTACCCTAACAGCTTACACACAACTGTATGTGGTTTAATAACTTAGGAACATCAATAAATGAGTCATGTTGACTTTCTGTGATTGTTCTTCCAACTTATTTCTTTATTTTACACCGACTACCTTGAGCATAAATTTGATCTACTTCTTCTACTACTCCCATGATGCAATTTGCTAAGCCACCCCCTTAGTAGGCCTACAATACAATTTATCCAATCTATATGGAACCAATTTTTGTTCAGTGAAGAAGAACCCTTGGGGTTCTGATCAGAGAACCCTACAAAACGGTTCTATATAGAACCTTTAGGGGTGTCATATATGCAGCAAGCACTATAACCCTTATTGGTTCTATCCAGAAACTATTTTTCTAAGAACATGCACTCTGATTGGTCCCTCAGCTATTCCATGTATTTCAATTGGACTCTCCTAATCCATCATGTCATGAAAAGTAAAACGGAACGGTGTAGTCACTGTGATTTATGGATCACCCATGTGGTACCACTTATTCAAAACTGACAAGCTAGTCACTCTAAAAATATATATTTAATTCTATACAGTTGCATAGGCATATACTGTAACTATCTAATGAAACACATTGACGTTCATGTAAAGCAATTCCATTAATAAAGGCCCATGGACTGAACGTTGGGGTGTGTCTGGGAGGTTACAAATGATGGGAGAGCTAACTGTGACTAACTGTTAGTCAACTAATCTAAAGTGGGGGTGAAACAGATCTATTTGATCTCTTTCTGTAATAAAATTGTTGCCTCCCCTAACTCCTGCAGAGGATAACAATAATGGGCTGTAAGCTCCAGCAGGGACCTTGGAGCCTTGTTTGTGCCTGACAGGTTAGATTGTATACTAAGAGATGTGTAGCTATTGAGCCACAATCTTACTCTGCATCTCGCTTTCATTCATTTCATGTTTCATGAGCTGAAATTATAGATCCCAGAAATGTTCCATTTGCACAAAAACATGTATTTCTCTCAACTTATGTGCACAAATTTGTTTACATCCCTATTAGTGAGCATTTCTCCTTTGCCAAGTTAATCGATCCACCTGATAGGTGTGGCATATCAAGAAGCTGATTAAACAGCATGATCATAACACCTTGTGCTGGGGACAAGAAAAGGCTACTCTAAAATGTGCAGTTTTGTCACACAACACAATGACACAGATTAGCATGCTGACTGCATGAATGTCCACCAGAACTGCTGCCAGAGAATTTAATGCTATTTTCTCTCCCATAAGCCACCTCCAATGTTGTTTTAGAGAATTTGGCAGTATATCCAACTGGCCTCACAACGTGTATGGTGTCGTGTGGGCGAGCGGTTTGCTGATCTCAACGTTGTAAACAGAGTACACAATGGTGGCGGTGGGGTTATTGTATGGGCAAGTTACAAACACAATTGTGTCACACCCTGATCTGTTTCACCTGCCCTCGTTATTGTCTCTACCCCCTCCAGGTGTTGCTTGTTTTCCCAGTGTATTTATCCCAGTGTTTCCTGTCTCTCTGTGCCAGTGCGTCTTATATGTCCAAGCCTACCAGCGGTTTTCCCGGTTTCCTGCTTTGCCTTTTCTCCTTTTTCTAGTGCTCCTGGTTTTGACCCTTGCTTGTTCTGGACTTTGTACCCACATGCCTGACCATTCTGCCTGCCCTGACCTCAAGCCTGCCTGCCACTCTGTACCTCCTGGACTCTGACTCACGACCATTCTCTTGTCTATTCCCTTTGGATTTATTAAACATCTTTAACTCCAACCATCTGCCTCCTGTGTCTGCATTTGGGTCTCGCCTAGTGTCATGATACATTTTATCAATGGCAATTTGAATGCACAAAAATACGGTGATGAGATCCTGAGGCCCTTTGTGAGGCCAATTTATTTTTAAGGTATCTGTGACCAATAGATGCATATCTGTATTCCCAGTCATGTGAAATCCATAGACTAGGGCCTAATGAATTTGTCAATTGACTGATTTCCTTTTATGAACTCTAACTCAGTAAAATCTTTGAAATTGTTGCATTTATATTTTTGTTCAGTATACATGCACACACAAATGTATATTTAATTAGAATTCACAATTTAACTTAAATGTTGCATTTTCATTCACATTGAACACACGCACGTGTGTGCATGCAAAGACATGCACACACACACACTATTGCCTACGAGAAGATTACGATTTCAAGCCGCTTTGAAAATGACACACTGAAGTGAAGACTGTGCACTGTAAATAAACATCAAACAGCTTTTTGACAGCAGGGCAATCTGTCTAAAAGAAGAGAACAAAGCTGCTTTAAATGCTCTGTTATCTGATTCACTATCATCTGTTGGGAGATGTGAAACCATGATAAATGAAAGAGACAGATGTTTCCTTCCATATGTCTTGTTTTTAAAAGCTGTAGAAGTAACAAACACAGATGACAGTGTCAGTGATGGTTACTTCTCTAACCATGGGTGGGGGATGCAACCAAACAGTTGGACACTCGGAAAATTGTCTAGGTAATTTCCTACACGTTCAGAACAGTTATCCCATTGGCTGAGCCGAGGCTTGTTTGATAGGAGACAGACAGCTGTGTTGATTTCCCAAGTTATCTTCCTACATACATTTTATTTGCATACTGAACAATATTCTATATCTCTCTTTCTCTCTCTAGTCGACCAACTCCACTGCTCCAGTCAACCAATTTCTATCTTTGATAGCTGTGGATAGAGTAAAGTCAGACTATCCATAATATACACAAAGTGATCAGAAATAGCAATAGCAGTTCTTACTCTAAGCACAATGTCTGTTGAGATATGTTGGAAGTAGAGAATCAGGTGCACATGCAAATACAAGACTTAAAACTTTCAAGCATAGGCTATGTTTAGCTTTCAAATGTACATTTATTGATCAACAGAACCAGCCTTCCATCGCCTTCTGGTTTGGATCGTCCAGCCCAAGCTGACTGAAGGTGTATCACAACACAGAGACTACAGCTTTCAGGGAAACAACCGAGCCAGTCCCTGCATGTCTAACAGCTCCTACTTGGAAGTCTTGTTCCGTGGTTGCCATGGCATGTTGATGAAGCCTAGGCAGAGAACTATGTCAATATTGTAATATTTTACTGTTTTTTTAAGTGTTTTTTTATTTAAAAAAATATTAGACCCCTTTATAGGGGGCTTTTCCGAACAACCACCAACAGTGGTGGTCTTACTGCCGCTTTTACAGTCACCGAGGCATCACCCAGGTGGGTGGTACACTATGATAGTGGATGATCCAGCCCACTTACTGCCATGCCTACTCCCTCTCTCCAGCGCTCGACGTCGCCGGTCTACTAACCACCAGCCCTGGCAACCATTATTACGCACACCTGCTCCCCAGCATTACGCCTGGACTTCATCACCTTGATTATATTCCCTTTATTTAGCCCTCAGTAGCCTCAGTCTTCAGCCAGTATTGGTTTGTTGTCCTGTTCAGTACGAATACCCTGTTTTTTTGCACCTGTTTCCTGACTCGTATTCGTGACAGCATACTGCCTCGCAATATGGAAGCAGCAGAGGAGAAAACCATCTTCTAGAAGGTCCAGGAACAGGGTCATCTGCTCCACCAACCTCGCGACCAGCTGGCGCAACTGGGTAAGGCCATGGAGGAGGTTCTCCACCGCCTCAACACTACCAGGGAGGCTATCCATACCCCTATCAGAGGGCCTCCTACCAAGGGTTGTCACAGTCAGCCAGTCCCCCAGCCGTCCACCCAGGTCAGCGAAGCCCTACTGTCCCTTCCGGAGAAGTATAACGTTCCTTCATCGAAATGCAGTGACTTCCGACTCAAGTGCTCCCTCTATTTCGCCCATCAGACGGGGAGCCCCTATCACCGAGAGGTCCAAGGTTGCCACGGTCATTTCCCTACTGACCGGGCGGGCGTTGAAGTGGTCTACGACTGTCTGGGAGAGAGGAGTGGAGGAGCTGGGTTCCTATGAGAGGTTCATGGCTCTGTTCGGGACGGTTTTTGACCATCCTCCAGATGGCAGAGAGGGAGGTGAGCGACATCTCCAACTCCAGCAGGGTCCCCAGACCGCTGCGGAGTACGCCCTTACCTTCGGACTGTGGCATCCTCTAGCGGATGGAATGAGACGGGCCTCCACACTCTCTTCTGGAGAGGACGGCGCAAAGAGGTCCAAATGGAGTTGTCGTGTCGGGATGACAACCTATCCTTGGACGCACTCATCACAATGGCCATTTGTCTGGATAACCTTCTTCGGGAGCGCCTTTGCTCACCTCGCCACTTGCTTCCCACCTTTGGCTGTCCCGAGTCTGAGCCTGAACCCACACCTCTCCCTGGCAGAGTGGAGTTGCCAGAGACAACTGGGGCTCTGTCCCTATTGCGGCCAGGAGGGGCACCAGCTTCAGCGGTGTCCGGTGCGTCCCAACCTGGATTCCACTAGGACAGAGGTGATCTTCCGTCTCCCAGGGTAGGTGTGCGTATTCCATCATCGTTTTCTGCCAAACCTTTCTGGTTCCCATTTCACTGGCTGGCTGTCTCTCAGGTGTTGTCTCTGCAGCTCTAGTGGACTCGGGTGCCACAAGGAATTTCCTCGACCAGGCCCTTGCCTCCTCCCTGAACATAAATCTGTACACACTCTCCTCTCCTTTTCCGGTCCAAGCACTGGATAAGCAACCATTGGGATCTGTCACAATCACACACATCACTCACCTTCACCGTGGGACCCATGCACCAGGAAAGACTCACCTTCCTCATCATCATTCCTCATCATTTATTTAGCCCTCAATAACCTCAGTCATCAGGCAGTTTTGGTTTGTTTTCATGTTCATTATGCATTCTGTTTCGTTAATTTGCCTTGCATCATTGTAATTAAACTCTCCTACTGCACCTGCTTCCTGACTCCCTGCGTATACGTGACACTTACGAAGGAGGAGCTGTAAACATCGAAGATGACAAGGTGCCCGATGAAAAGCTCCGGGGCCGTTCTGTCAGATGTTTTCCAGCCATTTCCCTGCCTGGCTGCACCATCAGTGCTCTCTTCGCTCAAGACACTAATTTTCCAAACTAACTAGCTTCATCTGAAGTTGTGGAAGACCATCGCCCAAAAACCACCGGATCCCAAAAATTAGTGTAGCGCCTTTGAGATTCTACTTGGAATGAAATCTATAATTATTATTACTTGTACTGTAATTAAGACTGCTAGATAATTATTGACTTCTTCACATGCTCCACATTCATTAGGGAGGAATTCATAAAGCATCACAATCTATTTCCCGTGTTCAGCCCCCTGCATTAGACTGTGATGATGATACATCTTAAAGAAACACTGTTGCTGTGAGTGGTAACATGGATCAAGATTGATTATAATCATGTTTTCCATTCTAAATTGGTGTTTCTGAGTCAATTCTAAAGCCTGGTCAGATCACATATCACATTACGTAGGACCACTTTGCTCTCAAATATCCACTTTGACCACAAGAGCAAAATACAATTTGTAAGCTATAACTGCTTTTTTTTTCGAGTACCAAACGCTCAAAAGCAGAATGCCATCATATGGAAATATTGTGAGGAAAACCGTGTTTTGTTTAAACATTTTGCCACCCACTGCTCGATTGATTTTTTCTCCATAAATGGGAAACAAATAGGGCTGGGAGTTGCCAGGGACCTCACGATACAATATTATCATGATACTTAGGTGCTGATATGATGTGTATTGAGATTCTATATGTATCAGGGATTTATCACAATTCTATATGTATTCAATTTTTATACTGCAGTTTTATTGCGATTCAATGTTCCAAACATATTGCTCACTATATATAGGTCTGCTGCAGAGGGACAAGAAAGAACCATCATAAAAAACGAGTTTTGATCGGTCATGGAAATAAAAGTGCTGAAAACATGTTGACTCACCATTTAAAAATAAGATTGAGGCCAAGCTATAGGGGGAGAATCATTTTTGGCGCAGGTACAGCCGACTAGCGATAGCTAGCGTTAACTACGTTTTTTGAGAATCGATACTTGGGATAATAGAATCAGTATATAATATCGTCCAAAATAATCCCCTTTCCAGCCCCATCTCTAGAGCGGAAGAGAACACTTGTGCCAACATTTAAGCTCCGCTGCATGCCTCTGACACCGCACTTACAGCATCCCTAAGGAAACCTATTCACCATCCATCTCCTCGACAGACAGACAGACAATACAGAAACCACAGAGAGCACAGGAAGCATGTTCTCAGTTATAATTTCCAGCCTGCCAGGCATAGCAGCCCACAGAAAATCATCCACACGCGCACTACATCAAAATTGCTGTTTGACTTGGTAGCGTTGGTGATTGTTCTGCCGCCCAGAGGGCTGTATTTATATTTTTTTAAATAGGCGATAATGTGATTTTAGTAACCAGTAGCCCACTTTGATAATGATCTCTCTTAAAAGTCATTTGCAATAAAATGCTGAGGGAGCACTTATCAAACCGACTGACAATGGTTTATAAGCGTTCCTCTACGAAGACAATCCATTACTCATTTGCAGTTCTTCTAGATAGCACTATACAATATGTACATTATACGCTGCAATAATTTATAGGCAGGCAAGCAGACAGTCAACGTACTCCAACCATATCCACTGACTACATCACTGAACAAAATCAAATAATCTCGAGGTTTTAGCACCTAAAGTACTTCTCTAAATTCCTCCAGTGGTTGATGACACAAGCTCAACGGTTTTATCTGGTGCTGTGACTAAGGCTACATCCCAAATGGCACACTATTCCCCTTATAGTGCACTACTTTTGACCAGGACCCATATGGCTCTGGTCAAAAGTAGTGCACTCACTGTATAGGGAATAGGGTGCCATTTGGGATGCACCCTCAAGTCAAAAGGGAGGGATAGAAGAAACAAGCTGTGTGTGTTTACCAATCTCCCATAGTGGACATAATCACAGGACACATGCCATTCCATGCTAGCATGATGCTGGATGTGTGTCCCAAATGGTACCCTATTCCCTACAGAGTGCACTACTTTTAAGCAGAGTCCTATGGGCCCTAGTCAAAAGTAATGCACTATATAGGGAGTCGGGTGCCATTTGGGATGCATCCTGGGACTTACTGGGCGTTGGTAGAGTCCATACTGTACTCCTCCTGATACCTATAAGCACAGTACACATGGACATAGATAGGGAGATGTTAAAAGGAGGAAAGGAAGAGAGGGAGGGATGGGGGGCAGGGCATGCTTTTATAGAGGACACGTAACACCAGAAAGACAAAAGGGTCTCAGAGTAGGAGTGCTGATCTATTAGCAGGTGCCATGATTTACAAAAATGAAAAACGGATCCTAGATCAGGATTACACATTAGGATTGACAGGGATTCTCGGATACAATGCTTTGATTGGTTTAAGAACAGACGGGAGACTCTCATTGCAAACCACAGGAGACTACAGGACAGCAGGAAGGAAACCCACTGGGTCAATCGCAATGGCTTCAGCATTCACATGATGACAAATTGGACAGATTATATTTCGTTCTGTAGCAGGTTGAATGAATGTATCATGGTGACATTGAGCCGAGCGGTGCCATGGACACATTAATAACGTATGGTGACAGCAAACAGAGAAGGATAATGTTGAGAATCAAAGGCTCAATGTCAAACATGGAGGTTATGAGAATAGTCATGGAGGATATAAGAAAAGTGAGTCAATTAAATAAGAATTTGTTCTTAACTGACTTGCCTAGTTAAATAAAGGTTACATTTAAAAAATCAAATAATCGGAATGAAATCGTATGGAACAGGTTTGTATAAAATGACTGTACCATACATTATACTGATACAATATGTTTGCTAAAGGTATAGACTTCCTGAAGTTTGCTAATGAGAATCTTAGTTATAAGAATCAACAGCTTGGGGAGAGACCATTACTTTTGATCAAACATAGTCATAAAAATAAATGAATATGGACAGATTGAGTTCTTATTAGGAGGGGCATGGTAATTCCCTAGATATAGTACCTGACAAATGAAAAAGAATCAGATAAATACATTTTATGGATTTGTCACTTCCTATACTTGTAGATGGATAAAAATATTACATTTTTGGGGGGAACCCGTACCTGACCAAGCATTTTCTCAAGCGACACTTAAAATAGGCCTACTACACTACCGTTCAAAAGTTTGGGGTCACTTAGAAATGTCCTTGTTTTTTTAAAGAAAAGCACATTTTTTTGTCCATTAAAATAACAACATATTGATCAGAAACACAGTGTAGACATTGTTAATGTTGTAAATTACTATTGTAGCTGGAAACGGATGCTTTTGATGGAATATCTACATTATCAGCAACCATCACTCCTGTGTTCCAATTGCACGTTGTGTTAGCTAATCCAAGTTTATCATTTGTAATGGCTAATTGATCATTAGAATATCCTTTTGTAATTATGTTATCACAGCTGAAAACTTTTGTGCTGATTAAAGAAGCAATACAACTGGCCTTCTTTAGACTCGATGAGTATCTGGAGCAAACACCAGTCTCAGCGTCAACAGTGAAGAGGTGACTCTGGGATGCTGGCCTTCTAGGCAGAGTTCCTGCATCCAGTATCTGTGTTCTTTTTCCCATCTTAATCTTTTCTTTTTATTGGCCAGTCTGAGATATGTATTTTTCTTTGCAACTCTGCCTAGGCCAGCATCCCGGAGTTGCCTCTTCACTGTTGACGTTGAGACTGGTGTTTTGCAGGTACTATTTAATGAAGCTGCCAGTTGGGTACTTGTGAGGCATCTGTTTCTCAAACTAGACACTCTAATGTACTTGTCCCCTTGCTCAGTTGTGCACCGGGGCCTCCCACTCCTCTTTCTATTCTGGTTAGAGACAGTTTGCCCTGTTCTGTGAAGAGAGTAGTACACAGCATTGTACGAGATCTTCAGTCTCTTGGCAATTTCTCGCATGGAATAGTCGTCATTTCTCAGAACAAGAATAGACTGACGAGTTTCAGAAGAAAGTTATATGTTTCTGGCCATTTTGAGCCTGTAATCAAACCCACAAATGCTGATGCTCCGGATACTCAACTAGTCTAAAGAAGGCCAGTTTTATTGCTTCTTTAATGAGCACAAAAGTGTTCAGCTGTGCTAACAATTACAAAAGGGTTTTCTAATGATCAATTAGCCTTTTAAAATTATAAACTTGGATTAGCTAACACAAGGAGTGATGGTTGCTGATAATGGGCCTCTGTAAGCCTATGTAGATATTCCAATAAAATCAGCCGTTTCCAGCTACAATAGTCATTTACAACATTAACAATGTCTACACTGTATTTCCCATCAATTTGTTATTTTAATGGACAAAAAAAAAGTGCTTTTCTTTCCAAAACAAGGATATTTCTAAGTGACCTCAAACTTTTTAACGGTATTGTACATCAGGGGCAGATTACAATGTTGTCCAGGCCACAAACTTTTGAGCTAAACCTAAATCCCTGAGCTCAACTACATTCAGGTCACTCTGTGTGGATGAAGAGAATAGTGTGTCGCGCATCACAATCAGGAAGTAGTCAGGACCCTGGAGAGGTCCAGTAACCACTTAGGTGTGAACAGAGACGTTTTATCCACACTACTATGAACTGGAACTCATCACCTATTGAGTCTCTTAGGCGAATACTTTTGACTGCCAAATTTAAAAAAAACTATTTTAGTATTCAGCCTGACCCTGACATCGTTGTACACTGCAACATTTTTAGAAGCAATTTATTTGGACAGTCTTCAACAGATGATCTACACAGGTGTTTCTCAAATGCAGTCCCCTTCTACCCTTTTTTTGTTCAGGCCCCGCACAAGCACCCCTGATTCAACTAATCAAGGGTTTGATGATTAGCTGGAGAATATACATTTACAACCTTGGGGAACTTGACAAACTTGACACTGATATACAGTATAGATGTTCAACTAATCAATCAATACTTTTCACGCTGTCTGTTTGATTTATTTAGTTTCAGTTGACATTTAAAGAGCGACTGCCTTTAAAAAACAACAAATCCCTTTGAAAATGGCCTATGTGGCATCGATTCAAGTCAGAAACAGTTATTCTAGTGTCAGAATTGACTACAAAGTGTAAATTGGGTAATTTTGGTCATAAAGTCAGTCTTTTCTAAAATGGAGTTTGGAACATCTGTACGTCACAACAGGGTAAATGAAAGTTCGGTTTTGGTTTGACGATATCCATTTGCTCACTATCACGGGTGAACAGCTATGGTGATGGCTCTCTATCCAATAGCATAGCAAGTGAGACAGACCTGAGCTGCCAAGCAGCACCGACTAAGACAACACATCACACATTTTTTTTACATGAGAAATACTGCACCAAACACCTTCGTTAGATATCAAATTGCGCAACTAAAACGTCCTCTGCAAAAACATCAAAATTAATTACAGATTTCTTGAGTTATCTTAGATTCATTCGGGTTATGTTGAGGACGTAAAATAGACTTCTGCATCTACAGTGTGTCATGGGGAACAAACATCATTAACGAAATGCGGAATCGGTCAGGACACACATCTCAAAGGCTGAAATGTAATTTTTCGAATGAGAAAAATAAAAACACGTGCCAATCAGCATGTTCAGTGTCTCTTTAATACAAATCAAACTGAAAGTCTGTTGATAGTCTGAGCCTTTCTAAGGTATACAGCATATGTCGAGGTCGGGACAATCCAAATACAAGTGAGACTGGTGTCTCCATGGCAATGAACAGAGTGGTTTCACCATCTCTCTTGGTGAGTGTCGGTCTGTTTGATGGCTGTAGTTGAGCGCTGTGAAATGAACAATAAAGATGGTATCTAATTATAAAGCACTTATCTGGTACTCAAGCAGTAGGCCATAACACAGATGTTCATCCTCTAATCAGCTCTGTTGATGACATATCTACTGCTACATCTCCAACACTCGGTCTCTGCCTCTGGTATCAGAGGCATCACAGGCCCACTGGAGGAGCCTGCAAGTCTCTGTTGTCTTGGTAATCATGCAGGTAAGGTAGTGCATCATAAACACTGTCACATTCTGTTTAGCCCCTGAGGCATGCAATGCAGGAACAAATTGATTCTCACCTCACTTTGACAGTAGATCCAGCAAACCAATTTATATAAAAAAAAAACTGCAACTGCTAGTGCTAAACCAGTGCTAAACACTGCATGTATTAGTGAATTAATGCAGATCCATGATGCTGACACTGGCTGAATCCTCTGTCACTTGTTCCCTCAAGGACCTATTGAAATGTTGTGGGGCCACATGAGTCTCTGCAGTAATTTAGAGGGATGCTGGAACTTGTAGTTTTGATTCCGTTTCCCAAAAGTGGAAGCTTGCCAGTAGGGCATATAACTACACCCATCCTGAAGTCACACCTGCCTCTGCCAACACCTTTGGGGAATTACTCTGTCCTTATAATCCAAAGGGACAAACAGTGACTTAAACATGTAAGGCATTTGCATTTAGTGTTTGTAAGGATGCACACGCACGCTCCTGAATGTTAATGGCAGCTTTTAGCTCCACACGACTGTCAAAGTAGGGATTGTGGGTAGGAACTCACAACGTACCAATCACGACAACGCTTCCTTGGGGGCTACTTCGCTTTTCAAGTCAACTGATGAGCAACTGCTTCCGCTCCAGAACACAGCTTTAATGATAACAATTGTGACATTATTTGCCATGGGGACCACGTTAAAGGATGACTGTACTCCCTGATTTGGCCTCGTTTTGAAGATTGCTGATTGAGAAATGCTAGTGGAATTAAACCAAACAAGAGTTTTCTTGGGGGTGTAGTTTGATGTTGGTGTTTTATGTTTGCATACACTGGCTGATACTGTTGTTTGCCCCCCGAGTCACCATAGTAACAACATAGGCAATTCCTTAAAATAGTCAAAAATAATTTAGGATAAATCAAGACATCTGTCATTAATTTAGACGTTTTTGCCAATGAGGTCTTAGTCACGCAATTTTACATCTAGCTAAGGTGTTTGGTGCAGTATTTCTCAAGTAAATGTTTTTGCATAAAAACTAGTCAGCGCAGTGCATACAGTCTATCGAGTCGGGAAAGTATGGTTGCGCGCTCAGGACTGATTTTTGAGAACATTAACATGTATGCAACTTCATCATCTGCAAACTGTCAAGCTATCGTAAATAAAGCATAAGTTACACGCTGTCTATCAGTGCTCAAAATCACTTGCTAGCTAGCTAAATGTCAACTCTGTGTTTGTCAATTAAGCTAGCAAGTAACGTTAGTAGCTAGCATGCTTCGGTGCAGTATAGTTTTTTGAAACTCTCACTATCTATTACCAGAGTGTTCGTCTGTCTGGTGGTGTCTAATAGGGAATCATGTTTTAAAAAAACAGGGTTTTGGATTATTGACAAATTGTAGTTGGGATACAAGTGCAAACTGATCATCTCAATTCTCATTTTGCACCAAAAACTGGCAGACTCGAGTGATTGACACTATCAAACACATCAGCAAATGACCACGCTTAGAACCAAGGGTTATTTCAACATAGCCTTGGCGACGTGTTGTCTTATTTAAAGAAGTCTGAGGTGCTGTGTAATGTGCAGGTCTGTCTGACTTTTTGGAGGTATTGGCTGCTATGTTTGCATGGAGTATGCAGCACAACTACTTCTCTCGTGTTAGTGGGCACTGGGCAAGTGGGCACGATCGTAATCCATACTCAACCCTCCAGTAAATAGTGACAAACTCACTTAGAAAAGCTTTGGACGAGACTGGAATTATCCTATTTACACTTTGTAGTCAATTTTGACGCTAGAATGAATGTTTCTGACTCATATCGATGCCACATATGCCGTTTAAAAGCAGAGAAGTTGGTTCTAAGGGACAGTTGACTTTTAAAACAGCTCATTAAGCCAGAGTTGCTGAAAGGAAAGGAAATCATAACTGAACAGTTATATTAAGATGGCTAGAAATAAGCACAAACACAACCCAAGAGATGGAGATTTCAGATGCACTTCCCTTTATACAGTGAGCTCCAATAGTATTGGGACAGTGACACGTTTGTTGTTGTTTTGACTGTGTACTCCAGCACTTTGGGATTTGAAATGATACAACAACTATGAGGTTAAAGTGCAGACTGTCAGCCTTAATTTGAGGGTATTTTCATCCATATCGAGTTAACCGTTTGGAACAAATTCATTTATATGTATATTAAAGTAGTAAAAAGTCAAGTATTTAGGCCATATGCATAGGATGCCATGGCTACATCAAGCTTGTGACTCTACAAATGTGTTTGATGCATTTGCTGTTTGTTTTGGTTGTGTTCCAGATTATTTTGTGCCCGATAGAAATGAATGGCAAATAATGTATTGTGTAATTTTGGAGTAACTTTTACTGTAAATAAGAATATAATATGTTTCTAAACACTTCTATATTTAATATTGATGCTACCATGATTACGGATACTCCTGAATTAATCGTGAACAATGATGAGTGAGAAAGTTACAGATGCACAAATATCATATCCCCATGATATGCTAACCTCTCACAATTACAATAACAGGGGAGGTTAGCATTTTAGGGGATTGATATTTGTGCATCTATAACTTTGTATATGTGAATTTGTCCCACTACTTTTGTTCACCTAATATGGGGGGGACTATGTTCCAAAACTGCTGTACTTTCTAAACGATTAATCCGATATGGATTAAAATACCCTCAAATTAAAGCTGATAGTCTAGTCTGCACTTTAACCTAATAGTCACTATAATTTCAAGTTTTGGAGCACAGAGCCAAAACATCAACAAATGTGTCACTGTCCCAATACCTTTTGGAGCTCACCGTAGCTAGCTTCAGTAACACCTGCAATGAGTATACTGAAGCTAATGGAGTGTGTGTTAACTTCTAAGATCTTGATGATTAAGTAGTACGCTAATTAGGCCACAGTTAAAGGTGCAACCAACATTTCTATTAAATTGAGTAAATAGCCAATTTAAGCACAGATATAGAGTAATGGTGTTACGGTTTTCTTGGTGAGAAGGAGAGTCGGACCAAAATGCAGCGTGTCTATTGCAATCCATGTTTAATGAAATAACACACTAAACACAAACACTATCAAAACAATAAACTTAACGAAAACCGAAACAGCCTATACTTGTGTAACCTAACACAGAACAATGACATCAGGACACTAAGGACAATCACCCACGACAAACTCAAAGAATATGGCTGCCTAAATATGGTTCCCAATCAGAGACAACGATAAACACCTGCCTCTGATTGAGAACCACTTCAGACAGCCATAGACTTAGCTAGAACACCCCACTAGCTACAATCCCCATACATACACACCACCTACAAAAACCCATGCCACACCCTGGCCTGACCAAATAACTAAAGATAAACACAAAATACTTCGACCAGGGTGTGACAGAACCCCCCCCCTAAGGTGCGGACTCCCGAACGCACCTCAAAACAATAGGGAGGGTCCGGGTGGGCGTCTGTCCATGGTGGCGGCTCCGGCGCGGGATGTGGACCCCACTCAATCAATTTCTTAGTCCCCTCTCCTCGCGTCCCTGGATAGTCCACCCTCGCCGCCGACCATGGCCTAGTAGTCCTCACCCAGAACCCCACTGGACTGAGGAGCAGCTCGGGACTGAGGGGCAGCTCGGGACTGAGGCAGCTCGGGACTGAGGGGAAGCTCAGGCAGGTTGATGAATCTACCAGATCCTGGCTGGCTGGCAGATCTGGAAGAGTCTGGTCGGCTGGCAGATCTGGAAGAGTCTGGTCGGCTGGCAGATCTGGGAGAGTCTGGTCGGCTGGCAGATCTGGGAGAGTCTGGTCGACTGGCAGATCTGGGAGAGTCTGGTCGACTGGCAGATCTGGGAGAGTCTGGTCGACTGGCAGATCTGGGAGAGTCTGGTCGACTGGCAGATCTGGGAGAGTCTGGTCGACTGGCAGATCTGGGAGAGTCTGGTCGACTGGCAGATCTGGGAGAGTCTGGTCGACTGGCAGATCTGGGAGAGTCTGGTCGACTGGCAGATCTGGGAGAGTCTGGTCGACTGGCAGATCTGGGAGAGTCTGGTCGACTGCCAGATCTGGGAGAGTCTGGTCGACTGGCAGATCTGGGAGAGTCTGGTCGACTGGCAGATCTGGGAGAGTCTGGTCGACTGGCAGATCTGGGAGAGTCTGGTCGACTGCCAGATCTGGGAGAGTCTGGTCGACTGCCAGATCTGGGAGAGTCTGGTCGACTGCCAGATCTGGGAGAGTCTGGTCGACTGGCAGCTCTGGCTGCTCCATGATGACTGGCAGCTCTGGCTGCTCCATGCTGACTGGCTGCTCCATGCTGACTGGCGGCTCTGGCTGCTCCATGCTGACTGACTGCTCTGGCTGCTCCATGCTGACTGGCTGCTCTGGCTGCTCCATGCTGACTGGCTGCTCCATGCTGACTGGCTGCTCCATGCTGACTGGCTGCCCTGGCTGCTCCATGCTGACTGGCGGCCCTGGCTGCTCCATACTGACTGGCGGCCCTGGCTGCTCCTTGCAGACTGGCAGCTTTAGCGGCATCCTGCAGACAGGCAGCTCTGGCGGCTCCTTGCAGACTGGCAGCTCCATGCAGACTGACAGCTCCTTGCAGGCTGGCAGCTCCTTGCAGGCTGGCAGCTCCTTGTAGACTGGCAGCTCTTTGCAGACTGGCAGCTCCTTGCAGACTGGCAGCTCCTTGCAGACTGGCAGCTCTGGCTGCTTCATGTAGACTGACAGCTCTGGCTGCTCCTTGCAAACTGACAGCTCGGGCTGCTTCATGCAGACTGACAGCTCAGGCTGCTCCATGCAGACTGACAGCTCAGGCTGCTCCATGCGGACTGACAGCTCCTTGCAGGCTGGCAGCTCCTTGCAGACTGGCAGCTTCATGTAGACTGACAGCTCAGGCTGCTCCATGCAGACTGGCAGCTCAGGCTGCTCCATGCAAACTGACAGCTCCTTGCAGGCTGGCAGCTCCTTGCAGACTGGCAGCTCCTTGCAGACTGGCAGCTCTGGCTGCTTCATGTAGACTGACAGCTCTGGCTGCTCCTTGCAAACTGACAGCTCGGACTGCTTCATGCAGACTGACAGCTCAGGCTGCTCCATGCAGACTGACAGCTCAGGCTGCTCCATGCGGACTGACAGCTCCTTGCAGGCTGGCAGCTCCTTGCAGACTGGCAGCTCCTTGCAGACTGGCAGCTCCTTGCAGACTGGCAGCTCCTTGCAGACTGGCAGCTCGGGCTGCTTCATGCAGACTGGCAGTTCTGGCTGCGCTGAACAGGCGGGAGACTCCGGCAGCGCAGGAGAGGAGAGAGGCTCCGGCTGCGCTGAACAGGCGGGAGATTCCGGCAGCGCAGGAGAGCAGAAAGGCTCTGGCTGCGCTGAACAGGCGGGAGACTCCGACAGCACAGGAGAGTAGAAAGGCTCTGGCTGCGCTGAACAGTCGGGAGACTCCGATAGCGCAGTAGAGAAGAGAGGCTCTGGCTGCGCTGAACAGGCGGGAGACTCCGGCAGCGCAGGAGAGGAGAAAGGCTCTGGCTGCGCTGAACAGGCGGGAGACTCCAACAGCGCAGGAGAGGAGAAAGGCTCTGGCTGCGCTGAACAGGCGGAAGACTCCGATAGCGCATGAGAGGAGAGAGGCTCTGGCTGCGCTGAACAGGCGAGGCGCACTGTAGGCCTGATGCGTAGTGCTGGCACAGGACGTGCAAGGCTAGGGATGGGTACAGGAGGCCTGATGCGTGAGACTGGAACCAACTTCACCAGCCGACTAAAACGGACCTCAGGACGAGTATGGAGCGCTAACCCAGGTGCCATCAAATCCCTGACACGTTCCGTCAGGCGAATTCTATGCAAAATGCACCAACACAGCAACTCCCTCATTTCTCTCTCCTCCAATTTCCCCATTAACTCCTTCACAGTCTCTGTTTCGCTCACCTCCAACACCGGCTCTGGTTCTGGTCTCCTCCTTGGCTCCTCACGATAAACAGGGAGAGTTGGCTCAGGTCTGGCTCCTGACTCTGCCACACTCTCCCTGAGCCCCTCCCCAAGAAATTTTTGGGGCTGACTATGGGGCCTCCGTCCGCGCCGCCTTGCTTGCTTCGCAAACTCCATTCTCCTATATCCTTCCGCGCACTGCTCCATCGAATCCCAGGCGGGCTCCGGCACTCTCCCTGGGTCGGCCGCCCACCTGTCGATCTCCTCCCAAGTCGTATACTCCATACTGTACTCCTCTTTGGGCTGCTCCTGTTGTTTCTTCTCCCGCTGCACCTTTGGGCGGCTACACTCCCCTGGTTTAGCCCAGGGTCCTCTCCCGTCGAGGATTTCCTCCCATGTCCAGAAATCCTTATTGCGCATCTCCTCGCGCTGCTCCTGCCTGTTGACACGCTGCTTGGTCCTTTTGTGGTGGGTGATTCTGTTACGGTTTTCTTGGTGAGAAGGAGAGTCGGACCAAAATGCGGCGTGTCTATTGCAATCCATGTTTAATGAAATAACACACTAAACACTATCAAAACAATAAACTTAACGAAAACCGAAACAGCCTATACTTGTGTAACCTAACACAGAACAATGACATCAGGACACTAAGGACAATCACCCACGACAAACTCAAAGAATATGGCTGCCTAAATATGGTTCCCAATCAGAGACAACGATAAACACCTGCCTCTGATTGAGAACCACTTCAGACAGCCATAGACTTAGCTAGAACACCCCACTAGCTACAATCCCCATACATACACACCACCTACAAAAACCCATGCCACACCCTGGCCTGACCAAATAACTAAAGATAAACACAAAATACTTCGACCAGGGTGTGACAAATGGATTAGAGATGGATTGCTAAGAAGACATCCCAGAAGGGATCCTGGATAATAACTTGGTTCATGCTCTCCCTCCCACTAAAGGAAATAAAAATATAGCATTGAGTCCAATCAACCAACAAGCTCCTGTATTTTAACTAGGTAACCCCTTGGAAAGGTGCTCTTGGATTTATTAAAAAGGTGTGCTTGAGGCCTCCCGGGTGGTGCAGTGGTTAAGGGCGCTGTACTGCAGCGCCAGCTGTGCCACCAAAGACTCTGGGTTCGCGCCCAGGTCGTAACCGGCCGCGACCGGGAGGTCCGTGGGGCGTCGTCCGGGTTAGGGAGGGGTTGGCCGGTAGGGATATCCTTGTCTCATCGCGCACCAGCGACTCCTGTGGTGGGCCGGGCGCAGTGCGCGCTAACCAAGGTTGCCAGGTGCACAGTGTTTCCTTGGTGCGGCTGGCTTTGTGCGCTGTTGGATGTGCGCTGTGTTAAGAAGCAGTGCGGCTTGGTTGGGTTGTGTATCGGAGGACGCATGATTTTCAACCTTCGTCTCTCCCGAGCCCGTACGGGAGTTGTAGCGATGAGACAAGATAGTAGCTACTAAACAATTGGATACCACGAAATTGGGGAGAAAACAGGGTAAAAAAATGAAAAATCATAAAATGTTAAAAAAGTGCGCTTGAGTTATGAGTTTGCATTTACAAAAAAGAAAAATAATCTGCCAACTGTATGTCCAATTTGTACTAATAGATAATGACTGGCACAACATACAGTGTGTGAATGATGACAGTAGTGGCCCTACATTGAACAACAGCTGAATAGGAGAAGCCTATACATAATCAATTATTGTGGTACAGGGGGCTTAAGAGAGGATTGGTGAGGTTGTAAGAGATTAAACTAAGGCAGAGAACTAAACAAAGAGAAAGAACATTGCGTTGTCTTTTCAAGCACAGCCCTCTCCTCATTTCAATTATAAAAGCAGCAGCCTCGGCCTGCAGAGCAACAAATCCCCCTGCAATCCGTCATCAGCATCCTCCAGCCATTCCCTAGACAAAAGTTGTTATTACTATTGAGGCCAGAGCATTGTGGTCAAGCCATTCCTTTTTGTAATTTAGCAGACCCGTAGCAATTAAGGTTAAGTGCCTTACTCAAGGGCATATTTACACATTTTTCACCTAGTCAGCTCGGAGATTCGAACCAGGGACCTACTATAGTATTTATACCATAGTATAGTATTTAGTATAGTATTTTTTTCGTGTGGGAATGAGTGAGTTGGTGTGAAGATAAAGACCTAATAATGAGGATCGCGGAGGATTCTGGAGAAGGAATTCAGCTAAAGTATTACGTTTTTCTATACCTATAGCTTAGTATAATCAATCTGAGTTACATCTCAATAGAGTTTGTAAGAGTGCACACAATTGATCTTTTCATGATCTGTATCAAACCTGAGTAACATCTATAGCAGCGTTTCCCAAACTCGATCCTGGGAACCCCAAGGGATGCACATTTTGTTTTTTGACCATCATCAAGCTTGAATTATTTGAGTCAGATGTGTAGTGCTAGGGTAAAAAACCTAATCATGCACCCTTTGCGGTCTATATGGATACATGGATACAGTTGCAAAAAAATATTTTGGTTTCCCAACATTAAGGGACAGACTTTGGAAGCATAGAACATAACATATTCCCATGACCATTATATAAATTATGATTTATCCCTAATGTATCAAACCTGAGTAACATCTCAATGGATTCTATAGGGATGGAGATGCACACAATGAATCTATCTTTTTAATTTCATGATATAAGGCACATGCTTTGGGAGCGAGTACTATTAATCCTATAATCCCATAATCATAATGGTCCCATAATCAGAATATCGTACACATATTTTGCAGTATAAAAGTACAAGATCTTACAGTATCAACTTCCTGTATCCTTGGAAAGAAAACTACTATATTAGTTTACTGTAAGTCTTGGTTACACTGTTTGTTTACATCCTACATCATTCCGACCAGCTGTTGGTATGAATGTGCAGTGAAGCATCCTAGCACGGCACTGAGGGGGTTCCTAGGCATTTAAATAATGCCGTAATGAATAACTAAACAGTGAGGAGTGTAGAGGAATGGAGCGGTGGGTCAATGGAGATGGGTCATATTATGGATTCTCACTCCTTCCTTCCATCTTCTTACTTCCATCCTCTCTGGAGCTGAACACAGCACGTAGAGGACAGGTCTCACGGTGATCATGTTTCATTGCCTTCCCATGGAGAACTCTGACTGACTGACTGACAGCATCCTTTCTGTCCGAAAGTGAATTAAAAGTGATGGGAAGTGGGATTTTTTTTGCAGTCACAGATACAGTAATTTAACGTTTTTATACTGTAAAATGTATTTCACACAATACAGGGACATGTAAAATATAAGTGTAAAATTAATTTATATGGACACTATTATGCAAATGAGAGCCTCGACATGGATGTTGATTAAAGGCAGCCCCCCTCACCTCTCTGATTCAGAGGGGTTGGGTTAAATGTGGAAGACACATTTCAGTTGAATGCATTCAGTTGTACAACTGACTAGGTATCCATCCCCCTTTCCCTTTCGATTTCATGCAAGATCAATGCATGAAAGATCAGCACACCAGACTATCTAATGTGAGGTGCTGTTTGACTATCTAATATGATAACGGATATTACTAATGACTCAGACTATCTCTGCTATATTCTACTGAGTTTACCATTCCATGCCGCAGCAGTAAATCAACACTGTAGGCTATTCAGTGAAAACTGTGCTGTTTACTCTCATTCCCACTCCAGTGTATTTAGATCAGTGCACGATGACTCTGAGGCTTTTGTGAGTATATTAAGCTGCATGGGCTTAGAGTCATAACCACCATTATCATAATCATCTGAGGAACACTATCTTGTCCCTGCACGCAAGCACACACACATGAATGCACATACACATGCACAAGCACTAGTGATGCAAGGGGTGACTGATAACCCGCAGTCCCAGCGGTTATATCCGCGTGGATGAAGGGAGGGTGCGTGGCGGGCAGACGGGTTGAATATAGAGAAAACAATGCATTCAAAATCCATAAATGTATCATTCTTGCGCAATTCATATCGATAGGTTATATTGAGGGTTTTCATTAGGCCTTAAATGTATTTGCTGCACGAGAGAAACGGAGATGAAAGAGGAAAGAGAAAACAAAACTTTACCACTGTCAACTAGATTTAAGAATTAATTCTATCAATGTTTTATGACTTTTATTATTGTGAGCAAGGGTTTATGTAGTATT
Source organism: Oncorhynchus mykiss (assembly GCF_057628025.1). NCBI lineage: Eukaryota > Metazoa > Chordata > Actinopteri > Salmoniformes > Salmonidae > Oncorhynchus > Oncorhynchus mykiss. The sequence goes on from NC_143027.1 coordinate 43,091,147, forward strand.
CTAGGGCAACAGGTAATGACAGAATAGAAGCTGCATCTATCTAATTATAGACAAGTTGACTAACAAATAGCCTACCAAAATGTCGGAAATGATAAGCAGAAACATAGGCCTATGTAAAAATGCCTGTCAAAAAATTGTTCCGCCATCTCTGACTGTACAGCGCATTATCTATATTTGCGGGTTAGGGTCGGGTGCGGGCCTCAGATTTCACATATTGTCCGGCAGTTGTGTTATTAGCAATTGCGGGCGGACGTGGGGGAAACAGCTGACCCGCGCATCACTAGCACGTGGACACACACACACACACACACACACACACACACACACACAGCGCTCTTTAAACTTCCCAATCATCTCTGTCTCTGAGCCTAAGGCTGACAGCATGGGGAAACAACAACAGGGGATAAAAAGTAGGCAGGGCAGACGGGAGAGGAAGATCTGCAGAGGCCCGGTAGCTTCTACTGTTGAAAATAAATAGAAGAAAGGACCAGAACAGTAGTCTAATGTTGAAGTGGTGAAAGAGGATGATATGTATGTTATGTATGATGATTGTGAGGTGCTATACAAATTCGACAGTCACAAGAAGGGGAATTCAAATTGAATCAGTGTTTTGTTAGGGCAAAAAAACTAAATGTACACCCCTTGGGGTCCCGAGGACTGAGTTTGGGAAACTCTGACCTAATATGATATTAACTCCTGCAGAATTAAGCATTTCTTGCAGTACAATTATACACCAAATTTACATTTTTAATCAGGAACAGGAGTGGAGAAATATTATTTTATTATAGGATGTTGAGAGAATGAATGCGCGGTTAGGGACCGCTTGTAAAGGGTGCCAGCTTTAACAGCATTATAAACGCTGATACTATTTCAACCACATAAAATATGCATCCAAGCTGAACTGAAAACTTATAAACAAGCATGTTGAGTCATTTTAACAGCTTTTAATTTCCGTCAAACGGATGAAGTTTTGCATGGAAAGGCTTTCTCGTTGTTTTAGAGTTAGGCCTATTGCATTTTCTCTAAACGTCTTTGCTGCGCGAGAGAAGCAGAGATGAAATAGAAAGAGAAAACAAACTTTCCGATGTCAAGTGGATTGAAGCATATCTATTTATGACATTATTCTCGTGAGCAAGAATATATTTAGCGTTCTAGTAATAACAGAAGGAAAGCTGCATGTATCTAATTATAGTGAGGGTGCAAAGCACCCCACACCATATTTTTATTTAACCGGGCAAGTCAGTTAATTAAGAACACATTCTTATTTACAATGACGGCCTACCAGGGAACAGTGGGTTAACTGCCTTGTTCAGGGGCAGAATGACAGATGTTTACCTTGTTAGCTCCGGGATTCCATGGAGCAACATTTCGGTTACTGGCCCAACACTCTAACCACTACGCTCCTGCAACCCCTAACAAATAGCCTGACTAACAAATAGTCTACATAAATGTTGGAAATTATAAGCAGAAACATAGATATATCTGAAAAGGCCTGTCAAAAAAGAGTTCCACCATCTCTGACCGTACAGCGCATTTCCTATATTTACGGGTTAGGATTGAGTGCGGGCCTCAGATTTTCACGTTAAATCAACAACATGAAGTGCCTGTGGCCCCACATGACCAGGGTTGCCTACCCCTGCTCTATGGTATACCAGCTACAGTACTTTACTTTAGACTCCAAAAAAAGGGGTAGGCAACCCTGATGCATTTTTGCTGTTGGTGCAGCAGTGGGCCTCTTGAGTTCTGCCTCAGTCTGTATTATTGATGAGAGCTAGTGCCTTTGAAAGAGAAACATATACTGCCTACAGACTATACTGTCTTATTTTCACAGGCAGTAAGGCAGTATACTATGGCCTCAGCAATATTGCATTCGCTTTGACATAATTATTGTTGTAATGGTATACAGAAAACTGTTAATATACGTGTGTCAATGTTTCTGAATAGTTAATGAAGTCAGTGACATTGGAAAATCACAGGTAAGTGGATTCCAATGTGCATAAATGTCAGAACTAAACATTACAGGGATATGCAACTGTTAATGATGATAAAACGGCTGTAATTAACTGTATTGACTTGGCAGAACTCTCTGCAACTATTGAAATATTTAACACCCTGCATCAAGCTCAACCTTACCTTTCCCCTCTGGATTTTGCTACACAGCAAAAATACTGTAGCAGACTCAAAACATTGTTTCAAGTTTCTGCCCAACCAACATCCTTAATTGAATTATGCAGTAAAGTGCTAAGAGAAACGGCGAGAAGGGATGAGAATGTTAAAGAGAGCATTTTAACACCCATACTGATTTTTATTCAGGCAGGCCAATGTAGGCTGCCTGCATATACTCCCCCTTTTAATTAATAAACCGTGCAGTCCCATTCAGAGAGAAGCATCTCATGTGACTTGGCTGGGGAGTGAAGGTAAGGCTACTCCACTGTAGTTGCTGATGTGCTCCGACACACATGTAGCCTAGGCTACACACACACACACACACACACACACACACACATAATCCCCTGTGGTTTGCATTGGAAAGCAGACAGTAACTGAAAGGTTTCTGGTTAGAATTCTCGAATCCCCGAGCCGAGCCGACAGGGCTCTGTCGATGTGCCCTTGAGCAAGGCACTTAACGCGTATTGCACCTGTAAGTCGCTCTGGTTAAGAGCGTCTGCTAATTTACTCAAAAGTAAATGTCTATCGTGGAAATTGAAATCGATTAAATCACTTGAATGAGTAAAATATCAATACAAATGTGTTAATGTCCTCCATGCAACCGATAAACCAATTGTACGGTCTATAAAGAGCCGCAGCATCCTCGGAGTTATGTAAGCGATGCACAGGAATCAAACTGCAGACATAAAGAAAAACCCAGAAAAACCTAAACAGGAGGCTGAGAAAAAAATATTATTCACAAGTGGGTGGCACATACAGAGCCAATTTCCGCAAATGTAACAAACAGTGCCATTGCGTGCAGTCAGCTTTGACAATCCGCCATAAATCAGTTTCATAAATCGCGCATAACATGTGTCAATATAGCCTTAACCTATCAACAGACTGGAAAACAGAGATCGCGATTTGTTATTTTCATTTTTGCAAAGGATATAATCGACTAAGGAATGTAGGCTATATATTCGATACGAATGTATCATTACATAGGTCAATTCATACCCTTTGCCTAAATATAATAATAAATAGCTTATATGGGATACAATTTGACTGCGCTTTGCGCTGCGCGCTTGAAGCACCACACGGGTTTGAGGATGCTGCGGGTTTGATATCGAACTGGTGCTCTTAGTCTGAGACATGCAGCAGCTTCATGCGGGTCAATGTGCGGTACCTTTGCCCAGCATCACTCCCAAAAGAGCCCATCGTTCGTATCGGCTTCGACGGGTTGACCCAAGTCGGCTCCTCCGGTGTTTTCGTCGCCTCGGTCTTGACGTCTGGGTCTATCTCCGAAGGAGATGGCGTGAGTTTAGCGCCTGCCATCGTTCACCCTCTCCCAAGTTACCCCCAGCCGAGAATGACCAATATGTTACCCCTCTGCTGTCAATACCAGCCTATGGAGCGACTGAAATTCAAAACTGCATCCTGAACGCACTTCTGCCGCAATATAGACCGAGGTAGACTTGCATTCCATTCCTTTCTGCATCACGCAATCATGTGAGAAAGTGCTGGGAGCTTATTGTTATTGAGCAGCACTCCATCCTTTGCAGATGTGAGGTCCATTGCATCCCAGCCTCCAGACGTCATCAAACCATTCTACCCAGTAGACGCGTGCCCCTGTTGCTAGTGTAGCTGTACTAATTGTTACATAACTTGCAAGATGTTCAAAGGGGGGTGTAAATCAAAGATTTATTTTGATCACTGCACATTGCTACAGCTGTCATTCTGTGCACCAAAATATAATGTGTATTAACAGTTTTGTAGTTTAAAGTGTCTTTACCCCATTATGAATTAATAAACTCTATAAGTAACACAAACATTTCCCAGGGCATAGACATATCGATATTTGCAGAAAGATAAAATTCTTGTTAATCTAATTCTTGTTAGTACAATTTATAGTAGCTATTACAGTGAAATAATACCATGCTATTGTTTGAGGAGAGTGCACAGTTATGAACTTGAAAAGTTATTAATAAACCAATTAGGCACTTTGGACAGTCTTGATACAACATTTTTAACAGAAATGCAGTGGTCATTGGATCAGTTTAAAACTTTGCACTTACACTGCTGCCATCTAGTGGACAACATCTAAATTGCACTTGGGCTGAATTAATACATGATGGCCTCTCTCTTGCATTTCAAAGATGATTGTACAAAAAAATAAAAATATTTTTTTACTTTGTATTATCTTTTACCAGCTCTAATCTGTTATATTCTCCTACATTCATTTCACATTTCCACAAACTTCAAAGTGTGTCCTTTCAAATGGCATCAAGAATATACATATCCATGTTCAGGTCCTGAGCTACAGGCAGTTAGATTTGGGTATGTCATTTTAGGCGAAAATTGGAAATAAATGGGCGGATCCTTAAGAGGTTTTTAATGCATAGGTTCACTGAGGTGAGGTTTATTCATTTACAAAACAAGAGTGATGGATGACTTATTCATACTGTGAAATCTCAGTAAAACTTGAAGCTCGCAGTTGCCACCAGATCTGACACTCCTATAATCAGTAATCACTCCCATGTCTCATCTAAAGTGAGTAGTCTTTTACAGTGTAGACACAACACCTGATGTGGCACCACCAGACCAACAGCCACAGGCACATGAACAGGTGCACTGCAATTAACATAACACTAGGATGCTTGTATGCACTTAATAGAGGAGCTCATTTATAACACCAAAACAAAAATGGAACCTCCACTCCTCACCATGGCCTACAGTATATTATCCAACATTACTGAACCCTCAAAACCTTTTATGTTGTCCTACAGTGAAGAGGATAATACAAGGAAAGACAAAAAGACAGCCTGTCACAAACACTTTAGAATGATCAATAGATAGCAACTCCAGGAAAAGCAATTGCAAGAAGAGTGAAGGAGGACTGAGTCCAGTAAAAGGGAAGAGAATGATATAGGTAATGTAATAAAAAAGTGATGGAGATGGAAGGGGGTGCAAGAAAATAAATGATTTAGAATGAAGGATGGAAAAAGGATGAGGAAGAAAACAGAGGAAACAGAGGAGAGGACCGTACTCAGTCTCCACAGAGTCACCTTGTGGTGATGGAGAGAACAACAGCCATACCTCCAGCAGACGCCGAGCAGGAGCAGCAGTTTACCACAAGGAGCAGACAGACACAACTGAATGATCAGTAGTATTTTTTAGCAAAATATGGCTCTTAGGATAAGTTGATGCTTTGTCAATGTTCCTAACCAGGAGCTATTGCCATTAGATCAATGGGAAATCACTCTGGTGCAAGGGCTACTATTGGGTTTTATACATAGTCAAGGCCAATAATTGCCAGAGCGTGATTTCAAATTACCTCCGCTTCATGTACCTTTTTGGAAAACAGCAATATATAGCAGCACTAATAACACTACCACAGTCTGTAACAATAAAAAAAACACTAGCTATAAAAACATACATACTGTACTGTAGTGTTGTTAGAAGATTGAACAGTCAGCAGATTGCAGATAATAGGCACTTTGGGAGAGGGTCAAAAAGGTCCCCTTAAATCTTATTCCAATACTGAAACAGTGGGAATGGAATGGCAGTCTGGGGGGCGACAACACACACAAACGGACAGACACACTGCCGTTGGAGCGATCACGGTCCCCTAATCACCCATAATCACTGGTCATGCACCACTACCTCCTTCACACTGCAGATGGTGACCGAGAGCCACAGTAATACTGTTCTGTCAAAACACAGAACAGGAGCAAGCAGCGTCAAGCTCCACAGGCTTCACAACACCACAGCTGTCTGCTTCAACATAACATGGCCAGAGAGGGGAGAAAGGCTGACAAGTCGACACCACCGGCACACTTGGACACACACATTCATGACCACATACAGTACGCACACACAAACTGTATGTACATGCTTGCACACACACACACACACACACACGCACACACACACACACACACCTGTGCATGCAGCAGAGGGACTGCGACCCAAGGGCTAACCTGAAAAATAGCACTTTCCTCTATAGACTATGCCTCAGGGATCAGGGGGGCACATATGGACATATCTTATTGTACAGAAGTGGAAACTGGTTGTTTATTTTGATGGCATAATAGTATGTGAAGTATGTGCTGTTATAGACATGTTCTATAAAAAGTATGTATATATGTGTATGTATATATATATATATATATATACATATATACATACACATATATACATACTTTTTAGTATGTATTTAGTCAGCCACCAATTGTGCAAGTTCTCCCACTTAAAAAGATGAGAGAGGCCTGTAATTTTCATCATAGGTACACTTCAACTATGACAGACAAAATTAGAAAAAAAAATCCAGAAAATCACATTGTAGGATTTTTTATGAATTTATTTGCAAATTATGGTGGAAAATAAGTATTTGGTCAATAACAAAAGTTTATCTCAATACTTTGTTATATACCCTTTGTTGGCAATGACAGAGGTCAAACGTTTTCTGTAAGTCTTCACAAAGTTTTCACACACTGTTGCTGGTATTTTGGCCCATTCCTCCATGCAGATCTCCTCTAGAGCAGTGATGTTTTGGGGCTGTTGCTGGGCAACACGGACTTTCAACTCCCTCCAAAGATTTTCTATGGGGTTAAGGACACTCCAGGACCTTGAAATGCTTCTTACGAAGCCACTCCTTCGTTGCCCGAGCGGTGTGTTTGGGATCATTGTCATGCTGAAAGACCCAGCCACGTTTCATCTTCAATGCCCTTGCTGATGGAAGGAGGTTTTCACTCAAAATCTCACGATACATGGCCCCATTCATTCTTTCCTTTACACAGATCAGTCGTCCTGGTCCCTTTGCAGAAAAACAGCCCCAAAGCATGATGTTTCCACCCCCATGCTTCACAGTAGGTATGGTGTTCTTTGGATGCAACTCAGCATTCTTTGTCCTCCAAACACGACGAGTTGAGTTTAAACCAAAAGTTATATTTTGGTTTCATCTGACCATATGACATTCTCCCAATCTTCTTCTGGATCATCCAAATGCTCTCTAGCAAACTTCAGACGAGCCTGGACATGTACTGGCTTAAGCAGGGGGACACGTCTGGCACTGCAGGATTTGAGTCCCTGACGGCGTAGTGTGTTACAGATGGTAGGCTTTGTTACTTTGGTCCCAGGTCTCTGCAGGTCATTCACTAGGTCCCCCCGTGTGGTTCTGGGATTTTTGCTCACCGTTCTTGTGATAATTTTGACCCCACGGTGTGAGATCTTGCGTGGAGCCCCAGATCGAGGGAGATTATCAGTGGTCTTGTATGTCTTCCATTTCCTAATAATTGCTCCCACAGTTGATTTCTTCAAACCAAGCTGCTTACCTATTGCAGATTCAGTCTTCCCAGCCTGGTGCAGGTTTACAATTTTGTTTCTGGTGTCCTTTGACAGCTCTTTGGTCTTGGCCATAGTGGAGTTTGGAGTGTGACTGTTTGAGGTTGTGGACAGGTGTCTTTTATACTGATAACAAGTTCAAACAGGTGCCTTTAATACAGGTAACGAGTGGAGGACAGAGGAGCCTCTTAAAGAAGAAGTTACAGGTCTGTGAGAGCCAGAAATATTGCTTGTTTGTAGGTGACCAAATACTTATTTTTCACCATTAAAAATCCTACAATGTGATTTTCTGGATTTTTTTTCTTCTCATTTTGTCTGTCATAGGTGAAGTGTACCTATGATGAAAATTACAGGCCTCTCTCATCTTTTTAAGTGGGAGAAGTTGCACAATTGGTGGCTGACTAAATACTTTTTTGCCCCACTGTATAGTACCAGTCACCAGACACACCTACTCATTCAAGGATTTTTCTTTATTTTTACTATTTTCTACACTGTAGAATAATAGTGAAGACATCAAAACTATGAAATAACAAATATGGAATCATGTAGTAACCAAAAAAGTTTTAAACAAATCCAAATACATTTTATATTTGAGATTCTTCAAATAGCCACCCATTCTTTGACTTGATGACAGCTTTGCACACTTTTGGCATTCTCTCAACCAGCTTAACCTGGAATGCTTTTCCTGAAGGAGTTCCCACATACTGTATGCTGAGCACTTGTTGGCTACTTTTCCTTCACTCATCCCAAACCATCTCAAATTGGTTGAGGTCGGGTGATTGTGGATGCCAAGTCATCTGATGCAGCACTCCATCACTCTCCTTCTTGGTAAAATAGCCCTTACACAGCCTGGAGGTGTGTTGGGTCAGTGTCCTGTTGAAAAACAAATGATAGTCCCACTAAGCCCAAACCAGATGGGATGGCATATTGCTGCGGAATTCTGTGGTAGTCATGCTAGTTAAGTGTGCCTTGAATTCTAAATAAACCACATACAGTGTCACCAGCAAAGAATCCCCACACCATATTTTGATTTATTTATTTAACCTTTATTTAACTAGGCAAGTCATTTAACAAATTCTTATTTACAATGACTGACTAGGATCAGTGGGTTGACTGCCTCGACAGTTTACCTTGTCAGCTCGTGGATTTGATCTCGCAACCTTTTGGTTACGGGCCCAATGCTCTAACCACTAGGCTACCTGCCGCCCAAAAAGGCTAACCATAACATCTCCTCCTCCATTGTTTATGGAGGGAAATACACATGCGGAGATCATCTGTTCACCCACACAGCGTCTCAAAAAGACATGGCGGTTGGAACCAAAAATCTCAAATTTGGACTCATCAAACCAAAGGACAAATTTCCACGTCTAATGTCCATTGCTCGTGTTTCTTGGCACAAGCAAGTCTCTTCTTCTTATTGGTGTCCTTTAGTAGTGGTTTCTTTGCAGCAATTCAACCATTAAGGCCTGCTTCACACAGTCTCCTCTGAACAGTTGATGTTGAGATGTGTCTGTTACTTGAACTCTGTGAAGCATTTATTTGGGCTGCAATTTCTGAGTCTGGGAACTCTAATGAACTTATTCTCTGCAGCAGAGGTAATTCTGGGTCTTACATTCCTGTGGCGGTCCTCATGAGAGCCAGTTTCATCATAGTGCTTGATGGATTTTGCGACTGCATAAAGTTATTGAAATGTTCTGTATTGACTGACCTTCATGTCTTAAAGTAATGATGGACTGTTGCTTCTCTTTGCTTATTTGAGCTGTTCTTGCCATAATATGAACTTGGTCTTTTACCAAATAGGGCTATCTGCTGTATACACCCTACTTTGTCACAACACAACTGATGGGCTCAAACGCATTCAAAGTGAAATAAATTCCACAAATTAACTTTGAACAAGGCACACCTGTTAATAATTTAAATGCATTCCAGGTGACTACCTCATGAAGCTGGTTGAGAGAATGCCAAGAGTGTGCAAAGCTGTCATCAAGGCAAAGGGTGGCTAGTTGAAGATATTATTTTGAGTCAATAAGTATTCAACCCCTTTGTTATGGCAAGCCAAAATAAGTTCAGGAGTAAATACTTGCTTAAAATTTGCTTAACAAGTCACATATGTTGCATATGTTGCATGTTTATTAGTGTTAAACATGATTTTTGAATGACTACCTCATCTCTCTACCCCACACATACAATTATCTGTAAGGTCCCTCAGTCGAGCAGTGAATTTCAAACACAGACTCAACCACAAAGACCAGGGAGGTTTTCCAATGCCTAGCAAAGAAGGGCACCTATTGGTAGCTGGGTAAAAAAACAAAAAACAGACATTGAATATCCTTTTGAGCATGGTGAAGTTATTAATTACACTTTGGATGGTGTATCAATACACCCAGTCACTACAAAGATACAGGTGTCTTTCCTAACTCAGTTGCCGGAGAGGAAGGAAACCGGTCAGGGATTTCACCATGAGGCCAATTGTGACTTTAAAACAGTTACAGAGTTTAATGGCTGTGATCGGAGAAAACTGAGGATGGATCAACAACATTGTAGTTACTCCACAATACCAACCTAATTGATAGTGTGAAAAGAATGAAGACTGTACAGAATAAAAATATTCCAAATCATGCATCCTGCTTGCAACAAGGCACTAAAGTAGTACTGGGGAAAAAAAGTAATTCACTTTTTCTCCTGAATACAAAGTGTGATGTTTGGGGCAAATCAAATACAACACATTATTGAGTACCACTCTCCACATTTTCAAACACAGTGCTGGCTGCATCATGTTATGGCTATTCTTGTAATCTTTAGTTTTGAGTTTTTCAGGATAAAAAATAAAGGACAATAACCTAAAACCCATGGCCAAATCTACACTGGAGTTACTTACCAAGAAGACCGTGAATATTCCTGACTGGCCGAGTTACAGTTTTGACTTAAATCTACTTGACAGTCTATTGCAAGACCTGAATATGGTTGTCTAGTAATGATCAACAACCAATTTGACAGAGCTTATAGAATTTTTAAAATAATAAATGGGCAAATTTAGCAAAATCCAGGTATGGAAAGCTCTTAGAGACTTACCCAGAAAGACTCACAGCTGGAATCGCTGCTACAAAGTATTGACTCAGGGGTGTGAATACATATGTATATGAGATATTTCAGCATTTCATTTTAAATAAATTGGCTACAATTTCTAAAAACGGTTTTCATGTTGTCATTATGGGGTATTGTGTGTAGATGGGAGCAAAAACAACAACAATTTAATCAATTTTGAATTCAGGCAGTAACACAACAAAATGTGGAATAAGTCAAGGGGTATGAATACTTTCTGAAGGCACTGTACTAGCCAATTATTTTCTATGTATTCCACTTGCCTGCACAGAGAAGAAGAGTAACTCTTCTACCGTTCTGCCATGTCTCATAGAAACCAATTCCCATTTCCCCTTGTCCCCACATCAGCCTCCAGTCCAGTGTGACGATGCTGCGTCTCCATGGACACACACGCAGGTGGCGCGCAAACACACACACACACACACACACACACACACACACACACACACACACACACACACACAGTCCCTTCGCTCGCTGACGAGCTAGTCACATCCCAGTCATTACAGCAGCTTATTAAACATGACAACCATAGGGCTCCAGCCTCCAACAACGGCAGCTAATTAAACAAGGGAAGACAAACGCCTGAGTGATACAATTTCCCACCACAAATAAATGAAGGAAAGCAATACAGAGGTTATAAAACTCAGTTCTCCCCTGACAGTTTTCCTTTCTCACTTCTGTGAAGTCTATACTTATTGCAGTTGCCACCAGGATGAGCCTCGCGAGACTGTGCTCAACAACCAATTAGTATCCTCTGCGTTGGGGCTCTATAAAACAGGCTAACAGTAACTATTCATACTGTAGGCAAAAATGAATGTCATCTTATTCTATTTTCTAGCTAGGAGATACGGACTAATACTAGATAGAAAAATACTGAAACAAGTGTGAATCATATCAGAGGGAAGTAGAAAGCGATTCTCAAAGACACATTTAACACATTGGGATTCTCATACTGATTGGGCTGTATTCCGCAATACAGATGTACAGATCGAGACAGTGCAGTCAACTGAAATGGAACAATCTCTAGTGCCGATGAGGGTGAGAGGCGAGAGCTATAACTGTGGCCCACCCACACACTAGCATGATGACTAAGCCTACCTATGGTCTAGACTCCAGGCTCTGAGTCTGAAAGTGTGTGTGTGATGCTTGTGCACGTGTGTGCGTGTTCATGTGTGTGCCATGCATTTGTGTCTAACCTGTAGGTGCCCTGTTTATGAAGGAACATTGCCCAACACTCCAGTCCAGGCACATCACATAACATATCACACATTAGGTGGCAGAACAGGGAAAAGTTCACACTAACACTAACATAATTTCAAAAGGTGTTTCTAATGATCGATTAGCCTTTTAAAATGATAAACTTTGATTAACTAACACAATGTGCCATTGGAACACAGGAGTGATGGTTGCTGATAATGGGCCTCTGTACACCTACGTATGGAGATATTCCATTAAAAGTCAGTTGTTTCCAGCTACAATAGTCATTTACAACATTTAACAATGTCTACACTGTATCTCTGATCAATTTGATGTTATTTTAATGGACAAAAGATGTGATTTTCTTTGAAAAACAAGGACATTTCTAAGTGACCTCAAACTTTTGAATGGTAGCGTAGATAGAACCAATTTTCACAAACATTACCCCGCTGCTCGTTCAGGTTTCAATCAAGAGGTGGGCGACACATAAAAGCCGAGCTACATAGAGAATCTGACTTCTGTTTTCTATTTCTGAAATGAGCATTTAACAACCCCTCCTCCTCCTCCTCTGCTCTGCCAGCCCTACTTTCTCCCATCCCCCTGTCAATCATACACGTGTGTGTATACACACACACACACACACACACACACACACACACACACACACACACACACACACACACACACACACACACACACACACACACACACACACACTCCCATCCCCCGTCATATGCGTGCCCCTGGTGTGCCTGCTCCTCTTCAGCAGTAATTGTTCACCCCCCTGCACCCCCCAGCCCTGGAGATAATGACAGCCAGTGAGGGGATCCCCTCTGAGAAGGACGCCAATGCTAGCCTGCCAGCAACACCAGCAGGAGCAGCAGCCAGCCTGGGAGACTGACAGCACTGACAGAACCCACTAGCCTCACTTTCCCTACTACTCAGACAGACACAGGGTGAGGGGAAGGAGAAAGCACTGACCGAGTCTGTTGGATCGCACAACTACCCCTACCATCCCATCCACTAGCCTGCATACTAGTAGTAATAATAAATATAGCTATTTTCTAAAAACTGCCAGTTAGAGTGGGGGAAGAAAGAGAGAGAGAGAGAGAGAGAGAGAGAAGGTGGGAGAGAGAGAGCGAGCAAGCTGGGGACGGTGTTGCATGGGAGTCTGGGGGTCATCCTATCATCTGTGCCTTACTATAACAAGGTCAGACTGTATTTCATGACAACCAACCTTCGAGGAATTGACTACAACACAAACAGATCAGACTCCTGTCCCCAGTCCACCTGGCCGTGCTGCTCCAGTTTCAACTGTTCTGCCTGCGGCTATGGAATCCTGACCTGTTCACCGGACCTGCTACCTGTCCCAGACCTGCTGTTTTCAACTCTCTAAAGACAGTAGGAGTGGTAGAGATACTCTTAATGATCGGCTATGAAAAGCCAACTGACATTTACTCCTGAGGTGCTGACTTGTTGCACCCTCGACAACTACTGTGATTATTATTATTTGACTATGCTGGTCATTTATGAACATTTGAACATCTTGGCCATGTTCTGTTATAATCTCCACCCGGCACAGACAGAAGAGGACTGGCCACCCCTCATAGCCTGGTTCCTCTCTAGGTTTCTTCCTAGATTTTGGCCTTTCTAGGGAGTTTTTCCTAGCCACCGTGCTTCCACACCTGCATTGCTTGCTGGTTTTAGGCTGGGTTTCTGTACAGCACTTTCAGATATCAGCTGATGTACAAAGGGCTATATAAATAAATTTGATTTGAGCAGACCACTACCAGGCAGGTACATTGGGTTGCTGGTGGTTTTGGAGATGCCCCCCCTCAACAAATCACAGACACGTCGGCTCGGTAATCACAGCACTTCAAAACGAAATACTTTTAAAAAGCAGACATTGAATATCCCTTTGAGCATGGTGACGTTATTAATAACCCTTTGGATGGTGTATCAATACACCCAGTCACTACAAAGATAATGACTGTGAAAGGATAAAACTGAGGAAGGATCAACAACATTGTAGTTACTCCAAAATACTAACCCTTTTGACAGAGTGAAAAGTAGGAAGCCTGTAGAGAATAAAAATATTCCAAAACATGCATCCTGTTTGCCACAAGGCAGGAAAGTAATACTGCAAATAATGTGGCAAAGCAATTGACTTTTTGTCCTGAATACAAAGTGTTATGTTTGTGGCAAACCCAATACAACACATTATTGAGTACCACTCTCCATATGTTCAAGCATAGTGGTGGCTGTTATGGGTACGCTTGTAATTGTTAAGGACTTCGAGAGTTTTTCAGGATAAAAAAAGAAATGGAACCAAGCTAAGCACAGGCAACATTCTAGAGGAAAACCTGGTTCAGTCTTCTTTCCACCAGATACTGGAAGATTAAACCACCTTTCAGGAGGACAGCAACCTAAACACAAGTCTAAATATACACTGGGGTTGCTTACCAAGAAGACAGTGAATGTTCCTGAGTGGCTGAGTTAAAGTTTTGACTTATATCTGCTTATAAATCTATGGCAAGACTTGAAAATGGTTGTCTAACAATGGTCAACAACCAATTTGACAGAGCTTGAAGAATTTAGAAAATAATAATGTGTAAATATTGCACAATCCAGGTGTGCAAAGCTCTTTAGGTGTTTTCACACTTGGCCCCTTTCAGACAATTTTTGTGAACTCAGTGTGGTTCGCTTAATTTTCTGTGCAGTGTGAACACTCAAAAGTAATTCAGGCCCCTCAAAAGAGCCCCCGAAGTAAACCGAACTGAGACCATCTCGAGAGTTCGGTTCGCTTGAATTCCGCGGTCTGGTTCCCTTTTTTTTAATACAATGTGAATGCAAAGCTCCCCAGGTTCTCTTGTCATTATTCATGCACCACACACTAGACTACTGCAACACCGTTTCCCCTGCCATAAACCCTCACATTGTTGCCACAAAAGAGAGAAGATGATGATGTGCAGGTTTGCAGGGGGCTGTTTTTGGATATTGATTAGCGATTGTCAAGGATGCACAGAAATTCCTAAATGTATGGAGAGAGCTAAATAAGCTGTTTATTGATTGTGGGGTTTGAGTAATGTGAGAAGACAATATATTTGGTACAAATCACAACATAGCGTACAAAATCTATTCCAGCTCTTAAAGGGTCAGGTGCCTACCTTGTCTGTACAATGTTCAATTACAGCATTATTTATTCTGCAGTTTTTATATTGCCATTTATTCTGTTACCAATCAAATGTACATGTTAATAGTATGTTCTGTATGTTATTATTATGTCTCATATTTAACCAAATGACATCTATTAGCTTCCAAAATGTAAGTAGGTATATCAAGCTGTCTGATAACACATTCTGATTGAATGGTTTGTCCTTCACTTTGTAAAAACCAAGTGTGCATGTTGGAAAATACACTGCTCAAAAATAAAGGGAACACTAAAATAACACATCCTAGATCTGAGTGAATGAAATATTCTTATTAAATACTTTTTTCTTTACATAGTTGAATGTGCTGACAACAAAATCACACAAAAATTATGAATGGAAAACAAATTTATCAACCCATGGAGGTCTGGATTTGGAGTCACACTCAAAATTAAAGTGGAAAACCACACTACAGGCTGATCCAACTTTGATGTAATGTTCTTAAAACAAGTCAAAATGAGGCTCTGTAGTGTGTGTGGCCTCCACATGCCTGTATGACCTCCCTACAACGCCTGGGCATGCTCCTGATGAGGTGGCGGATGGTCTCCTGAGGGATCTCCTCCCAGACCTGGACTAAAGCATCCGCCAACTCCTGGACAGTCTGTGGTGCAACGTGGCATTGGTGGATGGAGCGAGACATGATGTGCCAGATGTGCTCAATTGGATTCAGGTCTGGGGAACAGGCGGGCCAGTCCATAGCATCAATGCCTTCCTCTTGCAGGAACTGCTGACACACTCCAGCCACATGAGGTCTAGCATTGTCTTGCATTAGGAGGAACCCAGGGCCAACCGCACCAGCATATGGTCTCACAAGGGGTCTGAGGGTCTTATCTCGGTACCTTATGGCAGTCAGGCTACCTCTGGCAAGCACATGGAGGGCTGTGCGGCCCCCCAAAGAAATGCCACCCCACACCATGACTGACCCACCGCCAAACAGGTCATGCTGGAGGATGTTGCAGGTAGCAGAACGTTCTCCATGGCGTCTCCAGACTGTCACGTCTGTCACATGTGCTCAGGGTGAACATGCTTTCATCTGTGAAGAGCACAGGGCGCCAGTGGCGAATTTGCCAATCTTGGTGTTCTTTGGCAAATGCTAAACGTCCTGCATGGTGTTGGGCTGTAAGCACAACCCCCACCTGTGGATGTCGGGCCCTCATACCACCCTCATGGAGTCTGTTTCTGACCGTTTCAGCAGACACATGCACATTTGTGGCCTGCTGGAGGTCATTTTGCAGGGCTCTGGCAGTGCTCCTCCTGCTCCTCCTTGCACAAATGCGGAGGCCATCTATTTTGTGAAGTGCACAAGTCCCTCCTGCAGCAAAGCACCCCACAACATGATGCTGCCACCCCATTGCTTCACGGTTGGGATGGTGTTCTTCGGCTTGCAAGCCTCCCCCTTTTCCTCCAAACACAACAATGGTCATTATGGCCAAACAGTTCTATTTTTGTTTCATCACTTTTCGCACCAAAGTACGTTCATCTCTAGGAGACAGAATGCGTTGCCTTCCTGAGAGGTATGATGGCTGCGGTGTTTATACTTGCTTACTATTGTTTGTACAGATGAACGTGGTACCTTCAGGCATTTGGAAATTGCTCCCAAGGATGAACCAGACTTGTGAAGGTCTCCAATTTTTTCTGAGGTCTTGGCTGATTTCTTTTGATTTTCCCATGATGTCAAGCAAAGAGGCACTGAGTTTGAAGGTAAGGCCTTGAAATACATCCATAGGTACCTCCAATTGACTCAAATGATGTCAATTAGCCTATCAGCCTAAAACAATTTCTGGATTTTCCCAAGCTATTTAAAGGCACATTCAATTTAGTGTATGTATAATTCTGACCCACTGGAATTGTGATACAGTGAATTATAAGTGAAATAATCTGTCGGTAAACAATTGTTGGAAAAATGATGTGTCATGCACAAAGTAGATGTCCTAACTGACTTGCCAAAACTATAGTTTGCTAACAAGAAATGTGTGGAGTGGTTGAAAAACAAGTTTTAATGACTCCAACCTAAAAGTATGTAAACTTCCGACTTTCTAAAATATGTTTTCACTTCGTCATTATGCAATCCATTTATTATTCAGGCTGCAACACAACAACATGTGGAACAAGTCAAGGGGTATGAATACTTTCTGAACTTATAGAGCGTAGCAAAACCAAATGAGTTTTCTTCTTTCAGTTTACACTAGGCCTATGCTCTGGAGCTCAGAAACATCCAATCACGCTAGTGATAAGCTAATTGCAGTTGTTTCCATTTTGGCTAATGTTCTTAAGACACAACCTGCTAAAACCAGCAAGTGCGTGAAGATGCTTTTCACATAAATCCCACCACAGCCATGAGAGAAAACAGACACAGAGAGATTATTCTCCCTCCTCTGGAGAGATTATAGTGAATTATAGTGTCTAAAGACACGGTAGGCCAGAAGACACGGTAGCCCGGCAACCAGCTACGATTATCCTCAACAATGAATAGTGAATAGCGAATACAATGACCTTTCTGAAATACTCAAGTGAAGATTGACATGAGAATGCATGCATTGGTCTTCATGTTATTGTGGTTTTAAAGATATATGCTGTGACATATGAATAGGCAAACATGTTATATGATATTCACAGTGCAGTGAGATGAAACATATCAACAAATCTGCTGATTTGCACAATATTTTTGTAAAGCAATCTCTATGTGCTTAGAATCAACATTCTGCAGATAATAGGCAGTGGGCCGAAGCATCCCTTCTGCTTTATTTAAAACATTAAAAAAATATATATTTATAGATTTTCAGATATACAGTGCCTTGCAAAAGTATTCGGCCCCCTTGAACTTTGCGACCTTTTGCCACATTTCAGGCTTCAAACATAAAGATATAAAACTGTATTTTTTTGTGAAGAATCAACAACAAGTGGGACACAATCATGAAGTGGAACGACATTTATTGGATATTTCAAACTTTTTTAACAAATCAAAAACTGAAAAATTGGGCGTGCAAAATTATTCAGCCCCTTTACTTTCAGTGCAGCAAACTCTCTCCAGAAGTTCAGTGAGGATCTCTGAATGATCCAATGTTGACCTAAATGACTAATGATGATAAATACAATCCACCTGTGTGTAATCAAGTCTCCGTATAAATGCACCTGCACCGTGATAGTCTCAGAGGTCCGTTAAAAGCGCAGAGAGCATCATGAAGAACAAGGAACACACCAGGCAGGTCCGAGATACTGTTGTGAAGAAGTTTAAAGCCGGATTTGGATACAAAAAGATTTCCCAAGCTTTAAACATCCCAAGGAGCACTGTGCAAGCGATAATATTGAAATGGAAGGAGTATCAGACCACTGCAAATCTACCAAGACCTGGCCGTCCCTCTAAACTTTCAGCTCATACAAGGAGAAGATTGATCAGAGATGCAGCCAAGAGGCTCATGATCACTCTGGATAAACTGCAGAGATCTACAGCTGAGGTGGGAGACTCTGTCCATAGGACAACAATCAGTCGTATATTGCACAAATCTGGCCTTTATGGAAGAGTGGCAAGAAGAAAGCCATTTCTTAAAGATATCCATAAAAAGTGTTGTTTAAAGTTTGCCACAAGCCACCTGGGAGACACACCAAACATGTGGAAGAAGGTGCTCTGGTCAGATGAAACCAAAATTGAACTTTTTGGCAACAATGCAAAACGTTATGTTTGGCGTAAAAGCAACAAAGCTGAACACACCATCCCCACTGTCAAACATGGTGGTGGCAGCATCATGGTTTGGGCCTGCTTTTCTTCAGCAGGGACAGTGAAGATGGTTAAAATTGATGGGAAGATGGATGGAGCCAAATACAGGACCATTCTGGAAGAAAACCTGATGGAGTCTGCAAAAGACCTGAGACTGGGACGGAGATTTGTCTTCCAACAAGACAATGATCCAAAACATAAAGCAAAATCTACAATGGAATGGTTCAAAATAAACATATCCAGCTGTTAGAATGGCCAAGTCAAAGTCCAGACCTGAATCCAATCGAGAATCTGTGGAAAGAACTGAAAACTGCTGTTCACAAATGCTCTCCATCCAACCTCACTGAGCTCGAGCTGTTTTGCAAGGAGGAATGGGAAAAAATGTCAGTCTCTCGATGTGCAAAACTGATAGAGACATACACCAAGCGACTTACAGCTGTAATCGCAGCAAAAGGTGGCGCTACAAAGTATTAACTTAAGGGGGCTGAATAATTTTGCACGCCCAATTTTTCAGTTTTTGATTTGTTAAAAATGTTTGAAATATCCAATAAATGTCGTTCCACTTCATGATTGTGTCCCACTTGTTGTTGATTCTTCACAAAAAATACAGTTTTATATCTTTATGTTTGAAGCCTGAAATGTGACAAAAGATCGCAAAGTTCAAGGGGGACTTCTTCACAACAGTATCTCGGACCTGCCTGGTGTGTTCCTTGTTCTTCATGATGCTCTCTGCGCTTTTGACGGACCTCTGAGACTATCACAGTGCAGGTGCATTTATACGGAGACTTGATTACACACAGGTGGATTGTATTTATCATCATTAGTCATTTAGGTCAACATTGGATCATTCAGAGATCCTCACTGAACTTCTGGAGAGAGTTTGCTGCACTGAAAGTAAAGGGGCTGAATAATTTTGCACGCCCAATTTTTCAGTTTTTGATTTGTTAAAAAAGTTTGAAATATTCAATAAATGTCGTTCCACTTCATGATTGTGTCCCACTTGTTGTTGATTCTTCACAAAAAAATACAGTTTTATATCTTTATGTTTGAAGCCTGAAATGTGGCAAAAGGTCGCACAGTTCAAGGGGGCCGAATATTTTCGCAAGGCACTGTAGGCGTACAGAGGCCCATAACTGTTGGTTAGGGACTCGTAAGTAAGCATTTCACTGTTGTATTCGGCGTATTTGGCGCATTCGTCACAGATTGACACGGCATTCCAGTTCTGGTATAGGAACTGTGTGGTGTTTTTTTTGTGACCTATTTGTTGATAACACATTTGTCATATTTGATACTCTGAGAGTTGACCATAATATCGCCAATACCCATTTTTTTTAGATACCTGCAAACTCACAGCTTTGCCAAAAAACATTTCCCTTCATTTCCACTCAAGCCTCCTAAGTGTCCAGTTGAGAGGTGCTTAGATCTTAACCCTTATCTGAAAGGCACAATCTCCAGACTATACGACATAATACAGAACATTAATCCGCCTTCCTTTGCAAATACAACATCTGCATGGGAGCAAGACATAGGTGGCGAGCTACATGATGATATATGGCAACAAAGTATTGAGTGTATCCACACATCATCATTTTGCATAAGGCATGGGCTTATTCACCTTAAGGTTTTGTGTCCATTACTCGAATGACAGATTGGAAAAGATATACCCAAATGTTGACCAAGTGTTTGAGATGCCAGAGTCAGAGTCCTGAGGGGGAATAGGTTTTGTTGTGCCCGCTTCACGACTGTCATCGTGTGATGTGGACCATGTTAGTTTGTTGGTGATGTGGACACCAAGGAATTTGAAGCTCTCAACCTGATCCACTGCAGCCCCGTCGATGAGAATGGGGGCGTGCTCAGATCTATTTTTCCTGTAGTCCACAATCATCTCCTTTGTCTTGATCATGTTGAGGGAGAGGTTGTTGTCCTGGCACCAAATGGCCAGGTCTCTGACCTCCTACCTATAGGCTGTCTCGTCGTTGTCGGTGATCAGGCCTACCACTGTTGTGTCATCGGCAAATGTATTGATGGTGTTGGAGTCGTGCCTGCCGTGCAGTCATGAGTGAACAGGGAGTAAGGCACGCATCACTGCGGAGCAGTGTGGCAGATGTGTTGTTACCTACCCTTACCACCTGGGGGCGGCCCGTCAGGAAGTCCAGGATCCAGCTTCAGAGGGAGGTGATGAGCTTATTGATGAGCTTTGAGGGCACTGGTGTTGAACGCTGAGCTGTAGTCAATGAATAGCATTCTCACATCGGTGTTCCTTTTGTCCAGGTGGGAAAGGGCAGTGTGGAGTGCAATAGAGACTGCATCATCTGTGGATCTGTTGGGGAGGTATGCAAATTGAAGTGGGTCTAGGGTTTCTGGGATGATGGTGTTGATGTGAGCCATGACCAGCCTTTCAAAGCACTTCTTGGCTACAGACGTTAGTGCTACGGGTCGGTAGTCATTTAGGCAGGTTACCTTAGTGTTCTTGGGCATAGGCACTATGGTGGTCTGCTTAAAACATGTTGATATTACAGACTCAGGCATGGAGAGGTTGAAAATGTCAGTGAAGACACTTGCCAGTTGGTTAGTGCATGCTCGCAGTACACGTCCTGGTAATCCGTCTGGCCCTGCGGCCTTGTGAATGTTGACCTGTTTAAATGTCTTACTCACATCGGCTGCGGAGAGTGTGATCACAGTCTTCCGGACAGCTGGTGCTCTCATGCATGTTTCAGTGTTATTAGCCTCAAAGCGAGCATAGAAGTAGTTTAGCTCGTCTGGTATACTTGTGTCACTAGGCAGCTTGCAAGCCCTGCCACATCCAACGAGCGTCAGAGCCGTTGTAGTATGATTCGATCTTAGTCCTGTATTGACGCTTTGCCTGTGTGATGGTTCGTCCGAGTGCATAGTGTGATTTCTTACAAGCTTCCGGGTTAGAGTCCCGCTCCTTGAAAGCGAAAGCTCTAGCCTTTAGCTCAGTGCGGATGCTGCCTATAATGTGGGGACGACGGGGACAACATCATCAATGTACTTATTGATGAAGCCAATGACTGCGGTGTACTCCTCAATGCCATCAGAGGAATCCAGGAACATATTCCAGTCTGTGCTAGCAAAACAGTCCTGTAGCTTAGCATCTGCTTCCTCTGACCACTTTTTTATTGATCTAGTCACTGGTGCTTCCTGCTTTAATTTTTTGCTTGTAAGCAGGAATCAGGAGGATAGAATTATGGTCAGATTTGCCAAATGGAGAGTGAGGGAGAGCTTTGTGTGCATCTCTGACATTTCAGTTTAAACATGGTGAAGTTATTTATTACACTTTGAATGATGTATCAATACACCCAGTCACTACAAAGATACAGGCGTCCCTCCTTACTCAGATGCCGGAGAGGAAGGCCAATAAAGATCATCAAGGACAACAACCACCCGAGCCACTGCCTGTTCACCCCGCTATCATCCAGAAGGTGAGGTCAGTACAGGTGCATCAATGCTGGGACCGAGAGACTGAAAAACAGCTTCTATCTCAAGGCCATCAGACTGTTAAACAGCCACCACTAACATTGAGTGGCTGCTGCCAACACACTGACTCAACTCCAGCCACTTTAATAATGGGAATTGATGGGAATCGATGTAAAATATATCACTAGCCACTTTAAACAATGCTACTTAATATAATGTTTACATACCCTACATTATTTATCTCATATGTATACGTATATACTGTACTCTATATCATTTACTGCATTTTTATGTAATACATGTATCACTAGCCACTTTAAACTATGCCACTTTGTTTACATACCCTACATTACTCATTTCATATGTATATACTGTACTCGATACCATCTACTGCATCTTGCCTATGCCGCTCTGTACCATCACTCATTCATATATCTCTATGTACATATTATTTATCCCTTTACACTTGTGTGTATAAGGTAGTAGTTTTGGAATTGTTAGTTAGATTACTCGTTGGTTATTACTGCATTGTCGGAACTAGAAGCACAAGCATTTCGCTACACTCGCATTAACATCTGCTAACCATGTGTATGTGACAAATAAATTTGATTTGATTTGATTTGGAAGGAAACCGCTCAGGGATTTCACCATGAGGCCAATGGTGACAATAAAACATTTACAGAGTTCAATGGCTGTGATAGAAAAAAACTGAGGATGGCCTGGCACAGCTCCTGGTATATGTCTGTTACGTTTTTTGGGGGGTCAATTAAGGAAGACATCCTCTTCTGCAAACCACTGGAAACCAGGACAACAGGAGAGGATATTTTGAAAGTACTGGACAACTTTGTGACATCAAATGGACTTCGGTGGTCAAGATGTGTTGGTATCTGTACTGATGGCGCAAAAGCCATGACAGGAAGACATAGTGGAGTGGTAACCCGCGTGCATGCAGTTGGTCCTGCCGCTACTCTGGTATACATACTGCAGCATCCACCGAGAGGCTCTTGCTGCCAAGGGAATCCCTGACAGCTTGAAATACTTTTTGGACACTACAGTGAAAATTGTTAACTTTGTTAAAGCAAGGCCCCTGAACTCTTACGTATTTTCTGCATTATGCAATGATACAGAAAGTGACCATGTAATGGTTTTACAACATACAGAAGTGCGCTGGTTAGCAAGTGACAAAATATTGACACGTTTTTTTAAATTGAGAGACGAGCTTAAAGTTTTCTTTACAGACCATAATTTTCACGTGTCTGACCCCTTGCATGATGACGAGTTTTTCACATGACAGGCCTATCTGGGTGATGTTTTTTCGCAACTATAGTCAATGTGTGGGACATAATTGAGGCTATGATTAAGAAGTGGGTGCTCTTCTCTGTCTGTATTAACTTGGACAACACACAGGTCCTTCTATCATAGTATGATTTTATGGACAATTTCAAATATGATATAGCGAAGCACCTGAGTGAGCTGGGTGTGCAATTTCGCAGGTACTATATCGAAATGGATGACACAAACAACCGGATTCGTTACCCCTTTCATGCACTGCCTCTAGTCCGCTTACCGATATCTGAACAAGAGAAACTTCTGTGAAAATCTAATTTCTTCTGTGAAAATGTAATTTAATCAGAAGCCACTGCCAGATTTCTGGATAGGGCTGCGCTCAGAGTATCCTGCTTTGGCAAATCGAGCTGTTAAGACACTGATGCCCTTTGCAACCACGTACCTACAGTATGTGAGAGTGGATTCTCAGCCCTCACTAGCATGAAAACTAAATACAGGCATAGACTGTGTGGATAGACTGAGACTCTCTCCAATACAACATTTGCAGAGTTATGTGCATCCATTCAAGCACACCCTTCTCATTAACCTGTGATGAGTTATTCACAATTTTTGATTAACAAATAAGGTATTATATTTAAGATGGCTAAATAAAGAGCAAAATTATTGATTATTATTATATTATTATTTGTGCCCTGATCCTATAAGAGCTCTTTGTCACTACCCATGAGCCAGGTTGTGACAAAAACTCAAACTCATTCTTATGTTTAATAAATGTATTGTATAGTGTGTGTGTGTGTGTGTGTCAGGCTTACAATGACAGCAAAAAACAACATTTGAGAGTGCACTGACCCTAGTGCTAGAGGGGGTACGCAGCTATAGGTTGAATGTTTGAAAGGGTACAGGACTATAAAAGTTTTGGAACCACTGCAATAAGGCATTAAAGTGAAACTGCAAAAAAATGTAATAAAATGTAATAAAATGTAATAAGTTAATTATGTCCAATAAATTAATCATGTCCAATACATAGTGTTATGTTTGAAATCCAACACAAATCAAACACAACACATCACTGAGTACCACTTCATACTTTCAAGCATGGTGGTATACTTGTCATATTAGGGGTATACTTGTCATTGGCAAGGACGAGGGAATTATTTACGATCAAAATAAACATTATAGAGCTAAGCACAGGCAAAATCCTAGAGGTAAAACTGGTTCAGTCTGCTTTCCAACTGACACTGGGAGACAAATTCATCTTTCAGCTGGACAATAACCAAAAACACAAGGCCAAATACACTAGAGTTCCTTACCAATTAAATTCAGGCTTTAATACAACAAAATGTGGAATAATTCAAGGGGTGTGAATAATTTCTGAAGGCACTGTATTTGCTAAGGGGATTTAATTCCAGGTGTCTTGGCCAATAGCCTTTCTTCCAATCAACCAATGAAATACATCTACAGCTATGACACCAGGAGAGTTCCTAGTCAATATTATAGTACCAATTATGTGGTCAATTAAGTGAAAAACATGAGGAAGAAAACAACTGCACACACAGCCCACGCATGCAACACGCACATGTCGCATGTAAACGCACACATGCACACACCGTGTCCATTCCAGGACCAATTAATGAGGGCCATATTATGTCCTGGCCAGAAGTATTATAGTTGATTGTGGTGGCTACCTGTCGTCATTCTGAAAAGACTGGTCCCCCAGCAGCAGGTCCCTGAAGCGGTAGCGGGGCGGTAGAGGGGGGACCTCAGAGTCCATTTCCTCCATCTTCAGGGCTGAGATGTCTAGAATAACTCCAGTGTTGCTGCTGTTGTTCTTCTGCAGGGTCTCAGTTGACGATGACCTGACAGGGTTGTTGAGATATAGAAATATAAGAAATATGGATTGTTGGCTGGCTTTTGATACGCACTCTGATGGCTGCCTGGCTCTGGACCTGATCTCTGACACTCAGACATGTTGATTTCCTGACAGAGCACTGAGGATGATAGAATAGTCTCACATTGGGAATATGATCTTTTTTGAGTAGTTGACATCACAGACATAAAACTATGACCTATGTGACTTGTTTCAGGAAACTAGGCATATGTTGCGCGTCACTACTTCACAGGAGAGCCATTTGAACGTAAAAGTATTGTTTTTTTTATCAAAATGCGTTTTTTGGCTGAAATGCCTTCTTGAACATGTGAACTTTCACGTGCCTTAATGACAAACTTGTATGCCATCTGTAAATACAAAATACATTTGTTAAATTACAATCCTAGTTGGTTGAGCCACAGAAAAAGATAACAATGATTTTGGATGGGTCTGCCACGTAGAACGCTTCTGTCTATTTGAGCTGGTCAGTATGTGTAGGTAATCATAATCATTTTTAATGCAGCTTTTGTTTTGTTAAGATTTCACGTCGTAGAACTGCATAAGTGTTGCTCTCCACTTTCAGGAGGACCAAGTTTTTTTATACATGGATGGAGAAGCTATTCTAGCTAGCTATATTTTCAGATATTACGAGTTTCTAACATCATGAGTTGGGATCATGGTTCATTATTTAGCTAGCTAGCTACATGTCTTAACAAAAGACTCCACTATGCAAGTAACCATTTCAATGGAATGTTCATGATGACACTGCGACAACTGTTTATAGACATAGCTTCTCAATTTGCTCTGGCTATCTACTCCGATTTCAGAGTACTCTTGTCTGAGTGTGCCAGAGCGCAGAATAACTGACGAATTTACCAAAGCTCACCAGCTGTTGAATATAGCTGGTGTCAGTAAACGTTGGCAAAAAAAGCATAATTCAATTGTTGCCAGAAGCACAGCTGCAGTCACCAACGGTATGGATTACAACAAAACAGCTTAACCAGCTCTGCTAGGGCGAGTAAAATGGTCAGAGTGAGCTGTTCTCTCATTTGTATCTTGAAGTAGCTAGCAAGCTAGCCAACGTTAGTCATTTAGCTAGGGTGCTTGACTGCTGTTGTTAGGACAGAATGCTCAGATCAACCCTACTCAGCCTCACATGTGAATCCTTAAAGAGATGGGTGGGGCTAAAGCTTAAGGGGGTGTGAACGATGCTGAATGGGTGTAGACAAAGTTCTCCAGTAGTAGGTGTACCAAGACATTCAAAGGCCATTTTCTCAAAAGTGAGGTTACAAGTTTATCAACTTTCAAAGCATTACTTTCCCATTGTTCCTCAAGTATAGTGTATGGTATACAATTTTCTAGCTCTGTCTCTACTTTTATCCAATATAAAAAACACCATTTCAAATTGTGCTACATTGGACCAAATTGGCCTGTCGGTCACATATCTCAATGGTTGGCAACATGCACAACCAGTATACTTTCCTTCTTCTTATTCTGTAACTTTCCATTGCAATGAAAGGGAACGAGACGACAAACAAGCAGAAAAGGAAATTATATTTTCATCAGGAGATTTGTTCATATCTGGGTAGATGCAAAAGATGTGTGTGTGTGGATGGGGCACATTATAATTACTTGGGCAAACATTTACACTGAACAAAAAAATAAACACAACATGTAATGTATTGGTCCCATGTTTCATGAGCTGAAATAAAATATCACAGAAATGTTCCATATGCACAAAAAGCTAATTTCTCTCAAATGCATTTGTTTACATCCCTGTTATTGAGCATTTCTCCTTTGTCAAGATAATCCATCTATCTGACAGGTGTGGCATATCAAGAAGCTAATTAAACAACATGATCATTATACAGGTGCAGCTTGTGCTGGGGACAATTAAATGCCACTCTAAAATATACAGTTTTGTCACACAACACAATGCCACAGATGTCTCAAGTTTCAATGGAGCGTGCAATTGGAATGCTGACTGAATGAATGTCTGCCAGAACTGTTGCCAGAGAATTTAATGTTAATTTCTCTGCCATAAGCCGCCTCCAATGTTGTTTTCGAGAATTTGGCAGTACAATGTGCTTACAACTGCAGACCAGGTGTAACCACGCCAGCCCAGGACCTTCACATCCGGCTTCATTAATCGGAGTGACAGGTGGCCTAGTGGTTAGAGCGTTGGGCCAGTAACGGAAAGGTTGCTAGATTGAATCCCGGACCTGACATGGTAAAAATGATCTGTTGTTCTGCACCTGAACAAGGCAGTTAACCCACTCTTCCTAGGCAGTCATTGTAAATAAGAATGTGTTCCTAACTGACTTGCCTAGTTAAATAAAGGTTACATTTAAAAAAAATGACCTGTGGGATTGTCTGAGACTGGACAGCTGATGAAACTGAGGAGCATTTCTGTCTGTAATAAAAACTCATTCTGATTGTCTTGCCCCTGCCCAGTCATGTGAAATCCATAGATTAGTGCCTATTTCCATTGACTGATTCCCTTATATGAACTATAACTCAGGTAAATTGTTGCATGTTGCGTTTATTTTCATTAAATGGTAAATGAAAAAACACCTGTTGGAGAGTGACGATGCTAAATCCATTTACTTATGCAGTAATTGAATGGTAAGATTACCCTAAGCAATTTTTCCAATATTAAATTAATAGGTAATTTTGTCTCTCTGCATTAGATAACTGCCCCACAAAGTCTGCACATTTGATCAAGTGGAATTTGATGTCTGAGAACCATTTTCACAGCAACAATACATTATGTATTCATTATTACTGAATTCCGGGTCTCGGTTTCTGTGTTCAGTGTTCTGTGACAAACGTATTTATAATAGATTCATAACCATTCTAATAAAATACATTGGATTTGATTGTGGAGGGCTAAACATTATCTGAACTAATACTCTGATTCACATCAAGTCATGCATGAAAACCCTCCAGAGAACACAGAGAGACCATCTGAGGCTAGATACAGGTAATTGCCAACGAAAGTGTCTTAATAGGGCGTTGAGTCGCCAGAACAGCGTCAATACGCCTTGGCATAGATTCAACAAGTATCTGGAACTCTATTGGAAGGATGCGACTGTAACGCTCGTCTGATGAAGAAGGAGTGGACCAAAGCGGGGCGGGGTACGTGTTCATGATATTTATTCAAATCTGAACACTAGAACAAAAATAACAACGCGAGAAACAAACAGTTCTGTAAGGTAACTAAAACTATACAGAAAACAACTACCCACAAACCCGGGTGGGTGAAAGGCTACCTAAGTATGATTCTCACTCAGAGACAACGATAGACAGCTGCATCTGATTGAGAACCACACCCGGCCAAACACAAAGAAATAGAAAACATAGAAATAAAGGAACTAGAATGCCCAACCTAGTCACACCCTGGCCTAACCAAAATAGAGAATAAAAGCCTCTCTATGGCCAGGGCATGACAGCGACACCATTCTTCCACAATAAATTCCATAATTTGGAGATTTGTTGGTGGTGGAAAACGCTGTCTCAGGTGCCACTCCGGAATGTCCCATAAGTGTTCAATTGGATTGAGATCTGGTGACTGAGACAAACACACAACCACACCACACACCCTTTAAACCCCATATGCTGCTTTGAGGCCCCTCTTTCAAAGTCTTCTTCTAGACATGGTAGCCAAAATAATTGGCAACTATGTATTTTTATACATGACTCTAAGTACGATGGGATTTTTTAATTGCTTAATTAATCAGGAACCGCACCTGTGAGGAAGCACCTGCTTCCAATATACATTATGTTAGTTTGTGTCACATTGAGAGGAATTAAACAGGGTGGAACATTACCTGTCTCCATTGGAACTCGAGGATCGACGTTGCGGGCTCATAGTCACCTCTTGGCGAGGGATTTAGGGAATTAAAGAGAGAGGGGGGAGGGGGGAGAGAGAGATGAATAATTCATATATTGAGGTCAGAAGGCATGATATGTATCATTATTATTACAGACACAGCATTTACAGTAATTTAGCTGAAATCTGTGCTGCTGCTAAGCAAGCCAATCCCTCTGAAGTTAGCTCTCTTCCCTTGACTTTCTTCCTCAGGATCACTCCAACACTTGTGACTTTTTGGGATAAACCCCCTGGATGGCTTATGTCTCACTGTAACACACTAACTCTTTGATAAAACCCTGTGCATGTTCAAAGTACTGTTTTAGTTTTAGACAATGAACTGTACTAAGTGGAGTGTTTGATTATCAACAAGCAGTAAAGTGACTCTCAGATGTTCTGTAATAATAACAAACTGTGTAACACAATGTGTGAATGTGCTGTTCCTCAAACACAAGGGAATATGATGGGTTATGAAAATAAGAAGACACGGCATTGATTTTGTAGTCTATCACATCTCTGGTTGTAATGGATTCCTGATCTGGTGAGCCATGTTCTGGGCTAACAAGTATGTTCAATCTATGGCAGCCTATCCTATAGTTCAATCTATAATTAGAAGCTTAGGTGTTGGTGATTCATCTGTAACAGCCATGGTGACTATCACAATCAATTACTTGCAAGACAATCCCACTCACTCGCTCTTTCTCTCTCTCATTTTCTCCCCACACAATTTGCACTTTGCTCTTATCACTTTTCTCAAGTGGACAATATGGCACTCAAATCAATTGTCTGTTGATCTCATGTGTGACAAATGCTCCACTCCAGCACCGCCAATCTCCATGCTATTAGTTCACCCATGTCAGGCAGCAAGATGGACATCCTGCATAAAAAGCTTACACCATGTAATGCATATATTCAATCTATGCACTGTGCTCAAAGTCCCCTACCTACCATCTCACATCTCTCACAAACATACAGTACATTCTGTACATTGAGCTATCAAGTGCACACAAGTGGCTAATGACTGTATAGTTCAGGTGCTCATCATGCTAGAGAGTGGGCCCAAAACACACAAAGACAGGGATTTTCCTTGATTAGCAGCCCATAGGACAGACCCTGAGAAGCTATTCTGTCAGACTGGGGGAGGGGGAAGGGAGAGGAGAGCTCATGTGGAGATGATAGTGGGCCAGAGTGGAGTGGAGGTGATGGAAGTGGAGGGGAAGCGAAGTGTTTGTGAATATTTGGTATGTCTCTTGCTTATGAAATTCCTGCGATGTAGCCTCTGAGAATGGGTACACAGTGACACACACGTAATAGATTTTGTCCCTGGTACTGGCAGTCTGTGAAACTAAGTCTCTTGATAATTAAGCAATGCATGACACAACGCGGACTGCCTGCATACAGCCCTTAGCTGTGGTATATTGGCAATATACCACAAACCCCCAAGGTGCCTTATTGCTATTATAAACTGGTTACCAACGTAATTAAAGCAGTAAAAATAAATGTTTTGTCATACCAGTGGTATATGGTCTGGTGTATCACGGCTGTTAGCCAATCAGCATCCAGGGCTCGAACCACCCAGTTGATAATAGAGAATATAGTACACAGTGGAGAGAGACTAGAGCAGATTGGGCAAATACAAATATATGGAGGGAGGAGGAAAATATAGTCCTGAGGTAGAAGAGAAATTTGGAGGATGATGAGGACCACTAGGTATTTTTATTAATCATTTGTGCTTTGAGGCCTCTGTAAATGTAGTCAGTCATATTTTGTTTGAATGAAGTGACGATGCTTATTCTGCTCCGTACAGTTATTATTTATATTAACCTACAACATGAAACATGACTGTCTGCCTTTAGCGGCAAACTGATAATCAGCTCACTGAATAAGAAACACATCTGGATTTTCTGGAAAATGTGAGAACTGAAAATTGTATTCATGTTTTGCAATATCAATGGCTCTTTATGATTAATGAAGTGAAGTAAATACATAAACAACTACTAAATAAAATCCTGAGACAATGCATTCAGAGTAATATTGACCATCAACGCCAAACACTGAATTCTCCTTCCTCATCTCTACATTTTTTATTTTCTCCAGAAACACTTGGAATTATGGTAACAACACACAGCACAGCAGCCTCAAAGCAAAAGCAATGCTGTTCATTTAACTCTGAAAGGGTCAAATGTACACTATTTTCAGTGAACATATGAGTCCCACTGTACTGGGGTTAAAATAACACTCTTGAAAGTGTTAAGTATTTAACTATGTTGCAGTGTTCTACATTTAAGTCTGAAAGTATAAAATTGATACTATTTCAGTGAAAATATGAGTCCAACTGTACTGGTGTTAAAATAACACCTACAGTGTAAAACACAACACTTGATTTAGAGCAAACTGGACTTACTTTGCTTTGTGCTGACGCTGTTACACTATCTCAGTGTAAGATCTTAGAGTTTTGGGATCAGTTTTGGGTGGTGTTTTAACACTGTATGGTGTAAAGCCTAATTTGCATATTTCCCAGTGTGCCTTTTCTTTTTGAGCAAATTGTAGAGCTAACACGCAAGACTGTATCTGTTAGTGACAGAGACATGGTTGTTGAATTATTTTGTTTTAAAGCCTGTGGCTTTCACCAAGTGAGTTACTAGGCGAATGTTATCAATAAAAATGTAAATCTATGACAATACATTATATATATCATAAGGCCTTAGAAATTGGCCTAGTTGATTGCCTAGTTTTACCCTAACACAGTGGTGTTAGGAAACTCCTGGTTTACAGGCCACATCAGGCTTGCAAGTTACATTATGCTGGCTTGCAAAGGGATGTGCAATTTCTATTGGAATCAAGCCAGAGTAAAGATAGCCAATAGTAATGTGCAGCCTGCGAACAATTCATCATGCTTAATTTTTATGGGTGATTCGTTCATGTTGACGTTTATTTGACCTGCTGGCCGCGGGATTAATACGTGCTCCTCCTGCTCAGCCGCTCCGGAGACGTGCTCAGACCAACTACTGTAAAATAGATCATGCAGCTGGCAGCAATAACAGCATAGGTGAGAAAAATACATGTTTAAAACTTGTTATTGATCGCATGGTGCAAGAATAAATGCAATTAATTGATTATTGAATGTTTTGATAGACACAGCTTTGAAGGACAAAACACTCACAGTCTCTGCTCAATAAACTCGAACTCGAAAACAAATTGTTTGGGGTGCTGCAGTTTGTGAACGACTTTGTGCTTATCGCCCTCACGGCAGTCAAGCAATGCATTAGTTGTTCACAATCTAGTCCAGCAACAACTAGACTACGTTTAAAATGCATCAAGCGATAATCATATTTGTATGACTAGCAAGCAACAAATTTACATTGTTTAAAGCACAATTTTACAAGTCTCAGTCACAAATGACAGCTCCAATAAGCCACTTATGGTGAACGACATGTGAACTGGAAGCTTGCAGAATCATGACTCTTTCGAGTTTTCAGTTCATCGTTTGCTCTGGGCATTACGGATTCAAATGAATGAAATTAGTTTTAATATTAAATATTTTTACTGAACGAGTTGAAAAGACCAGAGTCAGCAAAAAAAAAGCCAAACTTCACATCACTAATATTCATAAATTGAATTTGTATTTACTCGTAACATACATTGAGAATGACTGTCGGGGTTAGGAAACACTACCTAAACCATTTAAACCAGAACAACCATTTCAGTAAAAGGTGCAATAAATCGAACTAGCTGAATGGATTAGTTTAGAAAAATGTATGTTCTTAATATTTGTGTAGCATAAGATTATTAATCAATCAATCAATGTACATGCAAAAACACAGATATTAAAAACAATCCTCAAAGATCTACCTACAGTAGAGCATACTGGGAAATATGATAATGATGGGTGTGGTTTAGATGGGATTGTTTTACTCTTCACAGTGTAAAACAATAACTGGTTATTAACACCAACAGTGGGGGTATTTTACACAACTGAGTGTTAATTTCACTCATACAGAGTGACTTTAACTCCTGAATCAACACTAGATAATGTTACAATAAAATCAACACAGGCCAATTGGCTGTGTGCAATGTTAAAAGTTATAATGACTGCAGTTGATGACAACAATGCATTGCCAGCCAACAGATGTTTGGCTCTCAAGTCAATTCCGATCAACGTTGGCCAAACCAAGACTATAGCTGGCCCCAGTTCGGTCCTTACCTGGATTTGTCGGTGTCCGTGGTCCCATCATCGTAAACACACGTCTTGTTTATGATAAAACATCCGCTGCACATTTTCCGTGCAGCCCCGGTCGAGTCGCAGAGGTGGCGGACGTCTTCCGATTTAATTGTTGCCTTGAAAGCTTCATGGATACGTTTAAATTAGCCTACATTAGAAAGGGGCCTTCCCCGCTGAAGCCCCTGATAAAGGGTCCACGCGTCCAGGTAGAAGTATATTCTGGTCCTCGTTGACAAATATTTCTGACACTACATCTCCGACTGTATTTTCATTTTTATCTTTAGATTTGACACGGCTGCTGTTCTTGTTGAAAGACAACTTGAAGTTTAAATTGTTCTACTTACGTTTCTTTTTTTTAGTTAGAAAATGTCATGTTTTCTTTGTAAAACAATCAAACGCATTTCAAAGCAGATACAGGCTCGTGACAGCATCAGCTTCGATGGTCCTAATTGGACAGCATAATCCATGCTGTGTGTCCGCTGCCACACAGGAACTGTCCCCCTCCTATGTGCATGTGTAAGGGCAGGTTATTGCGTGTGGAACGATGGTAAAACGCCCATTCACAGTACCCAACCGACGCTCCATGCCCACACACATACATCCATACACAACTCGCCATCTAACGGACAACCTTGAAATTATTTTTATGTTTTGTATCTTCTTCGAAGTAGGCGTGTAATAAATGGAGCTTTTGCGTAGTATACTGAATAGGGACGTGTAAGAGCAAGAACTGCCATTAAAAAGCTTTTTTTAAATCAGAATTAGGTTTAGGAGCCTTCTCCTTAATAATTGTCAATGTCGGTAGATGTGGGCTTTTACTTGAACTCGTCATCAGTTCCACAGAAAGCTTGTCTGTAGGGAATTATATGACTAACATTCATACTTATGTACATGCATAACACTACACCAGACAATAGTCTACCACTACATCTGAGAAATGACATTGTATTTGTTTCTACACACCTCCAACCACCCTGTCCTCAGTAACTATTCCCCTTAAAATAATATATTAATGTTCTGTGTAGGGTGTCCAATCAAAACGCATATGATGACCAATTGATAATCATTTAAAAAACGAATAGTCCAAACCTCATCTCTCTATCATACTCCGTTGAAAGGTTATTGGAGTTTCTACCATTGAAGGGTGGCCAAAATTAGGGTGACTAAATCAATGGAGGCAAGAGAAAATAGACAATATTGCACAGCATCGCGTCAACTAGGCTGGATCCTGTGCGAGAATGAAGCATACCTGACAGGCTCACTTGCACGTTGAACTCCGCATCTTTTTTTTCGAATCTGCAGGACCTAAAACTAAAAATCTGTAAGATAGAAACCAATTTTGAGACATGACATGTAGGCCAAGTATTTTCACATTTTAATATACACTTTTCATATTAATGCGAAATTCCTGTACCCTTTCGAGGATTACCCGCAAAAACAAGGTATCTCTGAAATGTCAACGGAGCACTGAGTTTACCACTGGCTTTTTATTTATGCTACCTGCGAAAACAACTTTGTTTGAAGTCAACATGTCGAGAAAGCTGCACCGCTATGTCAACAGAGCTCAGTGCTTATTATCGGGAGGGGTCCAGCTGCGGCATCATCTCTCAGAGCAGTCACCCCGCGGGGTCTCTATGCTCCCATCTACTGATGTCATCTCTCAGTGCAGTGCATCTTTGCAGTGCAAAAGTGGGGGTTTCGAAAGGAATGGACGTTTCGAAAGGAACCATAAAAGGAGAAGTGGGGGGTTTAGAAAGGTGCAGTGGTGTAAAGTACCTAAGCAAAAAATACGTACTACTTAAGTAGTTTTAATAAGTGTCTGTACTTTACCTTACTATTTATCTTTTTGACATCTTCTACTTTTACTTCACTACATTCCTATAAATGATTATTTACTTTTTACTCCATACATTTTCCCTGACACCCAAAAGTACTAGTTACGCTTTGAATGCTTAGCAGGACAGAAAATTGTCCAATTCACATACTTATCAAGAGAACATCCATGGTCATCCCTAATGTCTCTGATCTGGCGGACTCACTAAACACCAATGTTTTGTTTGTAAATTATGTCTGAGTGTTGGAGTGTGTCCCTGGCTATCTGTAAATAAAAAAAAAACAAGAAAATTGTGCCATCTCGTTTGCTTAATATAAGGAATATTACATTATCGTACTTTTACTTTTGATATATTTTAGCTATTACATTTACTTTTGATACTTAAGTATATTTCAAACCAAATACTTTTAGACTTTGACTCAAGTAGTAGTATTTTACTGGGTGACTCGCTTTTACTTGAGTCATTTTCTATTAAGGTATCTTTACTTTTACTCAAGTATGACAATTGGGTACTTTTTCCACCACTGGAAAATGTGCCATTCAAGATGTCGTTTGGTTTATTGGACATTAGTCATGGTCTGCAGAGATGACAGTAAGGAATTGTCTATTCATGTCTATTCACTCACTGTGAGCTGTGTCTTTGATTGTTACCTACTCTTAGCCATGTATGTAACCTTAAGTTTTTCATAAATGCAAATGCTAGCGAACGTTAGCTACTGTAACTTGTACAAAATGCATTAATTTTACAATGTATTATTTATCATTTAATATTTAAATAATAATAATAATTGAAATATCAAGTCATGGCGGTTCGAGTAGTTATGGAATTCCAGCGCTTCTAGTGTTGACTCCTTTTGAAATTCCCACTTCTCCTTATATGGTTCTTTTCGAATTCCCACTTCTCCTTATATGGTTCTTTTCGAAATACCACTTCTCCTTATATGGTTCCTTTTGAAACCCCCATTTCTCCTAATATGGTTTCTTTCTAAACACCCACAGCTTTCGAACCCCCACTCTTTTTCTGATAGATGCACTGCACTGAGAGATTACATATCAGTAGGTGACAGCATCGAGACCCTGAGGGTTGACTGCTCTGAGAGATGACATCTTAGATGGACCCTATTGTTAATATCAGACGCATTAGGTTACAAACTCCGACTTGTTGGATATGCTGTCAATTAAATGTTAGAGAAAGACCCCACTGGACAATTCAGAACATTAAATCATATTTGTCTTGGTAAAATGTATTTTATAACATACTGTAAGGAAGTAAAGTTTCATCACCAAAGCGTGTTTTTACCTGACACCCTATGCTGTGAAAAAGAAGACACTGAGACTGAACTGAATGAATGGTACAACACTTGAGAAAACAGCAACATTACTTCAAATGCTGGATATTTTGTCAATGCTTAGTGGGAACTGCTTGATGATTCCAGCGTTATTACTTTCAAAGCCTCTCAACCACTCAGAACTTTCCCATGCCAACTATTCAGCCATCACTCACTTATCTTCCTTTAAAACTTATTTTTTTTACACAGATATCTTTCTCCCTGAATGCAGTTGACCAAAATAAGCTAGCAGTTTTATTAAGTTTTATTGAAACATTAATTGAAAGTTTTAAGGAAGTTATTCAAAAATCTCCAAATAACCTATAATTTCTGTTCTCAGAGCATTAATAAAACCTCCCAGAAAAACATTCATGGAACCAGAGTAAAACATTCTCTCCCTGCAAACAAAAAAATAAATGTTCCCAGAACAGGCAACATTTTTACTTCTGTTCTCAGAACTTTAGAAAAGCTTTCAGTTTTACCTGTCAGGAAAAGTATGGCTTCATTCCCACGACCAATGTAAAACCAAAAACCTACATTCCCACAACTTCCAAGGAACCAAATGTGCT
Organism: Oncorhynchus mykiss; assembly: GCF_057628025.1. Taxonomy (NCBI): domain Eukaryota; kingdom Metazoa; phylum Chordata; class Actinopteri; order Salmoniformes; family Salmonidae; genus Oncorhynchus; species Oncorhynchus mykiss. The sequence continues at coordinate 43,128,280 of NC_143027.1, forward strand.
AGCTGGGTAAGGTGTCGTTTGGGACACAGCCATACACATTCTAAATGACTTTTCTCAATCATCCTTCAATGTTCCCATCCTTGCCTTTCCCTTCAGCATACACTCATCAATAAACCATTTCTATTGAAGAAGCACAACACTATTTACAGGAGTCTAACAGTTGTCGTTGCAGAAATTCCATACAGCTTCCCCTGTAATTGTTCTATGTTACATAGTCAAATAAATAAATAATATCATAAATAAATAATATCATAATACATATGATGAATCCATAAGTTATTGTCCATCAACGCCATATCCAGTTACAGGCTGTAACCATGTTTTGTGTTCAACATGGCAACATGGCCTCCTGGATGCTTGGTCTTCATGCTCCCAAAGTGTCTGAAAACAAAGCAGGGAGAAGGACTTATATTATTATCGGAAGAAAATAGCCAAAGAAATATACTCCCAGTCTAACTGCATAAAATATGTATAAGAGTCTCCTCTTTCATTAGAACTTGGCTGATGATCAGCCAGAGCCGCAGAAAGTATGCAAATAGAACAGTCTTAAAAAGCAGCTGCAGTGCACAACTACAGTAGTTGCTGGTCTTTCTCTTCCCACAAAGTAAAGTGTATTCCTTGATCGACTAGATACAACTGATTGTTCCCACTGCACCTATTACGGTACATACTGTACCTCCATGTGTTTGACTCGTGGTTGTATACTTCTATTGTTTTCAGATTGGTAACGCCATCAGAGCCTCCTACAGCCAACAACGACCCGTTGAACACCATCAGGGACACCTGAAAAGGACAGACCGGATAGGAGCACCAGTGAGCCACGAGAGCTAATGTGAAAAGTTGACTCAGCAAGATGATATCATCATAAACAATGAGACAATTTCCCACTTACAGACATCAACATTAACCAAATCTGACAAGTGTGTAATTATTGTATCTTAGAAAGGATGTGTGCTAAGAGACAATAATGGGCATCTTGGGAGATCTGGGAACTGTTGATGTGGGAAGTCGTCCAATAACCAAGAGGGTGGCCAAAAAGGGTGTGTGTGACCAATCACTTACGTTGTTCCTCTTGCACCTCATGTGTTTGACGGGGGTCCATCTCAGAGCGTCTGGATCAAACTTCTCTGCCGCGCTGAGTTCCAGGTTGAGGTCATCCCGTCCTCCGGTCACAAACAGACGTCCCAGGTACACACAGCAGCCAGCGTTCTCTCTAGCGGTCAACATGGGGGGGCACACATACCATATCCCGTCCAAGGGATTAAAACGCTCCACTGGGGATCACAGAACACAGACATATACAAGTCATAAACAGATACAGCCCACAAAATACATACAGACCTTAAAAAAGACACGTGGTCATGGATGATGTCTTTTAGGGGATAATACAGAGACAGCACCAATGACACTCTCACAACATCACAATTCAATTATTGTTGTTTTCTTCATCTGTTTCTGGTTAGTGGACTAAATCTCACTGAAATAGAATTAAACAGGTTATTGGACTCTTACTGGATTCTTACTGGTTTTCCCACAGTAACTGTAACCTTTGTTGTCAGATTCTTGCCCAGCTAGCTTATAACGTTCTGAGAACCATATGTTTCTTAGAGCTTGGTGAGAGTGTTGTTGTCCTATGGTTATTTTGCATACAACCTTCCCACAACTTTCTGAGAATGGTGCAGGATAGTTGGTTGGCTTAGGAACATTCTCAGCACATTTAAGGAATTACTTGAACAAAATGTTTCCTAAAAGTTCAAACATTGTTACATTTAATTCAATTTTTATTAATGTTCTAGGAACGTTCTCCAAATGGTTTGACATTGTTAATGTTCTAAAAAAAATTGAGAACATTAAGAAACAACGTTCTTCTGTGGAAATGTTAGTACTTCACTATAACATTTCCTACAGGTTCCATCATGGTTCTATTTAAAGTCATGTTCTCAGATTGTTACGAGAAGCTAAGAAACAACGTTCTTCTGTGGGAATGTCAGTACTTCAACATGTTTCCTACAGGTGTCCTCATCCTTCTATTTAAATGTCAGTACCTCCACAGAACATTCCACACAAGTTGGATGGTGAGTTCTAATAACATGTATATAAAAAATTATAGCATGTTGGATGATATTTTTTCTACAATAAATACATTTTCAATCTTACCTCCAACTAAAAAACTGAAGTAAACAAAGTCCTCGATAAAGGACTACAAAATAAATGGTGGACAAAACATTATGTTAAATATTGGACCCTCTATATACAGTGCTTTTGGAAAGTATTCAGATCCACATTTGGTTTTGTTGAAGCTTTATTCTGAAATAGATTTAAAAAATAATCCCCCTCATCAATCTACACACAATACCGTAACGGCTTTCTTCCTGGGAAGGAGAGGCGGACCAAAACGCAGCATGGTTATAGTTCATGGTTCTTTAATAAGAGACACTTAACATGAACTAACTACAAAACAATAAACGTGAAAACCAAAACAGTCCTAACTGGTGCAGAAAACACAAAGACAGGAAACAACCACCCACAAATCCCAACACAAAACAGGCTACCTAAATATGGTTCCCAATCAGAGACAATGACTAACACCTGCCTCTGATTGAGAACCATATCAGGCCAAACATAGAAATAGACAAACCAGACACAACATAGAATGCCCACCCAGCTCACGTCCTGACCAACACTAAAACAAGGAAAACACACAAGAACTATGGTCAGAACGTGACAAATACCCTGTAATGAAAATGCAAAAACAGGTTTTTAGAAATATTTGCAAATTCATTACAAATAAAAAACTGAAATATCACATTTACATAAATATTCAGACCCTTTACTCAGTACTTTGTTGAAGCGCCTTTGACAGCGATTACAGCCTCGAGTCATCTTGGGTATGACGCTACAAGCTTGGCACACCTGTATTTGGAGAGTTTCTCCCATACTATTCTGCACATCTTCTCAATCTCTGTCAGGTTGGATGGGGAGTGTCACTGCACAGCTATTTTCAGGTCTCTCCAGAGATGATCGATCAGTTCAAGTCCGGGTTCTGGCTGGGCCTTTCAAGGACATTCAGAAACTTGTCCCGAAGCCACTCCTGCGTTGTTTTGGCTGTGTGCTTAGTGTCGTTGTCCAGTTGGAAGGTGAACCTTCACCCCAGTCTGAGGTCCTGAGCTCTTTGGAGCAGATTTTCCTCAAGGATCTTTCTGTACTTTGCTCCGTTCATCTTTCCCTCAATCCTGACTAGTCTCCCAGTCCCTGCCGCTGAAAAACGTCCCCACAGCATGATGCTGCCACCATCATGCTTCACCTTAGGGATGGTGCCAGGTTTCCTCCAGACATGACGCTTGGCAATCAGGCCAAAGAGTTCAATCTTGGTTTCATCAGACCAGAGAATCTTGTTTCTCATGGTCTGAGAGTCCTTTAGGTGCCTTTTGGCAAACTCCAAGCGGGCTGTCATGTGCCTTTTACTGAGGAGTGGCTTCTGTCTGGCCACTCTACCATGAAGGCCTGATTGGTGGAGTTCTGTAGAGATGATTGTCCTCCTGGAAGGTTCTCCCATCTCCACAGAGGAACTCTGGATCTCTGTCTGAGTGACCATTGGGTTCTGGGTCACCTCCCTGACCAAGGCCCTTCTCCTCCGATTACTCAGTTTGGCTGGGAAGCCAGCTCTAGAAAGCATCTTGGTGGTTCCAAACTTTTTCCATTTAAGAATGATGGAGGCCACTGTGTTCTTGGGGACCTTCAATGCTGCAGAAATGTTTTGGTACCCTTCCCCAGATCTGTGCCATGACATAATCATGTCTTGGAGCTCTACAGACTATTTCCATCGACCTCATGGACTATGACAACAAGTTACTCAAAAGAGAAGCCATGTGGCTAAATCAATTAAATTCTGTATCTCCACACAGTTTAAACAAATAATTAGATTTCACCTCCTTCCTGTAAACCACAATTAGACTGTTAAACAAGAATAATGTCCATATCAGATTTTGTATGTCATTTATGAGTTGGCCCCACATATGAACAGCTTTGCCTGATATCTTTTGTTGTGGGCTATATCATTAATTGATATGATGTATTTAGGTGAAGGGTAACCTGGGGCGATTAATTTGTGAGTTGCCTTTTGTCCCTGCTCCCATACCCTATAATTCTGTATTTCTTTGTGACAAAGAAGTATACAGGTAGACCAGAAAAGTCACATCCCTGATTGGGAGATAAGTGGCAACCCCGATTAGAAGCACCTGCTGCTCATCTGTTGTTCTTTACAAATTCAGTTTTGAATTAAAATAAATGAAGAAGGCTGTGAAGCTGAAATGTCTGTGTACGCTATCCCCAATGCAGTGAAAATAATAAAAAACAGAATAATGTAGTAAGCTTTACGCAAAATCTTTTTGAGTGCGAACCCATTACACCCCTTTGTCATTTCACACAAGTTCACATGGATGTGATTCTATTTAATGTCTTATTTTTACCACATTCTGGGATCTCAAAAATTGTGACTTAAGCAATGTTCTCAGAGCGTTCAGAGAAAGTTTGGTTATCTTTCATGTCTGTTCATCAATTAGCTCTAAATTCCGTTCTCAGAACATGAAGAAAACTTTCCATGAAAACCACAAGAAAACTTTAGTAATGTTCAAATGTTAAGAATGTTATTTAGAATCATATACAGTTGAAATCGGAAGATTACATACACCTAAGCCAGATACATTTAAACTCAAGTGTTTCACAATTCCTGCCATTTAATCCTAGTAAAAATTCTCTGTCTTAGGTCAGTTAGGATCACCACTTTATTTTAAGAATGTGAAATGTTAGAATAATAGTAGAGATAATGATTTATTTCAGCTTTTATTTCTTTCATCACATTCCCAGTGGGTCAGAAGTTTACTTACACTCAATTAGTATTTAGTAGCATTGCCTTTAAATTGTTTAACTTGGGTCAAACATGTCAGGTATCCTTCCACAAGCTTCCCACAATAAGTTGGGGGAAATTTGGCCCATTCCTCCTGACAGAGCTGGTGTAACTGAGTCAGGTTTGTAGGCCTCCTTGCTCGCACACGCTTTTTCAGTTCTGCCCACACATTTTCTATATGATTGAGGTCAGGGCTTTGTGATGGCCACTCCGATACCTTGACTTTGTTGTCCTTAAGCCATTTTGCCACAACTTTGGAAGTATGCTTGGGGTCATTGTCCATTTGGGAGATCCATTTGCGACCAAGCATTAACTTCCTAACTGATGTCTTGAGATGTTGCTTCAACATATCCACGTAATTTTCCTCCCTCATGATGCCATCTATTTTGTGAAGTGCACCAGTCCTCCTGCAGCAAAGCACCCCCACAACATGATGCTGCCACCCCCTTGCTTCACGGTTGGGATGGTGTTCTTTGGCTTGCAAGCCTCCCCCTATTTCCTCCAAACATAACGATGGTCATTATGGCAAAACACTTCTATTTTTATTTCATCAGACCAGATGTCAATTAGCCTATCAGAAACTTCTAAACCCATGATGACGTTTTCTGGAACTTTCCAAGCTGTTTAAAGGCACAGTCAACTTACTGTATGTAAACTTCTGACCCACTGGAATTGTGACACAGTGAAATGTAAGTGAAATCATTTGTCTGTAAACAATTGTTGGAAAAGTTACTTGTGTCATGCACAAGTAGATGTCCTAACCGACTTGCCAAAACTATAGTTTGTTAACAAGACATTTGTGGAGTGGTTGAAAAAATAGTTTTAATGACTCCAAGTGTATGTCAACTTCCGACTTCAACTATACATTCAGATCTCAGCATCAACAAAACTCTTTATCCTCTATCTTGTTAAGTGTGTTCAGGTGTGTTGGCCACGCCCACTAAATGGCTTTGGGAAACCATGGCTAGTGGACTAATTCCAGGGATAGAGAACAGAGGATCATAGGTTTGAATCTCATTGACGCTGTATCGCAATTTAAAAAACTGTTTCAATGAATAACGCCTAAGCAAATGTATTTCCACATGTCCTACTGTATCTGTGCTTGGAATTCAAAACATTTAACCCAAAATAAGCTAGCAGTGTTGTTAATTTTTTAATTGAAACATTCAGTGAAATAACCTTTACATTTCGTTCTTAGTGTAAAAGGTCCAATGCATACGTTTTTATCTCAATATCAAATTATTTCTGGGTAACATTTAAGTACCTTACTGTGATTGTTTTCAATAAAAATTGTCAAAAAGAAACAAAAATAGCTTTTTAGCAAAGAGCAATTTCTCAAACAATAATTTTACTAGGACTGTCTAGGAGTGGTCAGAGTAGCAGTTATTGGCAGAGAGGTTTGTAAACTCTTTTTCTTTTTAGTTCGTTGTAATTTTTACCCCCTTCTTCTCTCCAATTTCGTGATTACGATCTTGTCTCATCACTGAAACTCCCCAACGGGCTCGGGAGAGGCGAAGGACTAGTAATGCGTCCTCCGAAAACTTAACCCGGAAGCCAGCTGCACCAATGTGTCAGAGGACTGTTCCTGACGACCAAAGTCAGCCTGCAGGCGCCCGGCCCGCCACAAGGAGTCGCTAGAGCGTGATGAGCCAAGTAAAGCCCCCCCGGCCAAACCCTCTCCGAACCGGGACAACACTGTGCCAATTGTGCCCGGCCTGTGGGACTCCCGGTCACGGCTGGTTGTGACACAGCTGTACTGTTGCCGCAACACTGCAATACAGTGCTTTTGACCACTGCACCACTTGGGAGGCCTTCTTATTGGTCTATTAACTAATTTACCGCATGGTAATGTCACCAGGCAGGCCAAAAATCCATCCCAACAAACAGGTAGAGATTTCAGGCAATCTTTTCAAACGTCTCTTACACTAAAAGGGCATTATAATAAATGTCACAATTGCACATTATTATTCCAACCTCATAAATGGAAATATATATAAAACACAGGAAAATCATGTTTCTGACTACACTGGGCCTTTAAGAAAATGATTAATAATAACCATAGCAAAACTTTCACAACATTTAGAAAATGTTCTCAGAATGTTATTTAATTACCATCAAATAACCTATAATTATTGTTTTCAGAGCGTTAATAAAACCTCCCAGGAAAACTTTCAGGAAACCAGTGTAAAACATTCTCAGAACCTTCCTGCAACCTAAAAATGAAAGTTCCATAATTTCACTTATGTTTTCAGAACTTTTAAAAAACATTCCATTTTACCAGTCAGGAAACGCATGGCTTAGATCCCACAACCAATGTGAAACAAAAAACATACGTCCCCAAAACTTCCAAGGAACCAAATGTGCTAGCCGTATATGCTCTTTCTAGCAAAACCCCTAGAGTCTGGGTTTTATGAAAGCTGAAATGCTTATGGGAATTTTCACAGACAGAAATGAGCACTGACAAGTGGCAGCACAACATAACCCTCCCATGTGTATTTCTGGCAGACTCAGAGGGTCCAAGTATGTGCTTGTGTGTGTGTGTGTGTGTCTGTGTGTGTGTGTGTGTGTGTGTGTGTGTGTGTGTGTGTGTGTGTGTGTGTGTGTGTGTGTGTGTGTGTGTGTGTGTGTGTGTGTGTGTGTGTGTGTGTGTGTGTGTGTGTGTGTGTGTGTGTGTGTGTGTGTGTGTGTGTGTGTGATGGTACCAGATAAAATGTCACGTTGTTATGCATGACCAAAACTCTGCTACATTTTGAAGAGTAGTTCAAAGTAAATTAATTCCTCTGGATAGAATCAAATAGAAACAAACATCTACAACCTTAAAATGTAGAGACCTTAGGACGTATACTGTAAGTAGGACCAGGAGTTTATTCTGACTACACCAAGGCAAACTCTGGACCCTTCCTGTGATGCGTCCAGAGATCAGACGTCGAAAGGCACCTGAAGCACAGACACATGTCAACCACACAGTCTGTCCTAATTAGAGTTCCAAAATTCTGGAAACTTTCCCAAAATTCCCAGGTTTTCTGGTTGATGGATTCGACATTTGTTGCTTCCCTCCTGATTCCAGGAATCTTCCAATCTGGTTTTCTGGAAACACCTGTCATGTAGGAAAAGGTACCAGGCTTTTGCAACCCTAGTCCTAATGTTGTACATTGAGTAGGGTATGCCTATCTGTAATCTTATTGTTTTATTTATACTGTACCTGTGTTCATGGGTACGTCTCCATCGCTGCCTCCAATCACGTACAGCTGACCCTCCATCACAGCAGCAGCTGCCCCACAACGCCGGCTCAGCATCGGAGCCTGCTTCGTCCAGCTGTTCATTTTGGGATTATATCTGGTGGAATATGAACAATATACAAGCATTATGTATCCAGAACAAAAGTAAGATTCATATGAACATTAATTAGATGGAGACACAGAAACTATGTTTAAATACATCGTTCAATTCTCCCTTTCCTCTGTCCGTATTCAGGCAAATCACAGAAAACAGGAAGTACCTAAAGAGTATTTAGACATGGCCCTGGCCTTTGTTATTATTTGTCTGTCTTGCAACCATCATGCAACAACTGATGATAATATGGCCATACCTCTCAACAGTGTTGGTGCAGACCATGCCGTCATACCCTCCAAGGGCGTACAGGTATCCATCCATCTCCACCAGACACACTCCGCTGCGGGGGCTGCTCAGTGGGGTCACGTCGTTACTCCAGATATTAGTTTGTGGGTCGTACCTGCAGATGTAGGGAAGGGAGAGAGAAGGGGGGGGGGGGGGGTTAGCCTTATGTTTTAGATAAAGCTGGGAAAGACCTATCTGGTGAACAAAGTTAGCTGTTAATAATTAGTTATCAACATCTTGATCAATGTGATACAAAAAGACTGAAACACGCTGTTTAGGGATAGTAAAGAGAAATCCCCAAAACACTAACTTAGGTATGAGGAGCAAAATAAACTGTCAATGATGTGTCATAAATTATAGCTCTTCTGCAGAAGTGTTAGAGTAAACCCTTAGTTGGAAACCAAAATTGTGTTGAGTGACAGAGTGGATTAGTTTGAGCATGCAATCAGTTAATTGTTCGGAAGTAGCACAGATTGACGCCAGAGACACATCTTTTCCCTCCTGCAGGGCTCAAATGGGAAAAAAGTTTAAAAAATGCATGCACTCACAACTGTAAATCCCTCTGGATAAGAGTGTCTGCTAAATCACAAAAAAATATTATTTAAAAAATGATGGGAAACCCAGCATGAGGCGCAATCAAATGATGAGATCCCTGAGAGCCAGAGCCCAGGGCTTGAATGCTACTCTTTACTGCTCTCTGCTGCTGTCTGCTTTCTCTGCTCTGCCTTCAAGCAGACATATGGGAGTAACCGCCCAGACCGATAAGAAAAGGTTGAGCTCGGAGGGAACACTGCCCACAAGGGATTGTCTCTAGCTTCTAGGAGGTGGAAGATTGTGAAGCAGAGAGGGGGAGTGCTAGTCTGCAGAATAGTATCCCAATTATCTTCCTTTTCTCCTGAAGTGTGCAGTCATGCACTCCCTCGCCAAGATAACTAAGATGCAGGGCCAGGTGTAGAGAGAGGGGGATTTGAGGAGAAGTCACCCTGGTCTAAGACTAAAAAGATTGTGAAAGCGGGTGATACTGTAGAAATGTAAAAGTGCTGGATGTTTCCAGGAGACATAATGCCATCCCCATCCCCACACCTCACCCCCTTTACCCCACCATGCAGAGGCCTCCCTCCCCAGTGTCAGCACTCAGCGCAGGGCTGCAGGTTGCTGATTATTAAGAGGCTGACAACCTGTCCCCACATCTATCATGGACCCATCAAAATAACAGCCCAATCCTGGGGATTCCTCTCTGACTACCCAGCCACTCAGCCCAAACCTCCAGACCCCCTGGGGGACCATCCCCCTGCTAGATTACCTCTCAATAGTTATCAGTGATCATATCAATGCACTGAAAATACATGTGCAAATAAAAATATATTTTTGGCCAATTTCTAATATTTTGAAATATATATTTACACACACATTTACACATATAAATATGAGTCAAACCTGTGACATACATTTATATTTATTTGAATAAAGGCATGGAAAAACATTCCTCAACATAGGTAATGTTCTAATTACTGAGCGTGTGCACCTGCTGGATAACTATGTGAGCGCTCTTCAAATCAACAATCTGCGGTGGTGAGTACAGGTCAGCAGATGCTTTTAAACTTTAATAAACGTTATCATTTATTCTTGCATGTGATCTTGTATATTACCAATGTAGGATATGTCTAGCATTAAGAATGTGTGCTTGAAATCATTAGCAACATGAGCAAACATTAGCAAATTGTTTTGGCACAATAATGAAGGAATGACAATGGAGTAGAATGTTCAATGTGACGGGCGCTCTCCACACAAACGGTAGCCTACCTGCTGAAATAGGATATACAAGTAAAGCATTACCAACAGTTCTATGGGCAGCCATCTTAAAACGCCTTTACCTGTCCACATTGCTTTTGTAGGTGACGCCATCAGACCCGCCCACTGTGTAGATCTTCCCATACAGGCCGCACACGGCCACGTTACCACGGTGATTGGTCATGGAGGCCATGTTCTTCCACTCATTCTCCAGGGGGTAGAACTGTTCCACTGGGCAGGAGGGGTCCTCCTGGGTCCAGCCGCCCACTGACAGGAGATACAAGGAGAGATGCATTTGTGAGTGAAACCAGTTGAGGAGTTTGTTACTTTATTGACAGGCCTGTATTTACCTGGTACTATTGAGACTCATAATTAGAATTGTAATGATTTCCTTATGATTGCTCCTCTGTTTCTTTGAGGTTCTTTAACAAGTACTGTCTATCTTTTTGTCTATTTTCAATCCCACTATTATCAGGACTACTCACATGTAAGGCTCACTCACTTACTGCTACCTAACTGTTCAGCCTAGGATATCTAAAGCACGAATAAAAAAATCTTTGCATTCTCAAAAATACTGCAGAGTTTATTTTAGTTCATCATTCACACCCATACGCGACAGTTCCTTATTCAGACAATTAATATGATCCGTCCTCTCCAAAAATACCAGTCCTTAATGCCAGAGAGTAGGGATAATTTATGATGTGTCGCCCTCTCACTTTCAGGCCTGAACACTTAGCGCTTAATGCCCTGGTCCTATCTTCCAGCTCAGCTGCCTGACTACTGTATGACGTGTGACTGTAAAGAAGAGGTACAGAGTGTGTCATTCCTCCATGTCAAGTGAACACATCCAGTGAGGCCCCGCACTAAAAGTACAAAGATAATGCTGTTCAATTTGCAGTGCTTACCCCAAAAAGTATTGCAGACTGAAGTTCAGAAATATGTTGATAGATATGATGCAGTTTGTTCTTCCTTTACATTTATTGAATTCAATATATTTCCGCCAGCCCCCGTGATCATATCCACCAAGTGTCAAACTGAATCTAAAGATGGCTATGACTTTTACTCACATCAACCAATGCCAGACGCAATCTGCATACCCATGGCATTGCAAGAACATATCACATTTTTTACAATGCATCAGAGGTTTAAAGATGTTGTTGCACTGATCAAGCTACCACAATAAATGCATTTTAATCGTATGAAGATTCTTGGTGCCTTGTTATTTTTAATGTCCAATTAAACCTTAAACCAAAGAGCACCTTTATTCTAATCTACAGGATTTCACATTTATCCAAATTGTCATGACATGCCATAAACACAAACATACTTGCATATAACATTTGGCATCCAACCTTTCCTTTGGAGTTATGCAATGGCATTTTCCTTAATACAGTTGAAGTCGGAAGTTTACATACACTTAGGTTGGAGTCATTAAAACTCGTTTTTCCACCACTCCACACATTTCCTGTTAACAAACTATAGTTTTGGCAAGTCAGTTAGGACATGTACTTTGTGCATGACACAAGTCATTTTTCCAACAGTTGTTTACAGACAGATTATTTCACTTATAATTCACTGTATCACAATTCCAGTGGGTCAGAAGTTACATACACTAAGTTCACTGTGCCTTTAAACAGCTTGGAAAGTTCCATAAAATGATGACATGGCTTTAGAAGCTTCTGATAGGCTAATTGACATAATTTGAGTCAATTGGAGGTGTGTGTACCTGTGGATGTGTTTCAAGGCCTACCTTCAAACTCAGTGCCTCTTTGCTTGACATCATGGGAAAATCAAAAGAAATCAGCCAAGACCTCAGAAAAAAATTGTAGACCTCCACAAGTCTGGTTCATCCTTGGGAGCAATTTCCAAAAGCCTGAAGGTAACACGTTCATCTTTACAAACAAAAGTTTGCAAGTATAAACACTATGGGACCACGCATCGGTCATACTGCTCAGGAAGGAGACGCGTTCCGTCTCCTAGGGATGAATGTACTTTGGTGCAAAAAGTGGAAGTCAGTCCCAGAACAACAGCAAAGGACCTTGTGAAGATGCTGGAGGAAACAGGTACAAAAGTATCTATATCCACAGGGGCTTCTTCCTTCAGCAAGGAAGAAGCCACTGCTCCAAAACGGCCATAAAAAAGCCAGACTTTGCAACTGCACATGGGGACAAAGATCGTACTTTTTGGAGAAATGTCCACTGCTCGGATAAAACCAAAAATATAACTGTTTGGCCATGAATACCATCGTTATGTTTGGAGGAAAAAGAGGGAGGCTTGCAAGCCGAAGAACACCATCCCAGCCGTGAAGCAAGGGGTGGCAGCATCATGTTGTGGGGGTGCTTTGCTGCAGGAGGGACTGGTGCACGTCACAAAATAGATGGCATCATGAGGAGGGAAAATGATGTGGATATATGGAAGCAACATCTCAAGTCAGGAAGCTAAAGCTTGGTCGCAAAACCTGACTCAGTTACACCAGCTCTGTCAGGATGAATGGGCCAAAATTCACCCAAATTATTGTGGGAAGCTTGTGGAAAGCTACCCGAAACATTTGACCCAAGTTAAACATTTTAAAGGCAATGCTACCAAATACTAATTGAGTGTATGTAAACTTCTGACCCACTGGGAATGTGATGAAAGAAATAAAAGCTGAAATAAATCATTCTCTCTACTATTATTCTGACATTTCACATTCTTAAAATAAAGTGGTGATCCTGATGGTGGTGAACTGACTCAAGACAGGGATTTTTTACTAGGATTAAGTATCAGAAATTGTGAAAAACTGAGTTTAAATGTATTTGGCTAAGGTGTATGTAAACTTCCGACTTCAACTGTATGTGGGTAACGTATTTCCCTTAACGTATGGTACCTATAACCTACACTACGGCAGTCTGCAGAGTAACTGTCCACATAAATTGAACATAAGTGAGCACGTCTTTGAGGGGAAGTTACTGACCTATGTACATGATGTCGTTGAACATCTCTTTAGGGGGGAGTTTGGAGTGTTGTCTGTGCAGGGACATGGAGCTCGGGATGCCATGGCAACCACCAACACCCCCTTGTCTGTCTTTGTGAATCATGACCTCCTGTGTGTCTGCACACACACACACACACACACACACACACACACACACACACACACACACACACACACACAAGATCAGAATGAAGGTTAATGTAATGGCTAGTAATAATTTACATTTACCATCTTCAAATTACCTGGTATTTACTCATATCAGATTCATTACAGACTTTATAGGCTGTCACCAATAGGGCAAATATGCACACCCTGTACATACCAACATACTGTACTCATCATTCTTGATTTTTATTAAGCATAACATTTCTCAGCTTTCGAAAAAGTTCATCCTGAGAAACAGGAATGTAAGGGATTTCCTCCTCTTCTTCCGAAGAGGAGAGGCGAGAAGGATCAGAGGACCAATATGCGGCATGGTTCTTTTAATAAGAAATAGTACACATGAACAACTGAAGACAAAAACAATAAACGTGGAATGAACGAAACCCAAAACAGTACCGTGTGGAAAAACACAGACACGAAACATACACCCACAAACACACAGTGAAACCCAGGCTACCTAAGTATGATTCTCAATCAGAGACAACTAATGACACCTGCCTCTGATTGAGAACCATACTAGGCCGAAACATAGAAATCCCCAAATCATAGAAAAAAAAACATAGACTGCCCACCCCAACTCAAGCCCTGACCATACTAAATAATGACAAAACAAAGGAAATAAAGGTCAGAACATGACAGTACCCCCCCCCCAAAGGTGAGGACTCCGGCCGCAAAACCTTAACCTATAGGGGAGGGTCTGGGTGGGCGTCTGTCCGCGGTGGCGGCTCTGGCGCGGGACGTGGACCCCACTTCACCATCGTCTTAGTCCGCTTCATTGTCCGCCTCCGTGGCTTCCTAACCACGGCAACCCTTCTAAATGACCCCACTGGACAGAGGGGCAGCTCGGGACAGAGGGGCACCTCGGGACAGAGGGGCGGAAGCTCTGGCGCCTCTGGGCTGAGGGACTCTGGCGCCTCTGGGCTGAGGGGCTCTGGCACCTCAGACTCCGGCAGCGCCGGACAGGCAGGAGACTCCGGCAGCGCCGGACAGACAGGAACACCTGTAGGGAGGAGACAGAGAGACAGCCTGGTGCGTGGGGCTGCCACAGGACCCACCAGGCTGGGGAGACCTTCAGGAGGCTTGGTGTTAGGAGGAGGCACCCGAAGGACCGGGCTGTGGGGGAGCACTGGAGCTCTGGTGCGCAGCCGTGGCACCACTTCCCCAGGCTGGATAACTACTCTAGCCCGGGCCCTCCAGAGTGCAGGCACAGGTTGAACCGGGCTGTGGGTAAGCACGGGAGATCTAGTGCCTACTTAGTGCACCTCTCCCTTAGGCTCCACTCCCACATTTGCCCGGCACGAGCGGAGTGCAGGCATAGGACGCACTGCACCCTCCCAGCGCCCCGGAGACACAGCACGCAGAGCCGGCGCAGGATACCCTGGCCCGAAACGGCGTACAGGCGACAAGACACGCTGAGCAGGCACCATACGCCCTGGCTGGATGCCCACACTCGCATGACATTCTCGGGGGGCTGCCCTATAGCGCACCGGGCTATGGGCACGTACTGGCGACACCGTGCGCTTAACCGCATAACACGATGCCTGACCAGTAACGCGCTGCTTATGATAAGCACGAGGAGTGAGCTCAGGTCTGCTACCTGGCTTAGCCCCACACCTCGTGTGCCTCCCCCCAAAATTTTTTGGGGGCTGCCTCTCGTACCTGTCGCACTGCCGTGCTGCCTCCTCATATCGCCGCCGCTCAGCTTTCGCTGCCTCCAGCTCTGCTTTGGGGCGGCGATATTCCCCAGCCTGTGCCCAGGGTCCCTCTCCGTTCAATATCTCCTCCCATGTCCAGGAGTCCTGTGATGCTGGCCGCTGTTGTTGCTGCTGCTGCTGTCGTCGCTGTCTTTTACCACGCCGCTTGGTCCTTGGTGGGTGGGTGTTTCTGTATCTGTGTTTTTCCACCACACGGTACTGTTTTGGGTTTCGTTCATTCCACGTTTATTGTTTTTGTATTCAGTTGTTCATGTGTACTATTTCTTATTAAAAGAACCATGGACACTTACCACGCCGCATATTGGTCCTCTGATCCTTCTCGCCTCTCCTCTTCGGAAGAAGAGGAGGAAATCCCTTACAAGGAAAATGTCTCTGTACTGTGGCATTTTCCGCAGCAGACATCACTGCATTTTTCTCATTCACATTGTGCTGTCTCTCTTAAGCAGAAGAAACTCTGATTAGAAAACATTCACATTAATATTCAGAGATCAAATCAAATTGTATTAGTCACATGCGCCGAATACAACAGTTGTAGACCTTATAGTGAAATGCTTACTTACGAGCCCCTAACCAACAATGCAGTTTAAAAAAATACAGATAAAAATAAGAAATAAAAGTAACAAGTAATTAAAGATCAGCAATAAAATAACAATAGCGAGACAATGTACAGGGGGGCACTGGTACAGAGTCAATATGCGGGGGTACCGGTTAGTTAAGGTAATATGTACATGTAGGTGTAGTTATTAAAGTGACTATGCATACACGATAACAACAGAGAATGGGAATGCAAATAGTCTGGGTAGCCATTTGATTAGGTGTTCAGGAGTCTTATGGCTTGAGGGTAGAAGCTGTTTAGAAGCCTCTTGGACCTAGACTTGGCGCTCCGGTATCGCTTCCCGTGTGGTAGCAGAGAGAACATTCTATGATTAGGGTGGTTGGAGTCTGACAATTTTTGGGTCCTTCCTCTGACACCGCCTGGTATAGAGGTCCTGGATGGCAGGAAGCTTGGCCCCGGTGATGTACTGGGCCGTTCGTACTACACTCTGTAGTGCCGTGGCTAAGCAGTTGTAATACCAGGCAGTGATGCAACCAGTCAGGAGGCTCTCGATGGTGCAGCTGTAGAACCTTTTGAGGATCTGAGGACCCATGCCAAATCTTTTCAGTCTCCTGAGGGGGAATAGGTTTTGTCATGCCCTCTTCATGACTGTCATGGTGTGCTTAGATCATGTTAGTTTGTTGGTGAAGTGGACACCAAGGAACTTGAAGCTCTCAACCTGCTCCACTGAAACCCCGTCGTTGAGAATGGGGGTGTGCTCGGTCCTCTTTTCTTGAAGTCCACAATCATCTCCTTAGTCTTGATCAAGTTGAGGGAGAGGTTGTTGTCCTGGCACTACATGGCCAGGTCTCTGACCTCCTCCTTATTGGCTGTCTCGTCGTTGTCGGTTATCAGGCCTACCACTGTTGTGTCATCGGCAAACTTAATGATGGTATTGGAGTCGTGCCTGGCCGTGCAGTCATGAGTGAACAGGGAGTACAAGAGGGGACTGAACACGCACCATTGAGGGGCACCTGTGTTGAGGATCAGCATGGCAGATGTGTTGTTACCTACCCTTACCACCTGGGCGCGGCCCGTCAGGAAGTCCAGGATCCAATTGCAGAGGGAGGTGTTTAAGACAAAATGAGAAAAAATATTTTACACCATAATTTGCAAATAATTTCATTAAAAATCCTACAATGTGATTTTCTGGATTTTTTTCCTCATTTCGTCTATCATAGTTGAAGTATGATGAAAATTACAGGCCTCTCTCATCTTTTTAAGTGGGAGAACTTGCACAATTGGTGGCTGACTCAATACTTTTTTGCCCTACTGTAGGTGTTCCTTTTGTCCAGGTGGGATAGGGCAGTGTGAAGTGCAATAGAGATTGCATCATCTGTGTATCTGTTGGGCCGGTATGCAAATTGGAGTGGTTCTGGGGTTTCTGGGATAATGGTGTTGATGTGAGCCATGACCAGCCTTTCAAAGCACTTCATGGCTACAGACGTGAGTGCT
Organism: Oncorhynchus mykiss; assembly: GCF_057628025.1. Classification (NCBI taxonomy): domain Eukaryota; kingdom Metazoa; phylum Chordata; class Actinopteri; order Salmoniformes; family Salmonidae; genus Oncorhynchus; species Oncorhynchus mykiss. The sequence goes on from NC_143027.1 coordinate 43,145,496, forward strand.
ACGGGTCGGTAGTCATTTAGGCAGGTTACCTTAGTGTTCTTGGTCACAGTCAGTACGGTGGTCTGCTTAAAACATGTTGATATTACAGACTCAGACATGGAGAGGTTGAAAATGTCAGTGAAGACACTTGCCAGTTGGTCAGCGCATGCTCGCAGTACACGTCCTAGTAATCCATCTGGCGCTGCGGCCTTGTGAATATTGACTTGTTTAAAGGTCTTACATCGGCTGCGGAGAGTGTGATCACACAGTCTTTCGGAACAGCTGGTGCTCTCATGCATGTTTCAGTGTTATTTGCCTCGAAGCAAGCATAGAAGTAGTTTAGCTCGTCTGGTAGGCTTGTGTCACTGGGCAGCTCTCGGCGGTGCTTCCATTTGTAGTCTGTAATGGTTTGTAAGCTCTGCCACATGCTGAACAGTGACAGTCATTTATTCCTTACACACATAAAAAGTGCTCACATTCACCACACAACTCCAAGAATGACTAGAATTACCCTTGTTTATTGTACACTCCAATGTCACCTCAGCTCTCAGGTCAGGTCTCCAGCAACATTATATTTTCTTTTGACACCTTGACAGCTAGTCAAATCTCTCTTCCACAGTCTTGTCGATCTATAGTTCACTTTAGCTCACTTTCTGCTGCCTGAAGTCTATGTTCTTGCCCAGTCTACTGACTGATATAGTAGATTGCTCAGTTTGCTGCTCCCTAATGTTGAATACTGATAACCCCAAGAGCCAGAGCCTGCCCCCTCTACCCTGAGATACATCGATGTCTGCCCCTTCTACCCTACCCAGCAGCCATGCCAGCTACCAGCTGTGTCATCCTGACTCATACGTCCCAAAAGCCTGCTGAAACCCTAACCCCCGTTAATGCTTCTTTAGAATCCTCATGCTTCTTTAGACACTGTATGAATCTAAATTGACCGGATTCTATTCCAAAGAGCACCGACAGGAATGTCTCTGTTCAGGACTAGTGGTGTCATACATACAGACATAGAGTAAAGAGATGGATTGAAGAAAATATATAGAGAGTGTCTGTGTTGAAGATATACTTTATATTGCTGGACACTACTGAAGACCTTTTGTCCTTTTTGAGATACAGTACAAAGCAGTGGAGTGGTGAAATTCATAGTCACCATATCGTCACAGGGGCATAGAGCTGTTATTGTCTGACCTGACCCTATCAGCTCTCGCTCTGAACGTCTCACTCTCCCTGATCCTCCCTTAAAGCTCCAATAGCGACCTGTATGTCCATTTATATTTCTATGGACAGCGCAGAAATACCTAAAGTTGTCTGAATATTTCCTTTAATGTGGGTCTAAAAAAAAAACAGATCAGTATCGCTGTTATCTACCCAGACAGCAGATAGCTTCACCATTGCGGCAACTACCGACCAGAGAGTTACTGTTCAGAGGAGATGGTGAAGTAGCTGGACTACGTGGCTCACTGGGTAAGATCGACATTATGCTTAATCAGCTTTGGAAAAAAATCTGCTGAGCCAGACAGTGACAACATATTGGTGTATAGTTGGCTTCCAACTCATATTTTTTACATTAGGTTCAAATGTTAATTAACCTTTGCAGCAAGTGCATCAGTTAATATGAACTGCCAATACTGGATGAAATATGAATTGTGCATCAGCCAGCCTCAAGGGATTGACTTTTACAACATGCCTTAGACTGTAAAACAGCAGAACCAAGGACTCACCTAGTTTGGGAATTTCAATATTCATGCAGATAAAAAAAAACATAGCATTCACAACGTCTAAACATACATACATGCTCATTTATAGACATACTTTGGGGAGAGTTGGAAGTTTTATCCTCTTGGCAGAAAATGTCTTAATAGAAATTAATGAAATTAACACATAAACACTCACCAGGAAACAACACCTCCGGTATATTGGCCAAGGACTCAACGAGGCCTGTAAAATGAGTCCTATAAGACAGTGCTTGAAAAATCAAGTGTGAAAGTGGTATCTAGTTCCTGTTATTCTCCAGGTGTAAATAGTTGTTTAGCCTCTTGTAGATGTTTCCCAAAGCCCAACGACAGTCCTGAGTCAAAGTCCTGGGAACCATCAATGAGCCCCAAACCCTCGTAAGAGGCTTTTAATGTTGTCACTTATGCAACCCTGGCCCCTGGCAGCACCCAGCTCAAGGCGTAGTCTATCTAAGGATCTAGTCTTTCCATTTACATCGTAAACCGGGCACTATTTTTATTTTTCAGGAGGCCAAAGAGTTCGGTGGAGGACATTAAGTTAATGCTGACACTTAAATGTCATAAGATTTTACAGGTGGAAAAATGCAGATGATAAGGTACTCTCTGCTGAGCTATTAAAATCTTACTCTGGCCAGAAAGAAAGGAACACACCTGTATAGTGCCAGATTTTCCACCCTCTTCAGTGGTTTTCATATGGAAATAAATATTATATATTGAACAGAATGAGGGAAAGTTATGTGTTTAAAACAATCTGAAAAATAGGGATTTAATATAGTTTAATAGAGGAAAAGGGATAGTATACGATAATAAATGTATCTTTATTGTACATGAATGCTTCTGCAGATTATTTGTGTATTACTTTATTTGTAAACCCCGAAGGTTGCACAAAAGTCAATAGAGGGTCAATTATTTTACAAAATATAGCTGTGAGGAGCTATGAACGGGATTCACAGGATGACGGAAAGGACACAAGATCAGTTGGATAACAAAGCAAGCACTCTATCATGTAGGAACTATCTTCCTTTATGTGCAATTAGTGAAGAATGATCATGTTTATCTCTCAATACCACAAGGATGACGCAAGTGAAGTTTAGTTTAGTGCTATAGGTTGGTTATTTTTGAATGCATAAGGTATTCATTCTTAAAGTCATTACTTAATGTATTGAGTTTATATACCAATTCTGGGGTCAATTTAACTAATGGTTTATGTTAAGATTTGTGAAATATTTTCTGCGTTATTTTCACAATATTTCACGTTGTTCGCCTGCATATATTTAATATTTGACATTTTAGTCATTTCCGGGATGCTCTTATTCAGTGCGACTTACAGTTAGTGCATTCATAGTATGTACATTTTTCCTCAATAAATAAGTTATCAGCAAAGTAAGTGCTAGTAGGAAAAGTCAACTATCTAATTTAGGACCGCTTTCTGGAGTCTCTTTGCATTTCCGAAGTTTTACTTTGTTTTATAAAAGAAATTATAATAACTGTTTGTGTCAACACTGCTACCTGCTACCTGCTACCAACTAGCCTGATAGCTAGCTAACTAGTTTGCTAACGAGGAAGCTGTGTTTATTACGCTCTTGTAATACTGACAATCCGGAGTTCCAATGCGGCAGTTAGTGGAGGATTACAGGAATGAGGTGAAAAAGGAAAGGGGGCTATGCTTAACAAGCACATCTCAATTCTGTGTGAATTTATGGGGAAAATGCTAATTGGAATAGCTTCGCTGCACTGGTGCTTGATCTACCTGCGCCTACATCGCTGGGATTGTGTCCTATGCGCTGATTCGGTGAGTATGTTTATAAATAAGTGCATTGGAGATTTTGTACCCACTGTGACTATTAAAACCTACCCTAACCAGAAACCGTGGATGGATGGTGGCATTTGCGGAAAACTGAAAGCACGATCCACCGCATTTAACCATGGAAAGAGGTATGGGAATACATCTGAATATAAACCGTGTAGCTATTCCCTCCGCAAGGCAATCAAACAAGCTAAATGCCAGTACAGGGACAAGGTGGAGTTGCAATTTAACGGCTCAGTCACAAGACGTATGTGGCAGGGTCTACAGGAAATCAAAGACAACAAAAAGAAATCCATCAACATCACGGACACCAACGTCACGCTTCCAGACAAACTAAACACCTTCTTTGCCTGCTTTGAGGATAATCCAGTGCCACCGTTGCAGCCCGCTAACAAGGACTGTGCCCTCCCTTCCTCTCCTTCTCTGTGGCTGACGTTAAAACATTTAAAAGTGTTAATCCTCACAAGGCTGCTGGCCCAGACCTCAAAGCATGCGCAGACCAGCTGGCTGGTGTGTTTACGGACATATTCAATTGCTCTCTATCCCAGTCTGTTGTCCCCACATGCTTCAAGATGGCTACCATTGTTCCTGTACCCAAGAAGGCAAAGATAACTGAACTAAATGACTACTGTCATCATGAAGTGCTTCGCAAGACTAGTCAAGGATCATATCACCTGCACCTTACCGGCCACCCTAGACCCACTTCAGTTTGCCTAACGCCCAAAAAGGTCCACAGACGACGCAATCGCCATCACACTGCACACTGCCCCATCCCATTTGGACAAGAGGAATACCTATGTAAGAATGCTGTTCGTTGACTACAGCTCAGCATTCAACACCACAGTACCCTCCAAGCTGTGTTCCAAATGAGAAAAAAAGTTACTAATTTATGATGGATCTATGATTTGATCATGTCAAGGGAAATAAAGAATATGTGAACCCCTATTTACTGTAGTTCAAAATCGAAGATATGGCAGTAGAGGAAGAAGAGGTCAAACAGCAGTGTCAAAAACATGGATGGTTCCACCTCTCTGTGACACATAACAACAATCATCCTGGATACAGTACATAAAACACATTAGATTGCAATGAAATCAGAATCATTCTACAGTCTGAAAAGCCAAGGAAAGACAGAGCCGGATGGATCCGGCAGAACTGTTGGCACTGGCAGAAATGTTGGTTCCAAAGGGAGACATAAGAGAGGGGGACCAGGTGGCAGTTTGCATCTGAAATATCAATGTATTCCAGTAGTGCACTACATTTGGCATGGGTCCATAGGGCTCTGGTCAAAAGTAGTGCACTACAATATATAGAGAATAGGTTGTCATTTTGGACACATGCCTCGGGACCAGGTGGCAGTCAAATCCAGGTTGCAGTTTGCATCTGAAATATCAATGTATTCCAGTAGTGCACTACATTTGGCATGGGTCCATAGGGCTCTGGTCAAAAGTAGTGCACTACAATATATAGAGAATAGGTTGTCATTTTGGACACATGCCTCGGGACCAGGTGGCAGTCAAATCCAGGTTGACCAGACACCATCCAAGTTACCCAGAGTCAGAAACTCGTGTGTGAGTGATGCTAACGATGTAGTGAGGTTCCTGCTCAGATATGAGGCTCAGATATGAGCTTGATGGATTAGAATACAGTGAAAGGTCACTAACATCAGTCCAGTATTGTCAGATATATCCTGGTTTCAAATAATATTTGAAATAATTTAAAACATTTTATCTGGGCTTTCTTTGATTGAGCTTGCACTGGAACCAATGGACCACCTGGCACATCAGGAAGACTAAGGCAAATGCTAAAGTATTTGAAAGATTTCAAATAGTACTTAAACCCAGGTCTGTTTTGAGCAGTCCTTTGAGTCCATGCAGTAGCTGTTTTGGTCACTGTATCTCTGACAGTTGGCCAGTACAAATAAAGAAATCGAAGCTTGCCATGAATCACCAACCAGGGGGCTTTTTTTGGTGCAAATGTGACAATGTTCACTCACTAGATGTCCTGATACCAAACAGGAAAGGGTGACAAATTGTAGTTGTAGGTTATCCTATTTTAGGAAAGGATTTTCAATAACGACTACACATTTGGATTGATTTGGAATCTTACAAATACTACTGATATTTGTCATCCTTTTGGTCTTTCCACATTACGTTCTGTACAGTCGTCATAGAATATCTATCGTTTGCATCACCCAGTGGTTTGGAATGGCATTGTGGGGAAAGACCCATTCATTACATCCAGCTGAGTGTTCTGAGATCCCCTTGTGGGGCTAGCCTCATATTACCATCCTGATGAAAGCTCGCAAGATTTCAGGATGGTTGCACGAGGCAACTGGGGGGCTGACCCGGGATACACATACCAGGGAACTGCCAGGCCAGCCAGGCAACGAAACCCATTGAAACACTTTGTAGCCAGTCAGTCAGCCAGCAACACCCTAGCCAGTCGCAGCTGTCCAATTTCCCTCACTGCCAATCACCTACGTCATAACACAAAGACGTGCCAAAAGGGTCACTGCAAGTGATTCACCAGTGCCCTTTAAGAACCAGCTGGCAGCCACGTTAGCTGGGTAGCAGCACTAATATTTTCGGTGTTGGTGGTATCGGTAGTGTAGGTGTACAATGTTTGGTGTGAAAGTGAGGTGGACATTTTACACTTGCACGGCTTGGTAATTGTATCAATCACTTGCAAGCATGTTGGCGCACACACACACACACACACACACACACACACACACACACACACACACACACACACACACACACACACACACACACACACACACACACACACACACACACACACACACATACACACACACATACACACACACACACACACACACACACAATATTGCAGAGCAATTCCATGGTAACATAATTATGCTTTGAGTTTTTTCATATGTCGGTTTTTGGAAATTACAAAGCACAAGGCAATATTTCTTAAACATACACAATGTAACCAATTTCTTCCAAATATATAAGTGTTGATATTAGTCAACCTTATTGTGTTTTGGTGTAGTTTTGATACCATTTTATTTTTCGGGTATCTGTTTATCCAGAAATCAAGTCTCTACTTATGCCTCATTTTTAAGATGGAAAATGGTTGGAAAATGTATCTATGCCTTCGTTTCCCAGAAATGTAGACTCTTAGCTTTCATTTGACACCCAATTTGATGCTTACATGTTGATGCTCATGGGTCCTTTTCAATGGAAATGCCCTGCAACAACCCCTATTCAGTCTAGGGACGAGAGGAGAGAGAGGGGGACAGGCAGGAACAACTTGAGGTCCAGACAGGAAATTTAGAACACTGTTCAGAGCTGATGAGGAAGCTACTGTCTGTCTGCCAATTCATCAACATCTGAATGGAAAGCAGCACACACGCACACATAATGGATGGCACTGTGAATCAGAAACAGCACACACGTTAGCTCTCTGTTTGTTATCATCATACATTAGGCTGCATACCCACTGTGCGTAACGGGGGAAGACACCAGCTTGTTCAGGAACCAAGAGGATATCTCAGACAAGCAGTCTGTGCTAAGATAACATTTAAAAAAAAACACCATCCAAGAAGCCTAATTAAACCAGAATGTTTGATGTTCTTTCTAGGCCATTTCTTTACATTTCTTTACTGTGAGGGTTGTTTTGTCCCAGGCAAAGTCATATACGATTTTGAGAGTTCCTTAGGAGTTACAAATACGAATTTGTTCGTAAACTGACTTGCTTAGTTAAAATAAACCCCTGTCAGAATGCTTATCTAACCCATGACCAGGTAAGATGTGCTCATCCATCAGATGTGCTCATCTATCTACTCATCTAGGTGCTAATACCGTTACACATCCAATATGTAATGATGGAAGTCTTACTGCAACACCAGATAGCCCTCATTACTCCAACACAGATATGTAATACTCTCAAACCATGTACAGTGCCTAGAGAAAGTGTACATACCCCTTGCAGTCTTCACATTTTGCTGCCTTCAAAATAAATGACATTTGATTCGTTTCTTACCAATGTACACAAGCTACTCCACTTTTTCAAAATCAAAGAACTATCCCCCCAAAATGTTCCTCTCAAATTAATAAAAAATGAACAATGAAGATGTCTTGATTGCTTCACACCCCAGTGTTTATACTTGGTGAAGCACCTATAGACGGTAGGCAATTAAGGTCACAGTTATGAAAACTTAGGACACTAAAAAGGCCTTTCTACTGACTCTGAAAAACACCAAAAGAAAGATGCCCAGGGTCCCTGCTCATCTGCATGAACATGCCTTAAGCATGCTGCAAAGGAGGCATGAAGACTGCAAATGTGGCCAGGGCAATAAATTGCAATGTACGTACTGTGAGACGCCTAAGACAGTGCTACAGGGACGGACAGCTGATCGTCCTCGCAGTGGCACATGTAACAACACCACATGTAACATGTAACAACACCTGCACAGGAGCGGTACATCCGAACATCACACCTGCGTGACAGGTACAGGATGGCAACAGCAACTGCCCGAGTTACACCAGGAACACATCATCCCTCAAACAGTGTTCAGGAAATAAGTCCGCAATAGGCTGAGAGAGCCTGTTGTAAGGCAGGTCCTCACCGGACCTCACCGGCAACAACTATGGGCACAAACCCAATGTCGCTGGACCAGACAGGACTGGCAAAAAGTACTCTTCACTGACAAGTCACGGTTTTGTCTCACCAGTGGTGATGGTCGGATTCGTGTTTATCGTCAAAGGAATGAGCATTACACAGAGGCCTGTACTTTGGAGCGGGATCAATTTGGAGGTGGAGTTCCGTCATGATCTGTGGCGGTGTGTCACAGCATCATCGGACTGAGCTTGTTGTCATTGCAGGCAATCTCAACCCTGTGCGTTACAGGAAAGACATCCTCCTCCCTCATGTGGTACCCTTCCTGCAGGCTCATCCTGACATGATCCTCCAGCATGACAATGCCACCAGCCATACTGCTCGTTCTTTGTGTAATTTCCTGCAAGACAGGAATGTCATTGTTCTGCCATGGCCAGCGAAGACCCCGGATCTCAATCCCATTGAGCACGCCTGGGACCTGTTGGATCGGAGGGTGAGGGCTAGGGCCATTCGCCCCCAGAAATGTCCGGGAACTTGCAGGTGCCTTGGTGGAAGAGTGGGGTAACATCTCACAGCAAGAACTGTCAAAGCTGGGGCAGTCCATGAGGAGGAGATGCACTGCAGCACTTAATGCAGCTGGTGGCCACACCAGATACCTACTGTTACTTTTGATTTTGACCCCCCCTCCCCCCCTTTGTTCAGGGACACATTATTCCATTTCTGTTAGTCACATGTCTGTGGAACTTGTTCAGTTTATGTCTCACTTGTTGAATCTTGCTATGTTCATACAAATATTTACACATGTTAAGTTTGCTGAATATAAACGTAGGTGACAGCGAGAGGACGTTTCTTTTTTGCCGAGTTTATAATTGTTAATTGCTGAATGTATTCTCTGAACTCCAGTTCTAGCTGTTCTAATGGGGGTCTGTCATATGGTCCCCTTAGCACAAGTACAGGCATAGCATTTCATGGTAAGCATTTCATGTGGTTTTAGATGCGTTGTTGTAACAATTCTCAATTCCCAATTCAGTTTTGCAGTTTCACATATCTTGGTAATTTTTGCTTTTATTATACCGTTTGCCCTTTCCACCAATCCTTGCGATTGCGGATGATACACACATCCCAGCCTTTGCATAATTCTAAGCTGCTGTATTACTTGTTTTACCATTATTTTTATAAATTCTGAACCATTGTCTGAGCTTATTTCTGTTGGGATTCCAAATCTTGGCATTACTTCTCTTGTTAGAAATGTAATCACTGTGCCAGCTCCTTGATCTTTTGATGGTACTGCTTCTACCTATCAACTAAATCTGTCAACTATCACCAACATGTATCTCTTGCCATTAACCTGTTAGAGCTCTAGGGGCGCTATTTCATTTTTGGATAAAAAACGTTCCCGTTTTAAGCGCGATATTTTGTCACGAAAAGATGCTCGACTATGCATATTCTTGACAGTTTTGGAAAGAAAACACTCTGAAGTTTCAGAATCTGCAAAGATTTTGTCTGTAAGTGCCCCAGAACTCATTCTACAGGCGAAACCAAGATGATGCATCACCCAGGAATTAGCAGAATTTCTGAAGCTCTGTTTTCCATTCTCTCCTTATATGGCTGTGATTGCGCAACGAATGAGCCTACACTTTCTGTCGTTCGCCCAAGGTCTTAGCAGCATTGTGACGTATTTGTAGGCATATCATTGGAAGATTGGCCATAAGAGACTACATTTTCCAGAGGTCCGCCCGGTGTCCTTTGTCTAAATTTGTGCGTAATCTTCAGGTGCAGGCATTTTCTCCTGGGATTCAGGAGAGAAACCATGTTTCCAAGAACGATGTATCAATGAAGAGATATGTGAAAAACACCTTGAGGATTGATTCTAAACAACGTCTGCCATGTTTTCAGTCGATATTATGGAGTTAATTTGGAAAAAAGTTTGCGTTTTGAGGACTGAATTTATGGATTTTTTTTGGTAGCCAAATGTGATGTATAAAACGGAGCTATTTCTAATACACAAGGAATCTTTTTGGAAAAACTGAGTATCTGCTATCTAACTGAGAGTATCCTCATTGAAAACATCAGAAGTTCTTCAAAGGTAAATGATTTTATTTGAAGGCTTTTATGTTTTTGTTAATGTTGCGTGCTGGATGCTAACGCTAATGCTAACGCTAAATGCTAACGCGAAATGCTAACTCTAGCTAGCTACTTTTACACAAATGATTGTTTTCCTATGGTTGAGAAGCATATTTTGAAAATCTGAGATGACAGTGTTGTTTACAAAAGGCTAAGCTTGAGAGATGGCATATTTATTTCATTTCATTTGCGATTTTCATAAATAGTTAACGTTGTGTTATGCTAATGAGCTTGCTGATAGATTTACACAATCCTGGATACAGGGGTTTTTTCATAGCTAAACGTGACGCAGAAAACGGAGCGATTTGTCCTAAACAAATAATCTTTCAGGAAAAACTGAACATTTGCTATCTGAGAGTCTCCTCAATGAAAACATCTGAAGTTCTTCAAAGGTAAATGATTTTTTTGAATGCTTTTCTGTTTTTTTGTGTAAATGTTGCCAGCTGAATGCTAATGCTAAATGCTACGTTAGCCATCAATACTGTTACACAAATGATTGTTTTGCAATGGTTGAGAAGCATATTTTGAAAATCTGAGATGACAGTGTTGTTAACAAAAGGCTAAGCTTGAGAGCTAGCATATTTATTTCATTTGATTTGCGATTTTCATGAATAGTTAACGTTGCGTTATGGTAATGAGCTTGAGTCTGTATTCACGAACCCGGATCCGGGATGGGGAGATCAGAATTAAATAAGATTATACCAACCTTGCACAACTCTTAGGGCAACATATTGTTCTTGTGAAAATTGCTCAAGGTCTGTACATTTGGTTAGGAGTCATTGATGGACAGTAATACTCTAACATTGTCTCTGATTTTCAAGCAGATTTAAGTCAGGACTGAGACTGGACCATTCAGGAACACTGAACACCTATTGGAAAGCCATTCTGGTGTGTCTTTGGCAATAAAATGTGTGTATTGTCCCGCTGAAAAACAAAACTATCCCAGTGTTAGGTATTCAGAAGCCTGATACTGTTTCCTCAAACCTTTTTATCTGGGCTTTGCTCCTTTCATATTTATTTTGATCATGGCAATCTAACCCTGCAAGTTATTTTTCAGCGGGACAATTACACACATTTTAATTCTGAAGACACACTAGAATTGCTTTCTAAGATGTGTTGAATGTTCTTGAGTTGTCCCAGTCATGACTTATATTTGTTTACAAATCAGAGACAAGGTTTTAATATTGCTCTCCAATTATTCCCAACCACATATACTGAGCTTGAGCAATTTTGACAAAAACAATAGATAAATGTTGCCTGAAGAGTTGTGCAAAGTTGGTAGAATTTTATTCAAAAAATGATTCACAGCCTCTTATGGCTGCTAAAGGTGCTTCCACCAAGTATTAACTCTGGGGTGTGAAGACATACGCAATCAAAACATCTTAAATTTGTATTTATTTTTTATTAATTTGGTAACATTTTTATATTTTCTCTTTTACTTTGAAAATGTGGAGTAGGTCGTGTAGATCGTTAATAAAAAAATACAATTGATTCCCTTCTTAGATTTTAAAGCAGCAAAATGTGTAGACTGTAAAAGGCGTGTGTAGACTTTCACTAGCCACTGTACGTACTTGTACATACATTTTTAATACTCTACAGATATGATCATATTTATACTGTACTGTAGGACCCAATATAATCTCTTCGCTATTGATTCTCTATAGCAACAGTTTTTTTTTATACTGCATTACATCATCATAATAATAATATGGATAAAAATAATACATTCATCTCTTAAGTTTCTATAGAGCTTTTCAAAGCGCAGAAAATAAAGAAATAAAGTCATGGAATATCATGACAAGTCAACCAATAGAGGTCCGAGTCTTGAAAGCTGCATCCTCCGAAGATGGAGAGGGTCAGGTCATGGCTTGAGCGAAGGAAGCTAGACAGAGGATTGTAGATGATGGTGATCATTGTAGAGGGCAAGTCTGGGAACACGCCTGAGTCTTGCAGCCACTGGACGTCTCCCCTTCCACTCTGTGTAGCACTCACGTGGCTGACGCCTCAGCAGCTCTGGCTGCCAGAAAGCTCACCACATAAAGTTCAGAACTGTAGCCAGTCTTCCTTTCTACGAGCCCTCTTCCTCAGCACTACTGTATTCCTCTTTCTCTCATTCCTCTCATGCTTCAGGCGACTCCTTAAATGATGTTCTCAAAAGAACAGTAATTGGCAGCAAGGTGAAACCAAAAAGACGGTATGTATCCAGATGCATTTATCAAGCAAAAAGTGTTAAGCTGTGGGTCAATCTGCAAATCTGTGGCTCAAAATGGACAGATACTTGCAATAAAAACTCAATGTTGTTAAAAACAAAAAAGCTGATCTAAAAAAAAAAAATGAAACGCCTCAAAATAACAAAATATTTACACATTTACAGGAGCTCTGTGCTTAGGCTGCTACTAGGGTGCCAAGGCAACTATAAAGTCTGGTCGTTAAGTTGATATAGTATTTCAACATCTCAAAATAAAATAATATAAATGGCAGACAGTTTTACAGTACAAATTATACTACCACTGCCTGCCTTGGTCACTACTAGAATAAAACCCAGTTCACAAGTACAACCTGTCCTCTACATCTATATTCTGCATGGCAGAGGCTGTGACCTTAGAAGAAGAGACACTGGGGTACATCCCAAATGACACCCTATTCCCTATTGGCCCTAGACAAAAGTAGCACACTACACTGAGTATACCAAACATAGGGACATCTTCCTAATATTGAGTTGCAACCCCCCCCCCCCCCCCCATTTAGAACTCAGAACAGCCTCAATTCATGGGCATGGACTCTACAATGTGTCAAAAGAGTTGTGTCAAGATCAAATCAAATTGTGTAGACCTTACAGTGAAATGCTTACTTACAAGCCCTTTACCAAAAATGCAGTTTTAAAAATATGAATAAGAATAAGAAATAAAAGGAACAAGTAATTAAAGAGCAGCAGTAAAATAACAATAGCGAGACTATATACAGGGGGTACCGGTACAGAGTCAATGTGCGTGGCACCGGTTAGTCGAGGTAATTGAGGTAATATGTACATGTAGGTGGAGTTATTAAAGTGCAAATAGTCTGGGTAGCCAGTGGAGTCTTTGACAATTTTTGGGTCCTTCCTCTGACACCGCCTGGTATAGAGGTCTTGGATGGCAAGAAGCTTAGCCCCAGTGATATACTGGGCCGTACAAACTACCCTCTGTAGTGCCTTGCGGTCGGAGGTTGAGCAGTTGCCATACCAGGCAGTGATGCAACCAGGATGCTGTCGATGGTGCAGCTGTAGAACCTTTTGAGGATCTGAAGACCCATGCCAAATCTTTTCAGTCTCCTGAGGGGGAATAGGTTTTATCGTGCCCTCTTTACGACTGTCTTGGTGTGCTTGGACCATGTTAGTTTGTTGGTGATTTGGACACCAGGGAACTTGAAGCTCTCAACCTGCTCCACTGCAGCCCTATCAATGAGAATGGGGGCGTGCTCGGTCCTCTTTTTCCTGTAGTCCACAATCATCTCCTTTGTCTTGATCACATTGAGGGAGAGTTTTTTTGTCCTGGCACCACATGGCCAGGTCTTTGACCTCCTCTTTAGTCTCATAGTTGTCGGTGAGCAGGCCTACCAATGATGTGTCACCGGCAAACTTAATGAGGGTGTTGGAGTTGTGCCTGGCCGTGCAGTCATGAGTGAACAGGGAGTACAGGAAGGGACTGAGCACGCACCCCTGAGGGGCCCCTGTGTGAGGATCAGTGTGGCGGATGTGTTGTTACCTACCCTTACCACCTGGCTTTGCAGTTCGTGACACAAACCGGTGCACCTGGAACCTACTACCATACCCTGTTTAAATGTACTTCAATCTTGCCCATTCACTGCCCAAATGGCACACATACACAATCCATGTCTCAAATGTCTCAAGGTTTAAAAATCCTTAATTTACCTCTCTCCTCCCCTTCATCTATACAGATTGAATTAGATTTAACAAGTGACATCAATAATGGATCATAGCTTTCACCTTGATTCACCTGGTCAGTCTGTCATGGAAAGAGTAGGTGTCCTTAATGTTTTGTACACTCAGTGTATAAAGGGAATAGAGTGCCATTTTTGGGACGTAGCCTGTGAGAGGAGAAGACCCCCTCACAACCAATGGGGAGGAGCAGGGGAGGGTAAACAAAGGGGAACAATGGAGACAGGGGCTTTGTCTAACACTCTAAGGTGGCTTTTTTTCAAGTGTTATAGTCCACACTGGTTTAAAAGAACTGGACAGGTGAAAGCCCAGCTGGTTTACCTCAATTTTGCTCTCACCTTCGAATATTTCTCGGTCAAGGTGGACCCACGAATTGGATATACTGTGTGACCCCATTTCAGAATATTGGAACACACCTAGGACCCATTGAGTGTTGGGGGACTGCAATGGAAGAGGCAGGGACTAGAAGGTTGATGAGGATGCAAAGAGAGGAAACAATATCTGCAAGTCGTAAAGCCCCTTTTAGAATATTGTAACTTTCTAAGTGCCCCTCCTGCACATTGAGGAGCAGGAGGGCTGGGGGACATCAGTAAGGAGGGGCAAGGAAAAATGATGGGAGTGTGGTTAGGTTTAAGATGGAAGGAGAGGAATGATATCTGCAGCTGCAGGTCGTAAAGTCCAGGGAACATACAGTCCAGTGCACAGTACAACCATCTTATAGGATCAAGGACAGCTGATCTCATCTAGAGACAGTATTGACCTGACAGGGTTATATAATTAGCTGTAATGTCCACTATATTTCACACTGTCACACAATATCTTAATCAGAGCCTATATATTTCGTCTCGGATTACTGTATTGGCATTGGTCTTTCTGTATTTACGTTCTACATTGTTTGCTTTAAAACAAAAACAAATCCACAACCAGACTTGCCACTAAGGAGCTATAAAATCCAACAAACCCACCCAATG
Organism: Oncorhynchus mykiss; assembly: GCF_057628025.1. Lineage (NCBI taxonomy): Eukaryota > Metazoa > Chordata > Actinopteri > Salmoniformes > Salmonidae > Oncorhynchus > Oncorhynchus mykiss. Next base: position 43,160,640 of record NC_143027.1, read on the forward strand.
ATGTTCCCTCTAAGCTGCACACGTACGCAGGCGCGCCGCTCCCGGGGAGGTCCGCTCAGAAGAAAAATCACCCTGTGCATAGAAACACAAGATTTTCTAGAGTTTTCCCTATTAGTTACTATCAACATTTCACACTATCAACATTTCACTTTACTATGGGAATCGAATCAACGCAATATTAGTTCACATGATTTACAGTGCATTCAGAAAGTATTAAGACCCCTTGACTTTTTCCACATTTTGTTACGTTACAGCCTTATTCTTAAATTAGTTAAATTGATTTTTTTCTCTCAGCAATCTACACATAAAGACAAAGCAAATATGTTTGCAAATGTATAAAAAAACAACTGAAGTATGACATTTACATAAGTATTCAGACCCTTTACACCATACTTTGTTGACGCACCTTTGAAATTGATTACAGCCTTGAATCTTCATGTGTATGATGCTACAAGCTTGGCACTTCTGTATTTGTGGAGCTTCTCCCCTTCTTCCCTGCAGATCCTCACATCGCTGCACAGCTATTTTCAGTTCTCTCAAGAGATGTTCTATCTAGTTCATGTCCTGGCTCTGGCTGGGCCTCTCAAAGACATTCAGAGACTTATCCCGAAGCAACTCTTGCATTGTCTTGGCTGTGTGCTTAGGGTCGTTGTCCTGTTTTCACCGCAGTCTGAGGTCCTGAGCGCTCTGGAGCAGGTTTTCATCAAGGATATCTCTGTACTTTGCTCCTTTGCTGAAAAACAACACGATGCTACCCCACAACATGATGCTACCACCACCATGCTTCACCTTAGGGATGGTGCCAGGTTTCCTCCAGAATCCTGTTTCTCATGGTCTGAGAGTCCTTTACGTGCCTTTTGGCAAACTCCAAGTGGGCTGTCATGTGCCTTTTACAGATAAGTGGCTTCCGTCTGGCCACTCTACCATAAAGGCCTGATTGGTGGAATGCTGCAGAGATGGTTCCTTCTGGAAGTTCTCCCATCTCCACAGAGGATTACTGGAGCTCTGTCAGAGTGACCATCAGGTTCTTGGTCACGTCCCTGACCAAGGCCCTTCTCCCCCGATTGCTCAGTTCGGCTCGGTGTCTAGCTCTAACAAGAGTCTTGGTGGTTCCAAACTTCTTCCATTTAAGAATGATGGAAGCCACTGTGTTATTGGGGATCTTCAATGCTGCAGAAATGTTTTGGTACCCTTCCCCAGATCTGTGCCTCGACACAATCCTGTCTCGGAGCTCTACGTACAATTCCTTCGACCTCATGGCATGGTTTTTGCTCTGTCAACTGTGGGACCTTATATAGACAGGTGTGTACCTTTCAAAATCATGTCCAATCAATGGAATTTACCACATGTGGACTCCAATCAAGTTGTAGGAACATCTCAAGAATGATCAGGATGCACCTGAGGTCAATGTCAGGTCTCATAGCAAAAGGTCTGAATACTTATGAAAGCAAGGCATTTCTGTTTTCGCTTTGTCATTATGGGGTATTGTGTGTAGATTGATGAGGGAAATGTGTTATTTAATCCATCTTTTGAAAAGGCTGTAAAGTACCAACATGTGGAAAAAGTCAAGAGGTCTGAGTACTTTCCGACTGTACTGTATAGGCCTTAAGACCGTGACAATAAGAAGACACAGTGGCAGAATAAATCCAACCACACCGGAGAGCAACCTCTGTCCGGTGAAATCCACAAAGCATATGGGATGTCACAAACAGTTACATGACCTACAGCATGGTCAATGTTTCCAGCATTTTCTGAGACCACTAAACAACTATTGATTTAGAACCATGGAGAGTTACCGCAAGTCGCAAAGAAAACAAGAGCTGCCTCCACTATTCCATCACCATTTCAATTCTAACATTTCAACATCATCAAATCACCTATGCTTAGTCTAATAAAGTGACAACTAAAAGATACCAACAACTAGGGATACACGATATATCGGGGAACATATTGTGATCAGACGACATTAGCTAAAAATGCCAACATCGGTATGGGAAGAACATTGTTTTCATCAATGAGCTGACTAGCTTTTTTTTAATGACCAGCACTGTAGGTGCGCGAGACAACTTTACAGGCATCATAGCATACGTATCGATGAACCGTTGTGACAAATTAAATACGAGTGATAGTGTAATCAATGTGAAAAAACTACAGAAAAAATGTATGAACACGTTAAATTGTTATGTGACGTGCAGTCATATTCAGGTCCTGATTGGTCAACAAGCTTATTTGACACGTCAAATAGTGTTATTTGACGTGTATCTTTTTTGACATGTAAAGACCCAAATTGTGTTCCATAGAAATCCTGGTTGAGAATGAAACGACAGAACAAATGAACAACAAAACAGCACCAGCAAGTACAACAGCAGCAAGTACAAAGCAGCGGGTATAACAGCAGCGGGACGTCTCAGTCCCACACATTACATCAGCTTAACTATCCGTCAACAACTGGCATTGAACGGCCAGCCGGCCACAATAAGGGAAGGTGCTTTGGTGGTGTCAACAGCAGAAACAGATGATGCAGCACAACAGAGAGAGATAGTTAGCCACATGAGAATAAAAAAGCACAATGAGGGTCAGGGACAACAGCCAACGATAACAAGGAACAAGCCAGACTCCACAGTAAATGGAAGAGATGATGGGGATTGGCTGGGTAAATTGGGTCCTCTTCTGCACTCTAGTGGTGAAGTCTTGGAAATACAGGAGATTATCCTTCTGTCTATGACTAAACTACGAATGCATTGCGTGATTAAACCCATTCCCATCTGTTTATTGGCTTGGGATTTAACAGCTGCTTTACTGTCATTTTTTCATTTTTATAAACAGTAGTTAATGTTCAGAACGTCAACACTCAATAGTAAGGCTGTTGCTTTTATGGAATCCAGCTGTTCAACACTGTTGCGGTCTGACTCACTTATTGTACTTGACACTTAGCCTTTTCTATTTTATTCTACATTCTATCATATGAATATGATAATGCATCCCACTTATTAGATGGCTCTCCAATCTAACGTGTTCCCGCATATAAATACTTAGGTATTTGGAGTGATATGGATTTGCCGTTTAAAAACATCCAGATGAGATAGTTAAGAAGCTAAGATTTAAAATGGGCTTTTTTCTACAGAAAGAGACGGTGCCTTTCTCTAAATCAGTAGGAAGCAGATTATTCAGTCAACCTTTTTATCTGTTCTTGATGATGGTGATATTATTTGTCAAAGTGCAGCTACTACTACTCTTAAACCTTTGGATGCCATCTACCATAGTGCCCTTCATTGTGTTACGGGTGACAGTTTTGATAATCATCACTGCATCCTGTATCAAAAGGTTGGCTGGACTTCGCTAAAGACCAGTAGATCTTTACATTACTCCTTTCTCATTTACAAGGCCCTACTTCATTAACTTCCATCTTATCTAACTTTGCTGTTGAAGTATAGACACCTGAGTTGCCTAGCCCGTTCACAGGCAATTTGAAATATTGATTGGGCACTTATTTGTGGAGGAATGTAGCTGTTTCCCTGGGTGATTTGTGATGTTTAATTTTGTGCTTCCCATGACTGTGTTTTTGTATTTTAATGTGTATATACAGTGCATTCAGAAAGTATTCAGACCCCTTTCCTTTTTCCACATTTTCTTACATTACAGCCTTATGCTAAAATGGATCAAATGCATTTGTCCCCTTCATTGACACACAATACCCCATAATGACAAAGCGAAAACAGGTTTAGACATTTTTGCAAATGTATTGAAAATAAAAACAGAAATACCTTATTTACATAAGTATTCAGACCCTTTGCTATGAGACAATCATGACTCAGGATAAGACCCAGATGCAGACCGTTTGAATCACAGATGTTTATTTACTAAACAGAGGGCAGACAAACGACAGGTCAAGGGCAGACAGAGGTCATTGTAAGTAAGGTACAGAACGGCAGGCAGGCAACAGATCAGGGTGTGACAGCCTCGAAACTGAGCTCAGGTGTTTCCATTGATTATCCTTGAGATGTTTCTACAACTTGGTAAATTCCATTGATTGGACATGATTTTGTAAGGCACACTCCTGTCTATATAAGGTCCCACAGTTGACAGTGGATGTCAGAGCAAAAACCAAGCCATGAGGTCAAAGGAATTATCTACAGAGTGCCGAGACACGATTGTGTCAGGGCACAGATCTGGGAAAGGGCACATTTGCAAAAATGTCAACCTGTTTTTACTTTGTCATGGGGTATTGTGTGTCGATTGATGGGAGGGAGGGAGGGAGGGAGGGAGGGGGGGGACAATTTAATCTACTTTAGAATAATTATACAGGGTGCATTTGCTAAAGAGACCTAGGTCTCAATATGTCTTCCCTGTTAAAATAAAAATCACATTATTTAACATTAAATATGTTAAATATGATGCACTATTCACATAATGCATCCCCATGAAGCTGGGGAGCAGGAGTGTACAGTAGCTCCATAAACTGACACATTGCCTCAGTGAGAATGTCAGAAAACAAACACAGGCCTGCCAAGCACAACCCACAGGCCCCTATCTGTTTATATGGATGTAATGGATCCAGCAGGCGATCAGAAACCGGGGCCCAGTCGCTCCAGGATCACTTTGAACAGCACAGAGCATAAGAAACCAAAAGAATGTTTGGAGCCAAATTGGATGCCAGATGATGGCTGAATGGTCCTGTACAGTAGCAGCATTTACACAGCTCACAGCAGGTCACAGCAGTGAGGGAGAGATGAGGAGATCTCTATGGAGATACTGTACTATCAAGATACGGGTTATTCCTGTTCAAATGTCTAAACCATATGACTGAAGGCCATTAGGATAAATCCAAGTAAATGCATCTGGTGTTATCCTATGGGATACTGCCTTTTAGAGAGCTCTCTGTTGATATACAAGTTTCCTGTTTCTAATGAAGCAAACAAGTTTAAGAATAGTAGAGCCTCACAGATACAGTAGGGTTACCTACCGTAAGACATTGACTTGATTAGACTATCAAAGATCACAAATCCTAATCACAATATAAACTCTACGAAACTATTCTGAACTACTATGTTTTCACACATGAAAATGGTCTAATAAAGACTATTAAAATCCATTTCACAAGCAACAGAAGCCGTATACCCAGTAGTGGCCACTTAAGATGCCCCGCACCAATGCCTAAATGAATTAACCACAGTTTATGCCAAAAATAATCCAGACACCTCTGCAAATAACAACACAGACCAATGCAACAAAGCAACAGGAAAGAGCCATAATGGACAGCCCATGTGAGTAGCAGCACGTATAGCTAGGCAGAGACGGAAGGACATAAGGTTAGGATGCTTAAAGATGCATGAGGAACCAGTGTGACTTGGTGTCAAAGCTGTCAGCTGCTCAGGTGTGCTCAGGTGTCACTGTCAGGGGTGTAGTGTGAGACGGGAGCAAAGAACAGGAGATCAACAGGTGGATGGGTATCAGATTACCTGGAGGGAGAGTTTCCCTGGCCAAGCTGGAAATACAGATATATACTTTTTTGCAAGATAACAGGTAAGACAGCTGTTTATTTGTGGTTTGTTCCAATTACAGTTGCTGTAATAGTAGAATCTGTGTCATTGATGGTAGAAGTTAGATTCGTAGATTATTGTTTTACAGCAGAGGTTATTGGGGGATGGGAGATGTTAGTGAGTAAAGCCCAATTACTTGTAAGTCATCATTGAATATGGGTCGTGTATGCTTGTATGACTTTTCAAATCAATATTGACACACAATGAGGAGATCTGTGACACTTGTCATAAATCATCCACAAAAATGTGTAAGGTAAAACGTGTTTGACATAAACAAGTACGTCAACATAATACTATTCCTAGGTATCAGCGACCAAACCTCCTCTCCCTGCAAAAGACCACAGCATAGACCAGCAGACATTTGAAGCTTGTCCACGCTGGTCTGTGTAGGTCTGATGCTGGACAAGCTGGTCTGACCAGCATGTTCTAACTCAGGGATGGGCAACTTTGATGGGGGTGGGGGCCACAAAAAAAATTAACTCGTCATGAGGAGCCACAGTGGCTCGTGGGTATGCGTACCCACATCCATACCCACATATGTAGTCAGAGCCGGCCCTAGCCCTTTCGGGGCTCTAACTGAAAAAATGCCCCCTCACCTTGCTAGCAAAACATTTTAGAGGCCCCCTCACCTTGCTAGCAAAACATTTTACATTTCCTGCAATCCTACACATTTTGCCATGGGGCGTAGAGACAATCTTGCCGTTTTCAAGCAAGTTTGCTGTAATTCTACACATTTCGCCATGTGGGGAGAGAACATTTAGCAATTTCACAGCCAATTTCATACAATTCTACACATTTTGCCATAGGGTGGAGAGAAATGTTGGCAGTTTTTCCTATATCTGAGTGAGAGTGACTAACAAAATCAATGGGGGCCCCTCGGTCGGTATTTTAGATAGCTGGCTAGACAAACATTTGAGTCAGTGACTCATACACAATATATACAAAAGTATTTGGACACCCCTTCAAATGATTCGATTCGGCTGTTTCAGCCACACCGATTGCTGACAGGTGTACAAAATCGAGCACACGGCCATGCAATCTCCATAGACAAACATTGGCAGTAGAATGGCCTTACTTAATAGCTCAGTAACTTTCATTGTGGCACCGTTATAGAATGCCACCTTTCCAAAAAGTCAGTTCCTCAAATTTCTGCCCTGCTAGAGCTGCCCCGATCAACTGTAAGTGCTGTTATTGTGAAGTGGAAATGTCTAGGAGCAACAATGGCTCACCCGTGAAGTGATAGACCACACAAGCTCACAGGAAAGGACCGCAGAGTGCTGCAACACTCACTACCGAGTCCCAAACTGCCTCTGGAAGCAACATCAGCACAATAACTGTTAGTCAGGATCTTCATGAATGGGTTTCCATGGCATAGCAGATGCACACAACCCTAAGATGGCATGTGCAATGCCAGATATTGACTGGAGTGATGTAAAGCTCGCCGCCATTGGACTCTGGAGCAGCAGAAATGCGAGTTCTCTGGAGTGATGAATCACACTTCACCATCTGGCAGCCCGACAGATGAATGTGGGTTTGGCAGATGCCAGGAGAATGCTACCTGCCCCAATGCATAGTGCTAACTGTAAAGTTTGGTGGAGGAGGAATAATGGTCTGTGGCTGTTTTTCATGTCCGGGCTAGGCTCCTTAGTGAAGGGAAATCTTAATGCTACAGCACATAATGACATTCTAGACAATTCTGTGCTTCCAACTTTGTGGCAACAGTTTGGGGAAGGCACTTTCCTGTTTCAGCATGACATTGTCCCCGTGCATTAAAGCGAAGTCCATACAGAAATGGTTTGAGAGATCGGTGTGGAAGAACTTGACTAGCCTGCACAGAGCAGCCTAATCGCCCAACATCAATGTCCAACCTCACTAATGCTCTTGTGGCTGAATGGAAGTCCCCTCAGCAATATTCCATCTAGTGGAAAGCCTTCCCAGAAGAGTGGAGGCTGATTTAGCAGGAATGGGGGGACCAACTCCATATTAATGTCTTTGATTTTGGAATGAGATGATCAACGAGCAGGTGTCCACAAAACTTTGGTCAAGTAGTGAAACAAGAGAGACAATGCTGATGCATAACCAAATTTCGAAATTATTCTACTATACTAACTCTCAACAGTAATTTGAGACCCCATCTGATCTGTGGGCCAGTTGCCCATCACTCGTATACATAGCTGGTCAAGCTGGTCTGACCAGCAAGGTCTAGCTGGTTAGGCTGGCCAAACTGGTGATGCTGGTGACCAAGCTGGTCCATGCTGGTCTATGCTGGTCCAGCATGGTCTAGCTGGTCAAGCTGGTCTGCAAAATCATGCCCAAAACCATCATTATCATATTTACCAGCATGCTCTAATTCAGTTAGATTTATGTCTCAATACCTTTTTTGTTTGTTGTGTTTTTGCATGTACAGTCGAGGTCAATAGTTTTGAGAATGACACAAATATTAATTTTCACAAAGTCTGCTGCCTTAGTTTGTATGATGGCAATTTGCATATACTCCAGAATGTTATGAAGAGTGATCAGATGAATTGCAATTAATTGCAAAGTCCCTCTTTGCCATGCAAATGAACTGAATCCCCAACAAAACATTTCCACTTCATTTCAGCCATGCCACAAAAGGACCAGCTGATATCATGTTAGTGATTCTCTCGTTAACACAGGTGTGAGTGTTGACGAGGACAAGGCTGGAGTTCGAATAACAGACTGGAAGCTTCAAAAGGAGGGTGGTGCTTGGAATCATTGTTCTTCCTCTGTCAATCATGGCTACCTGCAAGGAAACACGTGCTGTCATCATTGCTTTGCACAGAAAGGGCTTCACAGGCAAGGATAGTAAGATTGCAGTAAGATTGCACCTAAATCAACCATTTATCGGATCATCAAGAACTTCAAGGAGAGCGGTTCAATTGTTGTGAAGAAGGCTTCAGGGCGCCCAAGAAAGTCCAGCAAGTGCCAGGACATCTCCTAAAGTTGATTCAGCTGCGGGATCGGGGCACCACCAGTACAGTGCTTGCTCAGGAATGGCAGGAGCCAGGTGTGAGTGCATCTGCACGCACAGTGAGGCGAAGAGTTTTGGAGGATGGCCTGGTGTCAAGAAGGGCAGCAAAGAAGCTACTTCTCTCCAGGAAAAATATCAGGGACAGACTGATATTCTGCAAAAGGTACAGGGATTGGACTGCTGAGGACTGGGCTAAAGTAATTTTCTCCGATTGTTTGGGGCATTTGGAAAAAAGCTTGTCCGGAGAAGACAAGGTGAGCGCTACCATAACTCCTGTGTCATGCCAACAGTAAAGCGTCCTGAGACCATTCATGTGTGGGGTTGCTTCTCAGCCAAGGGAGTGGGCTCACTCACAATGTTGCCTAAGAACACAGCCATGAATAAAGAATAGTACCAACACATCCTCCGAGAGCAACTTCTCCCAACCATCCAGGAACAATTTGGTGACGACCAATGCCTTTTCCAGCATGATGGAGCACCTTGCCATTAGGCAAAAGTAGCTAAGTGGAGTGGCTCGGGGAACAAAACATCAATATTTTGGGTCCATGACCAGGAAACTCCCCAGAACTTGTGGTCAATCCTCAAGAGGCGGATGGACAAACAAAAACCCACAAATTCTGACAAACTCCGAGCATTGATTATGCAAGAATGGGCTGCCATTTGTCGGGATGTGGCCCAGAAGTTAATTGACAGCATGCCATGATGGATTGCAGAGGTCTTGAAAAAGAAGGGTCAACACTGCAAATATTGACTCTTTGCATCAACTTCATGTAATTGTCAATAAAAGCCTTTGACACTTATGAAATGCTTGTAATTATACCTCAGTATTCCATAGTAACATCTGACAAAAATATCTAAAGACACTGAGGCAGCACACTTTGTGAAAATTAATATTTGTGTCATTCTCAAAACTGTTGGCCACGACTGTACATTGATTATTTCAACTTACGCTACACAAAGATAAATAGCATATTTTGTATTTATCCAATCTGTTAGATTTATTGCACCCATTAGGGAATGGTTGTTCCAGTTTCATGCATTTATCTTTCTAAACCTGGCAGTTTTTCTGAATGCAGATTGTGGGTGAAATTTTTTTTCACATTTTCGAATATTACTTCTTGACGCACACATCCCGTTAGCAGGATCATTTTCGTCAACATCCGCTAAATTGCAGATTACTACAAATATTAAATTGTCATTAAATCACAAGTGCAATATAGCAAAACACAGCTTAGCTTGTTGTTAATCCACCTGGCGTGTCAGATTTCAAAAAAGCTTTTCGGCGAAAGCATACCAAGCGTTTATGTAACGACATCTCTCTCAGCAGACAAAACATTACAAACAGCTAGCAGCAAAGCAGATTGGTCACGAAAGTCAGAAAAGCAATAAAATGAATCGCTTACCTTTGATCTTCGAATGTTTGCACTCACGAGACTCCCAGTTACACAATAAATGTTCCTTTTGTTCCATAAAGATTATTTTTATATCCAAAATACCTCCATTTGGTTGACGCGTTGTGTTCAGAAATACACAGGCTCGAGCGGTCGAAAATTCCAAATAGTATCCGTAAAGTTCGTAGAAACATGTCAAATGTTTTTTAAAATCAAACCTCAGGTTGTTTTTACAATATATAATCGATAATATTTCAACCGGACTGTAGCTTCTTCAATAGGAGAGAGAGAGAAAATGTCTGCTCCACTCTGTTGGCGCATGCAAAACGCTGCTGGCACCCAGCCATCCACTGACGCAATGGGATCTTTCGCGCTAATTTTTCAGAATAAAAGCCTGAAACTTTGTCTAAAGACTGTTCACACCATGTTGAATCCATCGGAAAAGGAATCTGGTTGATATCCCTTTAAATGGAGGGAAGGCATGCAATGGAACAGAGAGCTTTCAGGTAAAACAGCACTTCCTGGTTGGATTTTCGTCAGGTTTTCGCCTGCAATATCAGTTCTGTTATACTCACAAACAATATTTTGACAGTTTTGGAAACTTTAGAGTGTTTTCTATCCTAATATGACCATTATATGCATATTCTAGTATCTGGGCCTGAGAAATAGGCAGTTTCATTTGGGTACGTTTTTCATCCAAATAATCAAAATACTGCCCCCTACACTCAACAAGTGAAAGTGACTATGCATAGATGATAACAACAGAGAGTAGCAGCGGTGTGAAAGGGTGGGGGGGTGGGGGGGGGGGGCAATGCAAATAGTCTGGTTAGCCATTTGGTTAAGTGTTCAGGAGTCTTATGGCTTGGGGTTAGAAGCTGTTTAGAAGCATCTTGGACCTAGACTTGGCGCTTGGGTACCACTTGCCGTAGCAGAGAGAACAGTCTATGACTAGGGTGGCTGGAGTCTTTGACAATTTTTAGGGCCTTCCTCTGACACCGCCTGGTATAGAGGTCCTGGATGGCAGGAAGCTTGGCCCCAGTGATGTACTGGGTTGTTCACAATACCCTCTGTAGTGCCTTGTGGTCGGAGGCCGAGCAGTTTCCCTACCAGGTAGTGATGCAACCAGTTGCTGTTGATGGTGCAGCTGTAGAACCTTTTGAGGATCTGAGGACCCATGCCAAATCTTTTCAGTCTCCTGAGGGGGAATCGGCTTTGTCCTGCCCTCTTCATGACTGTCTTGGTGTTCTTGGACCATGTTAGTTTGTTGGTGACGTGGACACCAATGCACATGAAGCTCTCAACCTGCTCCACTGCAGCCCTTTCGATGAGAATGGGGGCGTGCTCTGTCCTCTTTTTCTTGTAGTCCACAATCATCTCGTTTGTCTTTATCACGTTGAGGGAGATGTTGTTGTCCTGGCACCACACGGCCAAGTCTCTGACCTCCTCCCTATAGGCTGTCTCGTCGTTGTCGGTGATCAGGCCTACAACTGTGATCAGGAAAACCATCGGCTAACTTAATGATGGTGTTGGAGTCGTGCCTGGCCGTGCAGTCATGAGTGAACAGGGAGTACAGGAGGGGACTGAGCACGCACCACTGAGGGGCCCCTGTGTTGAGGACCAGCGTGGTGGATGTGTTGTTACCAACCCTTACCACCTGGGGGTGGCCCGTCAGGAAGTCCAGGGCCATTAGTCGTGTCTCATAATAAGAGCAGCCTACAGTCAATACCTGTTACCATACATCTGATTCTGTGGTCATTCATGCATAAAGCAACCTAAGCGCTGGGCCAAGTGAGATGAATGTCTGTGTGTGTGGATGCTGGCAGCCTGCTGCCTCCTGTTCCAACTCTACTCCTCCTATCTGTCTTGCAGATGACGGCCTGAGATTAGATTACAAACACAGCACGTTTTGTTAATTCACTAGCCATGTCAGTGACAATGCTAATTTGAATGGCATCTCATCTCCTTCTCCTCTTGTGTAGTGAATTTGACCAGCTTCAAAATTGAAAGTTAATAATAAGAGAGTTAGGAAAAACTATGATATTTCTGTGTCTGGATACAGTGTGGTTTCCTGCAGACAAGGGAAACAGCAACCAGCAATGATGGAGTTATATCAGAAGGAGTCTGTGCGGTGGATGAGAAGACACAGCCAGAGTCTCCTTCAGGATCTCTTCTACATGGGTGTTCAAGCTGGGGACAGAGACACACCTGTAAGTGCATATGTCAAGAGGGTGGAAAAATGTGTCTTGGTTTTTATCTTAATAAGAGGTGTCACTACAGACCCTGGTTCAATTCTAGACTGTATCACAATCGGCCGTGATTGGGAGTCCCATCGGGTGGCGCACAATTTGACCCAGCATCATCTGGGTTAGGGTTTGGCCGGGGTAGGCCATAATTTTAAATAAGAATTTGTTCTTAACTGACTTGCCTAGTTAAATAAAGGTTAAATAAGATGGAAAAATCTTGACCTGACATGTACTGTATGTGATTTCTACATCTTCCTACAGATACCAGCACAATCTGGAACTGCTAATAAGACTGTAGCTGCCAGCATCATCAGTGGGAAGAGCAAGCTTCTTCTGCTGGAAAGCCCTGACACTGTGGAAATCTACAGTGTATGTGACAATAAAACAGATCATTTTTAAAAATGTATTATTCTGTATTTACTGTCTTATTCTCATTATGACGGACCTAGTCATAGGTCAGACAGTTCTTCCAGTTTTGAAGGTGCATGTCTGAAGGATTCAAATCCAGTCTACCGTAAGGAGTGTAAGGACGTATAACCAAAACATGTCAAAACAAATAATCAAACATCCTTTCCACACTAATTATAGTCAAAATACTCACTCTGGTCTCTTGGTTTGTTTCAGCCTTCACCATAACAGGTTGTGACATCTTTTTTCACAGCTTAATAAACCAGTGGCGCACCCAGGGGTAGGAGGGACGGGACATGTCTACCTCCCTGCCATCACAGCCAAGGCCTCCAGTCTGGCTTCAGTCAGAGGCTCTCTGAGCGCTTCCTGCCCTTATCTGTACAGCGAACGCAGAGGATCCTTCTCTTCCATAGGCTCACAGAGAACTGCAGACTATTACAAGAACAAACAGGTAACTTTAGTTTATTTAGTAAATATTCTCTTAACTCTATTTCCTGAACTGCATTGTTGGTTAAGGTCTTGTAAGTAAGCATTTCACCTGTTGTATTCGGCGCATGTGACAATGATTTGATAACTAATCTGACTGACTCATAACTGAGATACTGAGATGCATTCAAACAAATATGAGAAAATGTTCTCTTTTTTAGATCACATCTCACCTTCGTCCGCTGTACCAGAGTAACCTAAAGGCATTGAAGGAGGCCAAGCGATCCAATGTCACCGTGACGATGACCTACCTGGGGTCTGCACGGTCACAGCAGGACGAGCTGAAAGTGCTCCAGCAGATCTGTGGAGGAGAGAACATCTGTGTCTTCAAGGGCTTGGTACAACCAGGAGGTAGGTCCCCTTAAATCCATACAGGGCTCTAAATTCACTTTAAAAAGTTAGAAGCACAAAATAGTATTTAGCACAAAACATTTTTTTATTTAAATTGATTATATAGCTTAGGCCCAAGCTTACATTAGTAACTACACAGGAGCCCCCCTTCTTCCAGTGCCGTCAAGTTACCAGGTATCTACCCCATTCATAGACGCAAACTAATTTAGCGCCTGTTGACGATAGTATCTTCTTTACTGGGGGAGTTTTGTTAGGAGCCCCGACTCTCGGTCTGAAAGTTAACACACATTGCTTGCGGTACTGTTTTGGAAATCTTTTTTTAATTTGTATTTTATTTAACCTTTATTTAAGTAGGCAAGAACAAATTCTTATTTACAATGACGGCCTACCAATAGGCCTCTTGTGGGGATAGGGGCTGGGATTAAAAATACAAATAAATTAAATAAGAATATAGGACAAAACACACATCACAACAAGAGAGACAACACAACACTACATAAAGAGAGACCTAAAACAACAAAATAGCATGGCAGCAACACATGACAACACAGCATGGTAGCAACACAACATGACAACAACATGGTAGCAATACAACATGGTTGCAGCACAAAACAGGGTACAAACATAGTTGGGCACAGACAACAGCATAAAGGGCAAGAAGGTAGAGACAACAATACATCACACAAAGCAGCCACAACTGTCAGTAAGAGTATCCATGATTGAGTCTTTGAATGAAGAGATTGAGATAAAACTGTCCAGTTTGAGTGTTTGTTGCAGCTCTTTCCAGTCGCTAGCTGTAGCGAACTGAAAAGACGAGCAACCCAGGGATGTGTGTGCTTTGGGGACCTTTAACAGAATGTGGGTGTTGAATGTGGAGGATGAGGGCTGCAGTAGATGTGTCAGGTAGGGGGGAGAGAGGCCTAAGAGGGTTTTATAAATAAGCAACAACCAGTGGGTCTTGCGACGGGTATACAGAGATGACCAGTTTACAGAAGAGTATAGAGTGCAGTGATGTGTCCTATAAGGAGCATTGGTAGCAAATCTGATGGCCGATTGGTAAAGAATATCTAGCCGCTCAAGAGCGCCCTTACCTGCCGATCTCCACAATCTAGCGTGGGTAGGATGGTCATCTGAATCAGGGTCAGTTTGGCAGCTGGAGGAGCAATTACGATAGAGGAAACCATGTCTAGATTTAACTTCAGCCTGCATGTGCTGAGAGAAGGACAGTATACCATCTAGCCATACTGCTAAGTACTTGTATGAGGGGACTACCTCAAGCTCTAAACCCTCAAAAGTAGTAATCACAACAGTGGGGAGATGGGCATGCTTCTTACCAAACAACATGACCTTTGTTTTGGAAGTGTTCAGAACAAGGTTAAGGGCAGATACACTAAGAAAGCTTTGTTGTAGAGCGTTTAACACCAAATCTGGGGAAGGGACAGTTGAGTATAAGACTATCATGTGCATATAAATGGACGAGAGAGCTTCCTACTGCCTGAGCTACAGTGGGGAGAACAAGTATTTGATACACTGCCGATTTTGCAGGTTTTCCTACTTACAAAGCTTGTAGAGGTCGGTAATTTTTATCATAGGTACACTTCAACTGTGAGAGACGGAATCTAAAACAAAAATCCAGAAAATCACATTGTATGATTTTTAAGTAATTAATTTTCATTTTATTGCATGACATAAGTATTTGATCACCTACCAACCAGTAAGAATTCCGGCTCTCACAGACCTGTTAGTTTTTCTTTAAGAATCCCTCCTGTTCTCCACTCATTACCTGTATTAACTGCACCTGTTTGAACTCGTTACCTGTATAAAAGACACCTGTCCACACACTCAATCAAACAGACTCCAACCTCTCCACAATGGCCAAGACCACAGAGCTGTGTAAGGACATCAGGGATAAAATTGTAGACCTGCACAAGGCTGGGATGGGCTACAGGACAATAGGCAAGCAGCTTGGTGAGAAGGCAACAACTGTTGGCGCAATTATTAGAAAATGAAAGAAGTTCAAGATGACGGTCAATCACCCTCGGTCTGGGGCTCCATGCAAGATCTCACCTCGTGGGGCATCAATGATCATGAGGAGGGTGAGGGATCAGCCCAGAACTACACGGCAGGACCTGGTCAATGACCTGAAGAGAGCTGGGACCACAGTCTCAAAGAAAACCATTAGTAACACATTACGCCGTCATGGATTAAAATCCTGCAGCGCACGCAAGGTCCCCCTGCTCAAGCCAGCGCATATCCAGGTCCGTCTGAAGTTTGCCGTGTGAAGTTTGCCAATGACCATCTGGATGAACTAGAGGAGGAATGGGAGAAGGTCATGTGGTCTGATGAGACAAAAATAGAGCTTTTTTTTTTTTTTCTAAACTCCACTCGCCGTGTTTGGAGGAAGAAGAAGGATGAGTATAACCCCAAGAACACCATCCTAACTGTGAAGCATGGAGGTGGAAACATCATCCTTTGGGGATGCTTTTCTGCAAAGGGGACAGGACGACTGCACCGTATTGAGGGGAGGATGGATGGGGCCATGTATCGCGAGATCTTGGTCAACAACCTCCTTCCCTCAGTAAGAGCATTGAAGATGGGTCGTGGCTGGGTCTTCCAGCATGACAACGACCCGAAACACACAGCCAGGGCAACTAAGGAGTTGCTCCGTAAGAAGCATCTCAAGGTCCTGGAGTGGCCTAGCCAGTCTCCAGACCTGAACCCAATAGATAATCTTTGGAGGGAGCTGAAAGTCCGTATTGCCCAGCGACAGCCCCGAAACCTGAAGGATCTGGAGAAGGTCTGTATGGAGGAGTGGGCCAAAATCCCTGCTGCAGTGTGTGCAAACCTGGTCAAGAACTACAGGAAACGTATGATCTCTGTAATTGCAAACAAAGGTTTCTGTACCAAATATTAAGTTCTGCTTTTCTGATGTATCAAATACTTATGTCATGCAATTAAATGCAAATTAATTACTTAAAAATCATACAATGTGATTTCTGAATATTTGTTTTAGATTCCGTCCCTCACAGTTGAAGTGTACCTATGATAAAAATTACAGACCTCTACATGCTTTGTAAGTAGGAAAACCTGCAGAATTGGCAGTGTATCAAATACTTGTTCTCCCCACTGTATGTTGTTGATGTAAATTGAGAAGAGTGTGGGCCTAGGATCGAACCTTGGGGTACACCCTTGGTGACAGGCAGTGGCTGAGACAGCAGATGTTCTGACTTTATACACTGCACTCTTTGAGAGAGGTAGTTAGCAAACCAGACCAAAGACCCATCAGAGACACCAATACCCCTTGGCCGGGCAACAAGAATGGAATGGTCTACCATGTCAAAAGCTTTGGCCAAGTCAACAAAAATAGCAGCACAACATTGCTTAGAATCAAGGGCAATAGTGACATCATTGAGGAACTTTGAGGTTGCATTGACACATCCATAACCTGAGTGGAAACCAGATTGCATACCAGAGAGAATACTATAGACATAAAGAAAGACAGTAAATTGATTATTGACATGTTTTTCCAACACTTTTGATAAACAGGACAATAAGAAATAGGCCTATAACAGTTAGGCTCAGCTTGATCTCCCCCTTTAAATAAAGGACTAACCTTGGCTGCCTTCCAAGCAATGGGAACCTTTGGAGGAGAGAAAAGGTCAGAGATAGGCTTGACGATTATAGGGGCTGCAAACTTAAAGAAGAAAGGGTCTAAACCATCTGATCCAGATATTTTTTTGTGGTCGTTTAAGGAGTTCATTTAGCACCTCGGACTCTGTGACCGTCTGCAGGGAGAAACTTTGTAGCGGGGCAGGGGAAAAAGAGGGAGGAACATTGGGGCTAGTTGCATTAGCAGCTGTGGGAGATGAGGAATTGTTGGACGGGCAAGGAGGCATGGCTGAGTCAGGTAGGAATCCTGACTTAATGAAGTGGTGATTAAAGAGCTCAGCCATGTGCTTCTTGTCAGTAACAACCACATCATCAACTTTAAGGGACATGGGCAGATGTGAGGAGGGTTTATTCTCCATGTCTTTAACTGTTTTCCAGAACTTCTTGGGGTGAGACCCACAGAGAGATAACTGACTTAACTAACTTTGGCCTTCCGGATAGCCTGAGTGCACTTATTTCTCATTTTCCTGAATGAGTGCCAGTCAGCCTGAGTATGCGTGTGCCGAGCCTTTCGCCAAATGCAATTCTTGAGGTGGAGTATCTCTGCAAGATCATGGTCGAACCACGGGTTGAACCTGTTTTTAATTCTAATTTTCTTTATGGGGCGTGTTTGTTAACAATATCACTGAAGATATAAAAAAAAGAAGGTCACTGTGTGTTCATACAGTTCTGTCGGGTACCAACAACCAATGCAATATAATCTCTCATTCTGTTAAAATGACTAGCCTCGCCCACGGGGCTACAGTCATTCAAATCATTATTATATTAATAACCTGTTGAGTTTAGGGGGCAGTATTTAGATTTTTGGATGACAAACACACCCAAATTTAACTGCCTATTTCTCAGGCCCAGAATCTAGAATATGCATATAATTGTCAGATTAGGATAGAAAACACTCTAACGTTTTCAAAACTGTCAAAATATTGTCTGTGAGTATAACAGAACTGATATTGCAGGCGAAAACCTGAGGAAAATTCAACCAGGAAGTGGTCTCTATTTTGAAAGCTCTCTGTTCCATTGAATGCATTCCCTCAATTTAAAGGGATATCAACCAGATTCCTTTTCCTATGGCTTCCCCATGTTGTGAACAGTCTTTAGACATAGTTACAGGCTTTTATTTTGAAAAATGAGCGAGAAAGATCACATCGCGTCAGTGTATAACTGGGTGTCCCCAGAGTTTTGCTTGAGCAACAGTCTCTCTCTCCTATTGACAAAGCTAAAGTCCCGGTTGATATATATTATCGATTATATATTGAAAAAACAACCTTAGGATTGATTATAAAAAACGTTTGACATGTTTCTGTGAACATTACGGATACTATTTGGAATTTTCGTCTGCGATGTCGTGACCGCTCGAGCCTGTGGATTACTGAACATAACGAGCCAAACAAATGGAGGTATTATGGATATAAAAATAATCTTTATGGAACAAAAGGAACATTTATTGTGTAACTAGGAGTCTCGTGAGTGCAAACATCCGAAGATCAACAAAGGTAAGCGATTTAATTCATTGCTTTTCTGACTTTCGTGACCAATCTACTTGGTGGCTAGCTGTTTGTAATATTTTGTCTACTGAGAGAAATGTTCTTACATAAACGCTTGGATCGCTTTCGCCAAAAAGCTTTTTTGAAATCTGACACGCCAGGTGGATTAACAACAACAAGCTAAGCTGTGTTTTGCTATATTGCACTTGTGATTTCATGAAAATTAAATATTTGTAGTAATTTAATTTGAATTTGGCTCGCTGCAATCCAGCTGATGTTGACGTAAATGATCCCATTAACGGGATGGGTACATCAAGAAGTTGTAAGAGCATTTCTGTTGCAGTATTCTTTTTGAATCCTGTGCTTTGTTTACGTGAAATGGGGAGTACATTGCGACCAACTGATAGTCCTCACTAACTATCTGATCTAGTTTTGCACAATTCCGCTGTCACGCTGGGTCATTTTAATGTGAATTTGTTCATTCCTCAACTGTGGAAAATGCGAAAAGCCTTGCAAGATCACGTCTCAAGTTTGTTAATACCAATAAAAGTTTTGAACTTACCTGATGCGCTGGAGTGCTAATTCTGTGTGTTTACCATTCACTGCTTTCTGAAAACCAAATGCTCCCTGTCCTTGTAGTGCCTCTCCATCCTTTCATGGAAGTGTGTGTCAATTGCAGGTGTATGCTACAACTCTTTAAATGTGATAAAGAATATATTTTCCCCTATGGCTGCTCTATGGCAAGGTCAAAGCACATTCTCAACTGGTGGACCGCAGGTCGTAATCCCGACCCAGAATGGGTAAAACGAGGACTGCGGGTCACAATAATTAAAGTTGGGTGGGGGGCATTCAGTCAGGTTTTGACTCCTAGTATCATATGAACACACATAAGCCATGGAAAATGTCTTGAATTGCATGAAATTAGCTTTAACTGCTACATTTTCCCTTCACTCCATGGCCTAATGTGTAGAATTGCAGAAAATGAGCACCAATGGTTTTTTTTTCTCTCTGCCAACAAATCAACTCATTCATTGAATCAGATGGCTCATTCATCACAAAACCGACTGTTATTGCCAACTGCTTTAATGATTTATTCTTTGGCAAGATTAGCAAACTTTGACATGCCAGCAACAAACGCTGACACAACACATCCAAGTATAGCTGACCAAATTATGAAAGACAATATTTGTAATTTTGAATTCCATAACGTGAGTGTGGAAGAAGTGAAAACATAATTGGTGTTTATCAACAATGACAAGCCACCGGGGTCTGACAACCTGGATGGACAATTATATGATAATAGTGGACGAAATTGCCACTCCTATTTGCCATATCTTCAATTTACTTGAAAGTGTGTGCCCTCAGGCTTGGAGGGAAGCAAAAGTAATTCCGCCACCTAAGAATAGTAAAGCCCCCTTTATTAGCTCAAATAGCCGACCAATCAGCCTTTTACCAACCCTTAGTAAATTGACTTTGGTTCATAACAGGGCAGCACGTCTGGCCCTTGGATGAACACAGAGAGCAAACATTAATAATCTGCATGTTAATCTTTCCTGGCTCAAAGTGGAGCAGAGCTTGACTTCATCACTACTTGTATTTGTGAGAGTTATTGACATGTTGAAAGCACTGAGCTGTCTGTTTAAACGACTAGCACACAGTACTACATAGAGCCATGATTACATGGAACTCTATTCCACATTGGGTAACTGATGCAAGCAGTAGAATCAGATTTAAAACACAGATAAAAGTACACCTTATGGAGTAGCAGGGACTGTGAAGCAAACACAAAAACATAGGGGCAGACACATGCATACACACATGATAACGTACACACTATACTCACATGGATTTTGTATTCTACATATGTGGTAGTGGAATAGGGGCCTGAGAGAGCACATCACACGATAACATACGTACTATACTCACATGGATTTTGTATTCTACATATGTGGTAGTGGAGTAGGGGCCTGAGAGAGCACACTTAGTGTGTTGTGAAATCTGTTATGAATGTAATGTTTTTAAAATTGTAGAACTGCCTTAATTTTGACAGACCCCTGCCTTGGCAGCAGCTTATGGGGATCCATAATAAATACAAATACAACTCAGAGTTTATTAGCCACATGCACAGGGTCGCAGATGTAATTGCAGGGTACAGTGAAATTCTTATGTTCCAAGCTTCAACAGTGCAGGTCAAAGGGATGTGAGTGAAACAATAATAATAGTAATAATACTAAGTAAAATAATAGAATGGAAAAATATAAGACAGCATATACTGGATATATACAGTATATATATATATATATATATATATATATATATATATATACATATACACAGTGCATTCGGAAAGTATTCAGATCCTTTGACTTAATCCACATTTTGTTACGTTACAGTCTTATTCTAAAATTGATTCAATTATTTTTTTCCCTCCTCAATCTACACACAATACCCTATAATGATTAGAAATAAAAAACAGAAATACCTTATTTACATAGGTATTCAGACCCTTTGCTATGAAACTCAAAATTGAGCTCAGGTGCATCCTGTTTCCATTGATCATCCTTGAGATGTTTTTACAACTTGATTGGAGTCCATCTGTCGTAAGTTCAACTGATTGAACATGATTTGGAAAGGCACACACCTGTCTATAAAAGGTCCCACAGCTGACAGTGCATGTCAGAGCAAAAAGCCATGAGGTCGAACAAATTGTCCGTAGAGCTTCGAGACAGGACTGTATCGAGGCACAGATCCGGGAAGGGTAAAAAAACAAAAAACATCTGCAGCACTGAAGGTCCCCCAGAACACAGCGGCCTCCATCATTCTTAAATGGAAGAAGTTTGGAACCACCAAGAATCTTCCTTGAGATGGCCGAGCGACCAAACTGAGCAATGATGGGAGAAGGGCCTTGGTCAGGGAGGTGACCAAGAACCCGATGGTCTCTCTGACAGAGCTCCAGAGTTCCTCTGTGGAGATGGGAGAACCTTCCAAAAGGACAACCATCTCTGCAGCACTCCACCAATCAGGCCTTTATTGTGGAGTGGCCAGACAGAAGCCACTCCTCAGTAAAAGGCACGACAGCTCGCTTGGAGTTTGCCAAAAGGCACCTAAAGGACTCTCAGAACATGAGAAACAAGATTCTCTGGCCTGATGAAACCAAGATTGAACAGATGCCTCACAAGTACTCAACTGGTAGCTTCAATAAATAGTACCCGCAAAACACCAGTCTCAGCGTCAACAGTCAAGAGGCGACTCTGGGATGCTGGCCTTCTAGGCAGAGTTCCTCTGTCCAGTGTCTGTGTTCTTTTGCCCATCTTAATCTTTCCATCAATCACTCCATCAGTGCTCAGACTGTCCACAATAGGCTGAGAGAGGCTGGACTGAGGGCTTGTAGTATTATTGTAAGGCAGGTCCTCATCAGACAACACTGGCAACAACGTTGCCTATTGGCACAAACCCACCGTTGCTGGACCAGACAGGACTGGTAAAAAGTGCTCTTCAGTGACAGGTCGGGATTTTGTCTCACCAAGGGTGATGGTCGGATTCGCGTTTATCGTCGAAGGAATGAGCGTTACACCGAGGCTTGTACTCTGGAGCGGTATCGATTTGAAGGTGGAGGGTCCGTCATGGTGTGTCACAGCATCATCGGACTGAGCTTGCTGTCATTACAGGCAAACTCAACGCTGTGCGTTCCAGGGAAGACATCCTCCTCCCTCATGTGGTACCCTTCCTGCAGGCTCATCCTGACATGACCCTCCAGCATGACAATGCCACCAGCCATACTGCTCGTTCTGTGCGTGATTTCTTGCAAGACAAGAATGTCAGTGTTCTGCCATGGCCAGTGAAGAGCCTGGATCTCAATCCCATTGAGCACGTCTGGGACCTGTTGGATCGGAGTGCGAGGGCTAGGGCCATTCCCCGCAGAAATGTCTGGGAACTTGCAGGTGCCTTGGTGGAAGAGTGGGGTAACATCTCACAGCAAGAACTGGCAAATCTGGTGCAGTCCATGAGGAGGAGATGCACTGCAGTACTTAATGCATCTGGTGGCCACACCAGACACTGACTGTTATTTTTGATTTTGACCCCCCTTTTGTTCAGGGACACATTATTCAATTTATGTTAGTCACATGTCTGTGGAACTTGATCAGTTTATGTCTCAGTTGTTGAATCTTGTTGTTCATACAAATATTTACACATGTTACGTTTGCTGAAAATAAACGCGTACGATGACATCGTCTATGCACTTATTGATGAAGCTGGTGACTGAGGTGGTCTGCTCCTCAATGCCATTAGATGAATTTCGGAACATATTCCAGTCTGTGCTTGCAAACAGTCCTGTAGCGTAGCATCCGTGTCATCTGACCACTTCGGTATTGAGCGAGTCACTGGTACTTCCTGCTTTCGTTGGGATTTGTTGTTATTCAACAACAGATGACTAGTTGTCATGCTATTTTTGCTTGAGAAATATTGCACCAAACATCTTAGATGTAAAATTGCACGACTAAGGCAAAGATATCAAAATTAATGACAGATTTCTTGATTTATCTTAGATTGATTTGAACTATTTTGAGTAGTTCTACTGAGTATGTTGTTGATATGGTGTCTCAAGAGGTACAAACAGTAATATTGGCACTTTCTTTCTTGTTTTTCACGCTAATGTCTTTTTAATGTGAAGCCATCGGAACGCATGGCCCAGACATGTGAGGGGGCTGAGCAATCGAACCATAGGGACATGTCTTCACGTTCGGAGGGGGCAGTGTATCGAACCTTGCTATATGAGCCACATTACAATTCCTACCAAGTGGGTTAACTCTATTGCCTTTCATGCCAGATACCTGGGTTTGCTTCCCTGTCCCACCGTTTGCTATAATACTCTTCCCATCTGCACACACAGTACTGAATCTTTTGCATTTATCACAGATTTTGTTGTGAGGATACAGAATCAATAGACCATTTATTTTGGTATTGCCCTCAGGTGGCCTGTTTCTGGTCTCAGTTTCAGGAATGGCTGAAAATCAAAAAATTACCCTAGAAATAGTACTGTTGGGAGATCTGGAGGGACCGTGTCAGTCCATTCCTAATATACTAATACTCTTAGCAAAAGTATTTATCTTCAACTCGCAGTCTGTGGATTCTATTCGATTAGATAGATTGAAATTGTATGTTGAAAAATACATAGTTTAAAGATATTTGGTGCATAGAAATCTGAAGAGGGTTTGCCAGCAGAGATAGATGGGATAGGCTGAGGGAAGCTGAGGGTTGTGATGTGTAATTGGAGAGTGGAGTTTCTGGGCGGGGGATAGAATGACGGTCAAAGATAAAAGTATAAAAAATAAAGTCACAATAAAACATAACAAAAAGTAAGTTTGAATGACACTGCGGGGGAAGTGTTTTTACAGCTAATGCTGGTTTGCCTGAGGCTGATGCCGTGCAGGTGTTTGTACTCATGCATATACACACACTCATTCAAATGCACAAATGTGCACTTACACAGACACACACACATGTTAATAGTGCCATACATGCACTCAAACATATTCAGTTGGCCTTGCTGTTATGATTCTTGTTGTCCTTGATGTATTTAGTTTTTTGCATTGTTGTTTTCTGTTTTCCTTTGTCTTTCTCTCTTTTCTCTTTTGTTCATTTTATTGGTTATTGGGGAGGGTCTTGGGGGTGAGGAATGTATTTTTATTTATTTTTTATCTTACTTTCTCAGGGGGTGGGGGGGACTGTGGGAGGCGTCTCGGATTGTTGAGGGGCAGCTCTTGGGGAACTGTGTGTGGAGGGGGGGGGGGGGGGGGTCTTGGAGGGCTGGTGGCCTGGCGGTTGGGAGTTTGGGCCAGTGGCTGATGGATCACTGGTTCGGGTCCCCGCTTTTGACCTTGTGGAGGATCTGTCGACGTGCCCTTGAGCGGGGCGTTGGGCCTGGTTGCTTCTGTGTGTCGCTCTGGATGGGAGTCTGTTGGATGACTCCCTCTCCTTTTGCTCTATATATATACACATGATTTGAGACCTTTTTGTTCCATTCTTGGACTTCACTGTTGTCCACTACTTTTTCTGGCTAACTGTACTCGACTTGCTTTCAGCTAAAAAAGACACTTCTGCTTCCGCCATCTCCCCATGCCACCTATCACCCCAAAGAACGGCGTTGCAGTTCGGAAAGTGGAGGCTTTTATATATTTCAAAATGGCATCCTGTTGGTCAGATTTTTTTCCGTTTACCATTCACATCATGTTTTGTTTTCTATTCCCATTGTGATTGGTCCCTGAATCTAGGCCAGTTTGAAATATATAAACCCTCCTTCAGTTCTTGGTCTGTAACACCTTGAGTTGATGATGACGGCTTCAATGTGCGCTGCTGTGCGCTGCTCAAATTATACAAATGTAACAACTCTTAGAATACGTAGAATTTTGTCATTATCTGGGTGAATATTTGTTAGGTGCACAGTGCTACCAAATCAATCAAATGTATTTATGAAGCCCTTTTTACATCAGCAGAGTGCCTTTACAGAAACCCAGCCTAAAACCCCAGACTGCAAGCAATGTCGATGTAGAAGCACGAAAAAACTACCTAGAAAGGCATGAACCTTGGAGGAAACCTAGATGGGAACCAGGCTCTAAAGGGTGGCCAGTAGTATTCTACACCACTACCAAATCAAAATTCCTAATCACAGCAAGAATAGTTAGGAGCATATGCAACCAAAATGGTGTTGATTTTTACTTTTGGGCTTTTCAACTTAGTTTCAACAAAAAACAAAAAACGTAATTTTCCACACCGCTTCTCTGTGTGTGGAGTTCTCCCTATAGCGCTGCATCTCAATTATTTTAGGGAAAAAGTGCCTCCTGTAGATGACACATCCCTTCATCTTAAATCA
Source organism: Oncorhynchus mykiss (assembly GCF_057628025.1). NCBI lineage: Eukaryota > Metazoa > Chordata > Actinopteri > Salmoniformes > Salmonidae > Oncorhynchus > Oncorhynchus mykiss. The sequence continues at coordinate 43,186,075 of NC_143027.1, forward strand.
AGGTGCAATGTGGCTTACCCTGTTCTCATACTCCAGCCTCTCTGTGAGCTGTTTTTATGTGTGTGTCTCAGGGGAGTGGGAATAAAGGGTGTGAGGGGAGAGAACAATGTCTTACGGGTGAACCAAGGTTAAGTTTTGTAGCATGTAGACTTTGTTGAACTGATCCTCTTATATCCCTTTATATCCTCACCTCTAACTCCCCTGTTCTGTCTCCTGTGTCCCCTCCTGCAGAGCAGTTCCAGTGGGTCTCCCAGAGGCACCGGGGTTACCCCTTTAGCGGCACCATGTATGTGAACAGCCTCATTGCTGCTAGGATCAGCTCCTGCTGTGAGTACCGCTATGCCCTGGGCTTCCAGCAGGGCAAGAAGAGCTGCTTCAGACTCACCTGGCTGGCTGGAGGGATGCCCTGCTATAGGTGAGCATTCAACCCATAGATAGACAATATATTGATATTATATATATGATTCAACCTCTCTCAGATGATGGAGTAAGACTACAAATTAATATCATGTCAGCTCAACTTCTTCGCTTACAAATTATTGTCAGTTTAGGTAAGCATGCAACCTAGTTTAAGCTTATTTATTATTATTATTTGTTGGATTTTTCTGTTCGATTTCTCAAACAATAAACACACACAAAGCCAAACAAGCAATAAATAGTCAGTAGAAATTGCTTATATATAATGGGCTATTTCTGCTTAAAGGGATACTTCGGGATTTTGCCATGCTAGCAGATACCCATAGACTTCCAGTCATTGCGCTAACACTATTTAGCATTGGCTCGCAAACCTACCTCTAACTTCCTTCATACAGAGACATACAAATGGTATCCACTAGTTCATCTGACTCTGGGGAAGTAGATAAAGGGCCTCATTGCCAAAATCCTGAAGTATCCCTTTATCCTCTAGCCTTCACATCAATGTCACCGTTAACCAAAGCCCTGGCTATAACAACGTTTGATGTTTACTATAAAAACCTGATCACAGACTGACAGAAAGCGAGAAGATCCCTGCCCATGTCTTATGGCAGTGAGCAATGACTTTTACCCACTGTGTTCCTATTGACCGGCCTACAACAGGATTGTTACAAGTCACGTTCAAAATGTATTTTTCATTATTTTCAGATGTACAAGTTTCCGAAACAAATACAGCTCCTACCAGCAGCTGAACAATGGCACACAAGAGAACCTCAGTCTGCCTCCAGCCCAAAACCCTGGCAATGGTATAAAGCACGGAAATGAAGGGCTGTCTCAAAGTCATCAACTTTCCTACTCATTCATCAACAATTCCTGTTTTTAATGTTCTGCGTGGTCCTCATTTCAGAAACAAACCCGCTGCCTCTCAGAAGTCTCTGTTTGAGCATGCTGTCGGCTATTTAAGAAACAAAGCACAGCAAACATTTTGAAAGTTATTTATTCAATAAATGACACATTCAATTGCATGATTTATTTTATTATTCTAATAGCATGCTATGTGTATGAATGGATTTAATATCTAGTCCCCACTAAGTTAGTTTTTTTTAAATCGCTTTGATACTACTTTAAAGGAATATGCTGAATTTTGAAAACTCGTACAAAACTCCAAACAGGTAACACTGTAGTCTTAGATTTGAAACCTTTCATTGTGTATTCATTTTGTTTGTAGACATCTTTCACCACACAGCCATTTATCCAAAACACAGTTTCACTGTGAAATATAACGAGAACATTGAACTATTCACCAAAACACAACATAATGATATCTTCGCAATTGAGTTATTTTTTAACAACCAGTTAATCCAATAGCACAAAATGTAAGATACTGTACATGTTTCAAAATTGCCCTTTGAATGTCGTATGCTACAGTACTGTAAATTACAGTACATTACACTGTTTTTCACATTAGGAAATACACTTGCACTACCCATTTCAATTGACTGAACATCACTGTTCCATGTGTGATCGAAGGTTAGTAGGTTAGATCATTGAATGTAATCCAATGGGGAAAAAAACAAAAGCAACAATGTTTAGCAGGCACGAGTTGGCATAAAGCTTGTCTTGATCATTTGGCCACAGGTTCTCATCATGCACTTGGGGAAAACATTTTGGCATGGCGAATCCAAGCCTGACATACAGTAGGTCTGGATTGAAATCATTGCTTGCCTCCATCCATGGCCTGAAGGAGGGTGGTACGCTCATGAGGATAGCAATCATGCATCTTCCACCTCTATTGTAATTGTGTATTGTACTTGTGAAAATAGTACCAAAGCGATAAAAGAAAACTGTATTTGTTACATACGGTATGTTTACATTTACAGTACAGTACATTGTATGATGGCGCCGGAGAAGATGGCTGACGTTTTACATGCTCCTAACCTAATGTGTTTTTTGTTCGTTTTTTTCATTGTTTGTAATGAATGAAATAAGTTATTTTCGGTCATAAGAGCAACATTATGTACAGAATAAGTTTTAAAAAATACGTATTTTTTTTAACTTATTCTGTACATAATGTTGCTCTTATGACCGAAAATAACTTCTGGACATCATAACAGCGAATACTCACCACGAACTGGCAGAAGCTTTTTTTCGGAAGCTTAGAAGAAATCCCGATCTGCCCTCTGAAGAACCATAAAACAGGCAAAGCGTCAATACAGGACCAAGATCAAATCGTACTACATCTGCTCTGACACTCGTCGGATGTGGCAGTGCTTTCAAACCTTTACAGACTACAAAGGGAAGCACAGCCGAGAGCTACCCAGTGACACAAGCCTATCAGACGAGCTAAACTGCTTCTATGCTTGCTTCAAAGCAAATATCACTGAAATATCTCATGAAGCATGAGAGCACCAGCTGTTCCGGACAAATGTGTGATCACTCTGTCCAGAGCTGATGTGAGTAAGACCTTTAAACAGGTCAACATTCACAAGGTTGCAGGGCCAGATGGATTACCAGGACGTGTACTGCGAGCATGCGCTGACCAACTGGCAAGTGTCTTCACTGACATTTTCAACCTCTCCCTGTCTGAGTCTGTAACACCAACATGTTTTAAGCAGACCCCCATAGACCCTGTGCCCAAGAACACTAAGGCAACCTGCCTAAATGACTACCGACCCTTAGCACTCACGTCTGTAGCCATGAAGTGCTTTGAAAGGCTGGTTATGGCTCACATCAACACCATTATCCCAGAAACCCTAGACCCACTCTAATTCGCATACCGCAATAACAGATCCACAGGTGATGCAATCTCTATTGCACACCACGCTGCCCTTTCCCACCTGGACAAAAGGAACACCTATGTGAGAATGCTATTCATTGACTACAACTCAGCATTCAACACCATAGTGCCCTCAAAGCTCGTCAATAAGCTAAGGACCATTTGACTAAAAACCTCCCTCTGCAACTGGGTCCTCAGATCCTCAAAAGGTTCTACAGCTGCACCATCGAGAGCATCCTGACTGGTATGGAAACTGCTCGGCCTCCGACCGCAAGGCACTACAGAGGGTAGTGCGTACTGCCCAGTACATCACTGAGGCCAACCTTCTTGCCATCCAGGACCTCTATATCAGGCGGCGTCAGTGGAAGGCCCTAAAAATTGTCTAAGACTCCAGCCACCCTAGTCATAGACTATTCTCTCTGCTCCCACACGGCAAGCGGTACCGGAGCGCCAAGTCTACTGTAGGCTTCTAAAAAGCTTCTATCCCCAAGCCATAAGACTCCTGAACATCTAATCAAATGGCTACCCAGAATATTTGCATTGCCCCCCCCCCCCCTCCCCACCACCACCTTTTTTACGCCACTCCTACTCTCTGTTATTATCTATGCATAGTCACTAATAACACTACCTACATGTACATATTACCTCAAATACCTCGACTAATAGGTGTCCCCGCACATTGACTCTGTACCAGTACCCCCTGTATATTGTCTCGTTATTGTTACTTTACTGCTGCTCTTTTAATGACTTATTAATTTTATTTCTAATTCTAATTCATATTTTTTAAACTGCGTTGTTGGTTAGGGGCTTGTAAGTGAGCATTTCACTGGAAGGTGAAATACAACACCTGTTGTATTTGCGCCGCACGTGACTAATACAATTTGATTTGATTTGATCTCTGATCTTGTACATACAGTGCATTCAAAAGTATTCAGACCCCTTGACTGTTTCCACATTTTGTTACGTTACAGCCTTTATTCTAAAACTGATGAAATCCTTTTCTTTCCTCACCAATCTACACACAATACCCCATAATGACGATGCAAAAACTGTTATTTTTTTATTTTGCCCCCCCAAAAGAAATCACTGAACTATATCACATTTACATAAGTATTCAGACCGTTTACTCAGTACTTTGTTGAAGCGCCTTTGGCAGAGATTACAGTCTCGTGTCTTCTTGGGTATGACGCTACAAGCTTGGCACACCTGTATATGGGGAGTTTCTTCCATTCTTCTCTGCAGATCCTCTCAAGTTCTGTCAGGTTGGATGGGGAGTGTCACTGCACAGCTATTTTCAGGTCTCTCCAGAGATGTACTTTGCTCCCTTCATCTTTGCCTCGATCCTGACTAGATTCTCTGTCCCTGCCGCTGAAAAACATACCCGCAGCATGATGCTGCCACCACCATGCTTCACCGTAGGGATGGTGCCAGGTTTCCTCCAGACGTGACTCTTAGCAATCAGGTCAAAGAGTTTCATCAGACCACATAATCTTTTTAGTGAGGAGTGGCTTCCGTCTTGCCACTCTACCATAAAGGCCTGATTTGTGGAGTGCTGCAGAGAAGGTTGTCCTTCTGGAAGGTTCTCCCATATCCATAGGGGAACTCTGGAGCTCTGTCAAAGTGACCATCGGGTTTGGTTTTGCTCTGATACGCACTGTCAACTGTGGGATCTTATATAGACAGGTGTGTGCCTTTCCAAATCATGTCCAACCAATTGAATTTACCACAGGTACCACCAATCAAGTTGTAGAAACATCTCAAGGAGTATCAATGGAAACAGGATGCACCTGAACTTAATTTCGAGTCTGTTCTTAAAGAGTCTGAATACTTATGGTTTTTATTTTTAATACATTTGCAAAAATGTTGATAAACCTGTTTTCACATTGTGATTATAGGGTTTTGTGTGTAGATTGATGAGGAAAAAACAAATTTTCATCCATTCTAGAATAAGGCTGTAACGTAATAAAATGTTGAAAAAGTCAAGGGGTCTGAATATTTTACAAATGCACTTTATATATATGGTTTAATTTACTGTGAAGAAAAATTATAATAGTCATCATCATAGTAGTATATTCAAGCATTTTTCATACTTTTTATGTTTCTACTTTACAGACATACATTTTCATTACAGTTGAAGTTTACATACTCCTTAGCCAAATATATTTAAAAATGTAATCCTAGTATAAAGTCCCTGTCCCTGACATGACATAACTTTCTGGAATTTTTCAAGCTGTTTAAAGGCACAGTCAACTTAGTGTATGTAAACTTCTGACCCACTGGAATTATGATACATTGAGTTATACGTGAAATAATCTGTCTGTAAGCAAGTGTTGGAAAAATGACTTGTGTCATGCACAAAGTAGATTTCCTTACCGACTTGCCTACAAACTACAGTTTGTTAACAAGACATTTGTTGAGTGGTTGAAAAACTAGTTTTAATGACTCCAACCTAAGTGTAAACTTCCGACTTCAACTGTATATTGTTCTCAAAATTTGTAGTAGACAAACCAGATGGAAAATCTATAGGTTTACCAAATGTTTACGTGATCATCAATTAAGAGCAGTTCGACTAAAATGTATTTTAGCAAAAAGACAAGACAATCACATAAAAAATGTTGTGATAATTGTAATGTGAAAGGCAATTACTTTATTTAAAAAATCTTAATGTATTTCTTGATGAAACACTGATTTATTTTGGTGAAAAGTGACTGTATGATTTTGGGTTGTGTTTGAAACAACTGCCTCTTTGATGATCTATTTTGAGTTTTGTACTAAGAGTTGTGAAAATGTACCATATACTGTACTTTGCACCAAAGTGATAAAAACTGTCCCATAATAATATGTCTTCTGTACAGGCACAGTAGTTGAATGTTGTCCCTCGTCTCCTATGTTTCTCCCAGCCAAACCAGAAACCAAACCAAAGAAGGCTGTGAGGAGGAGAACTAGGAAGAACCTGAAGGACGGGAGCACTGGTAGCTGGTCTGCAGACACTGAAGATCCTGCTTGTACCAAAGTGAAGGAGAACGTGAAGGCAAGGAAGCCCAAAAGACGCAAGAGCCAATCCCATCAAACAAAAGACATCAAGGACACTGCCAATGAGAGAGAGGACAGCAAGGCTCCAGCCAATCACAGAGATGACAGCAAGGCCCTGGTTAATGAGAAAGAAGACGGCAAGGGGTCAGGGTTCACAGGTGAGTGCGAGGACCTATCCCTGTCTGGCCCAGAGAGCAGAACACACCAGAAAAAGACCAGACAAGTTAAGAAGACCCCAGAGAAAGACAAAGACAATGCCAAGACCCCACAAAAAGAGTCCAATAACAGAGTCAACATCCTTGCTGGTGAGTATTATTTTACTCTTTTCACCTCCTGTGTGTGTGTGTGTGTGTGTGTGTGTGTGTGTGTGTGTGTGTGTGTGTGTGTGTGTGTGTGTGTGTGTGTGTGTGTGTGTGTGTGTATATGTGTGTGTGTGTGTGTGTGTGTGTGTGTGTGTGTGTGTGTGTGTGTGTGTGTGTGTGTGTGTGTGTGTGTGTGTGTGTGTGTGTGTGTGTGTGTCATTCCTGGAGATGAGTGAATGGTTAATGGCAGAAGAGTCTGGCATCATGCTACCGTACTTTGAAGTTAAGATACAGATGACCCGCCATTAATCTTCATGAAGGTATTTCCATTTATGTACTTTGTGAGTTGGAAAGAAATTGGAACGAATCAGAGTGTTGCTTTTTAAAGATTCATTGCAGGATGAGGAAGCTCTGAGTAAGCAGAACGGGAAGAAAAATAAGGATTTGGGATCAAATGGGAAAAGCAGAAATGGGGAAAGACTGAAGGACTTCTATGAAGAATGTATGGAAATGAGCACTGGGCTGGACCTGAGCCCAAACAAACAGCACTGGTTCAAGGCAAACAGTGAGTAAATAAACCCCGGCTCAATACGGGCTGGTATGCCCCCAGAGTACTTACTGTAACTGATTTATATACACTGCAATACACATATTAATGCGTTATCTAGAATATAAACCTAATATCTATGGTTTTCTGAATTGAGAATGATGAAGTGTTTCATGCTTACATCCACCACTTTTCCATTTCATCCTATCAGTGAACAGGTGGTGCATTATTTGATTTCCATGTCTGTGTGTCCAGTACTGGAAAGGTGGCGTCTGGAGAAGAAGTTGTCATCTTGTCCCAACCCCTCGGGCTCAGATGTGGAGCTAAGTGAGGAGAGTGACAGTGCTCTGCACCCTGACAGGCAGCCAGGGGACCAGGACCGAGCTGTGCTCAACACGAGTCAAACACACATCTCAACGATAGAACAAGATCTACAGGCCCAGGTAGGCTACATGATGTGAAATAAACAAGCTGTGATTATAGTAACTCTAGTAACATGCTTCTAGGAAGTGAAAATCAACGGAAACAAGCACCAGAAATAGAAATGGTGCTAATTTGTTGAGAACAGGTGTAGAAAAACCATTAGAAGCTGCCCTTTGGAAGGTACTCCAAAATACACCTCATAATGACATGAAGCTAAATACAGTACATTTACACAGTGCCGTTTGTCGTAGGGCATCTGTCTGTGTTTGTTAATGTGGGGTCAACAGGCGCTGGCCTCAGATGATGAAGGAGCGTTCAGTTCAACCGCATCCATCATATGATCACCTGACATAGCATGCCGAAACATTCCACACAGTCTAGCAAGGTGGCCTGCTGCATGAGGACAGTGGCCAGACCATAACGTTAGTTTCTCAAGTTAGGTAGTGTCTCCCCCCCTGTCTGGAGTGGCAGATCGGCGGGGTTTGCACTTTTGGGGCTTTTCTATTGGTTCCATTGCAACAGGCAGATCTTAATGAAGCACAGTTTGAGTAAGTATTTAAAATACATTTCAAATAGTATTTGAACACAGGTCTGCTCAATCCATACCTACATACCTCCTTGGTCCATACCACCACTGTCCCAGTCAGATACCTGTCTAAGACATTCCTCAGTTATCCTCACAGACAAACAGAAAATGTATCGATCCTCTGCTCACAGATTAAGGGTCCAGAATCTGTTTAATATCGATCAAATGTGACTGGGGTGCCGACAGGAATCGCTGGATATATTGAACTCTGTGCCAATATGAGGAATTCCTGTCTGAATTCTGAAAAGTCTCAGTATTACATCATTCTAGCCAGTAGATATGGATTGTAATTCCTCAATAGGATGAGACAAATGTATTTCAGAATGTGCGCACTGTAGAACCTTCCAAAACTCATAGCTGGATGTCATAAGTTGATGATGAGTTCTGCTTATTCTCTAAACCATATAACACAAACAACTTCTGACAGATCTAATGACAAGTCTAAATAGAAGAGGTATCACTGCCAACTCTCCTTATCATCTCCCTAGCTGGACTCATCATGAGGGGGCTACTTTTTCATTCAATAGAAAGAAGAAAAAAAATGATCTGCTTTCATTGACATCCGTCTCTCTGTTTTTATCTCTCATTACTTTTCACTGTCTTTATCTCTGTCTCTAGCTGGATGTGATGATGCAGGTGTTGAACACGTCTGACGAGGTGGAGCAGCTGGTGCTGAGGAACACCGGCTTGACAGACGCACTCCTACTGAGCCTGGCCGCAGCCCTGAAGAGGAGCCCCTCGGAGGTCACATTCCTCAATCTCAACCTCAACCACATCGGACCCCAAGGGGCCCACATCCTCCTGGACCTACTGAGGGCCAAGCCCCAGGTCAAAGGACTGCTGTGAGTCACTGTGTGAGTGAGTGAGTGAGTGAGTGAGTGAGTGAGTGAGTGTCTAGCCCCAAGTCAAAGGACTGCTGTAGGTGACATTCAAAGTCTTTGTTTAGCTCCAGCTTGTATGTCATATTCATAAATCTGTGTCCTGTAAAAAAAAAAGAATATCTCTCTTTTTTACATAAATTGTTCTGTGAAAGTTTCATGAGCCTAGGACATTGTGAATGAAGTTGACTTTTTGAAGATACAAGGTTTTTCCAGGATGCCAATGTCATACTGTAAACCCATTTACACACAAGTGATCAGGACAAGTCGTTGCCATTTTATGGGTTCCTAACAAACTGTGCTGTTTTGTGTGTGTTTTCGCATTGTTTGTAACTTATGTTGTACATAATGTTGCTGCTACCATCTCTGATGACTAAAAAGAGCTTCTGGATATCAGAACAGCGATTACTCACCTCACACTGGAAGAAGATTTTTTCTTTAATGATTCTGACGTGAAGGATAGATTGTTTCCCCGAGACCAGGCCCAAATCCCTGTCATTCGTGTGAAGAAAAGACGGAGGTACAGAGGGCGGAGATCGAAGTGCCTTGTGAAAATTGAATTGGCGGGTGGGTAACCAGCCCCTACCATCCGTTTTATTGGCCAACGTGCAATCACTGGAGAATAAACTGGATGAGCTCTGTTCGAGACTATCCTACCAACGGAACATTAAAAACTGTATGTAATATCTTATATTTCACTTAGTCGTGGCTGAACTACGATACGGATAATATACAGTTGGCTGGGTTTTCTGTGCATCGACAGGACAGAACTGCTAAATCCGGTAAGACGAGGGGTGGTGGTATGTATCTATTTGTCAATAATAACTGTTGCGCAATGTCTAATATTAAGGAAGTCTCAAGGTATTGCTCGCCTGAGGTAGAATATCTCATGATAAGCTCTAGACCACACTATCTACCAAGAGAGTTTTCATCTATATTTTTCGTAGCCATCAATTTACCACTACAAACTGATGCTGGCATGAAGACCGCACTCAACGAGCTGTATAAGGCCTTAAGCAAACAAGAAAATGCTCAACCTCTTCCTCGCCTTCCATTTGGAAAATCTGACCATAATTCCATCCTTCTGATTCCTGCTTACAAGCAAAAACTAAAGCATTAAGTACCAGTGACTCGTTCAATACGGAAGTGGTCAGATGACACGAATGCTACATGACCGTACTTACATATCACAATCAGAAGCCATGAATTACGGGCAACACCCACACCGTGCTAAAGGCTAGACTGCTGCCACTTTCGAGGCTGCCACTTTCAAGGACCGGGACAGTAATCCAGATGCTTATAATAAATCATGCTATGCCCTCAGATGAACAAACAGGCAAAGCGTCAATACAGGACTAAGATTGAATCCTACTACACTGGCTATGACGCTCATTGGATGTGGCAGGGCTTGCAAACTATTACGGACCACAAAGGTAAACCCAGCTGTGAGTTGCCCAGTGGTGCGAGCCTACCAGACGTGTTAAATACCTTTTATGCTTGCTTCGAGGCAACACTGAAGCATGCATGAAAGCACCAGCTGTTCCGGACGACTGTGTAATCACGCTCTCCGTAGCTGATGTGAGCAAGACGTTTAAACAGGTCAACATTCACAAGGCCGCAGGGCCAGATGGATTACTAGGACGTGTACTACGAGCATGCGCGGGCCAACTGACAAGTGTCTTCACTGACATTTTCAGCCTCTCCCTGACCAAGTCTGTAGTACCTACATCTTTCAAGCAGACCACCATAGTTCCTGTGCCCAAGAAAGCGAAGGTAACCTGCCTAAATGACTAACACATCAACACCATCATCCCGGAAACTCTATTTCTTGAACTGCATTGTTGGTTAAGGGCTTGTAAGTAAACATTTCACGGTAAGGTGAAATGTTGTATTCAGTGCATGTTAGGTGAGCCACTTCAAAGAAAAATGAAAATGTTAGTTGGAAGTTGTGATTGACGGCTGATTATTTTTCTTCTCTACAGCTTGTTTGGAAACCAACTGGGAGACCCTGGAGTTCTGAAACTACTTAGTGGACTGGCTCAACTCCAGGAGATAACAACGAGACACCCAACATCACTACCATGGATTGAAGATCCCCAGGTCCAGGGCCAGAACCCGTTAACACACTCAGTTGTCCCCCTCCCTCCAACCACAAGGGGCACTCTCTACCCCTTTTCACTGTTGGAGCTGGACATAGGAGGAAACGGGCTGAGCAGCAATGGCCTGAGGATGTTGACATCCTACATGAGACTCCACTCAAGACTGCAGTACCTGGGGCTGGCCCGGACCACTGGTGTGGACCTAGAGGCATGGCGGGAGCTGTTTGACTCTCTGAAGGGAAATGTGACTCTCAGCCATATTATCCTGGATGAGAGTAACCTAGGAGACCAGGGAGCCAGGCTATTTTCTGACACGCTGAGAGCCAATCAGAGCCTGAGGCAGGTGGATCTGGACAGTAATGGGATTGGTGAGGTGGGAGGAAGTGAAATCATAGAGGCGCTGCTTTGTAGGACACAGTTTCCGCTGAGACACCTGAGTCTGGAGGGGAATGGTATCAGCACTGGACTAATGGGTAGAATTCAACAGGAAGTGAGATTTAACTGACAGAAACATGTTTTTTTTTAATTTATTTTTTTATACATATTACAGAACTGGAATTTATCCAAAATGATGAACAAGGTAGGGCACAGCGCATAGCACAAAAGAGGAACAGTCAAAATAGATGTTGCGGAAAAGACTAAATAATATGGATTTGTCTGACTATTTCTACACAAGATCAGCATCTAGCTACTGTACACGAGACTAGACTATTCCTCACTGTTAATAAATTACTTCTCACATCTATGTTGAATCATCTCAATTGGAGCTCAGTCAGTGTAAATTGCAGGTCAGTGGAATAAAACTGGAAAAACATTTGACTCTCTTTGCCAACTCACATGGAGGGCCTTTCCCTCTGCTACTGGTGGCCCTGATTTAAATATCTTTGTAGAGCTCACAGACATGGCCATCAGCTCAGCAGGTAGGAGTGCGCTGGGATTTAGCTAGGCTGCTCTGTGGTATGGATGAGACGTCAGAGAAAAGCCCTGTAAAGTAAGTCTTTCTTCCCAGAACCTGTGGTGAGGCCAGGCCAGGATGTTTACCTTGTGCTATTTTCTTCCCACCCTGATTTATTCACAAATGCTGCCCTCAGGACCACACTCCCCTCCTTGTTGACGCTTGTTATTCCCTAAAGTTTAGTATTCCCCTGGAAAATGTGGAGAAATATCCATATCTCGTAACCATGGTGATGCAAACATGAAGTGGCACAATTAAACAGTACTTCCTATTAGATACAGTAAAAATGTATTTCTACAGTATCTACTGTATTTTTTTTAAAGGCAGGAATGAAGAAAATCGAATAAAAAAGAAATATATCCATCACATAATATATCCATAATTTTGTTGACATAATGACCAAACGTGTTTTGCCTGTGTTTGTGTGTGTCAATGGAGAGCGAGAGAGAGAGAGAGAGAGAGGGAGAAAGAGAGGGAGAATGAGAGGGAAAGACGGGAGAGGGCAGGGAGTTCTTCCAAGATGCAGGATGTTTGGTTTCAGTAGGAAATGCACTTGACAGAGCAGCCTTAGGTGGACTGAAGGTGGAGTCATAAGAAACACACAAAGTCACTTGTCTCTTCGAGTGAAATGAGATGGTGGATAGTGGGAACATGAAGACCCTGTAATACTAAAATTTTGCCCAAAATAAGCTGCTGGTTCAAATATACCTTTTTCTTTCCTAAAAAAAAAGACACAATGCTTTTATTATATGTGGATCAAGATTTGAGGGGAAAAAGTCACATACATGTGGGAGTTTTCAAAGGGGCACACATTTAGAAATGTTAAGTAGAGCATATGCTTTACATTATAGGGTGCTATTTACATGGTATTTACCTCGAAATTACACTTTAAAATGGTAATTACTCAATAATTACCAAATAACTACTTTTAAGGGATATTTGAGCTTAATGGACATTAGGTAAATAAGGACTTGCAAAACTTTTTTTGCAAGGCACTAATTGTTTACTGTTTACAGTGTGGTAGAATTTTGTAAAACTGTATCTTCTATCCTCTCTATCTAAATCTGAAATGTACACTATACACCGTATTTGAACCCTTTAACTGTCTTTTCTTGAAAAACATGTTCAGAAAAATATTTCATCTTAAATTCCTGAAACTAACAACTCAAATAAGAACTTCCAATTAAAAAAAAATGTCTACTTGATGTTTATTTTGGAAATAACAGAGCTCTACAAGACGGTTGAGAAGTCAATAGAGGGTCATTCCAGCAATGCCATGATAGAAAGTCAATTTGCATAGCCTTTTTACTAATCAACAATATTACAAAAATTACTTTAGGTCTGCGTCAATGGCTTATAGGTAGGTAAGCATTGTTAAATAAGGACTGATGTCAAAGTTGAACAAATTAGGGTAATTTTGTTTGTCCAAACATATTAGATTACATTGAAATTAATGCATTTCCAAGTGGTGTATAGTGCAATGTCCCTCAAAATGGTTTTCTTAAATTTCTATTGATCCAGACTACATTTTTAGATAAAGTGCAGTCTTGTATTACTATTCTATCGGCATTCTTTTATAGCCCACCTTCACTGAATAATGATTAATTGACCCCGTGGGTCATGAAATGTAGTTTAACCTATTTCTGTTGCCTAATATAGTGTTGTCAACAATTCAAATCATATTATTCACTAAAATAAAAAAAAGATATAAAAAATAAATGTAGCCTATTCTTAGTCCGCTGTACTTTCTACTCACATATGAACCGCTTGTTTGAGCATATCTTACAAAAAGTATTGCTTTTTACACTTTCTACACTTTCTACACTTTCTACGCGATTTATTATCATATTCCTGCTCTCCAAGATCTCTACTAACAGGAATGGTGCAATATTTATCCCTCACCAACTGAATTCCTGCTGTCTTTGGTGACTGATTTTGAGTTTCTTTACAGCCCTCTAAGTGGGCAAAGTTAGAGTGCCACAACATTGAACTGCAGCAACCCAAAAGGATACAAGTTATGTTTTTTTGGTGAAGGAGGGCTCGGGGAGTTGACCAATCAAGTTCAAGTGAAAAAGAATAATAATATCCACTTCTAAATACATTGTCAAAACATGCTCTACCAACTGGTTGAGAATAGGGATATAGGGTTTAAATAGCTGTCAGTCAATAGATCATTGTCTCCGGTCTAAGAAAACAAACTTTTTACAAATCAAAAAGGGATTACTAAGAACTAAGCCAAACCAGGTCATGTATAGCCTACTGTAATTTCAGTGTTCTCAGTCCTTCATAAGTTATACAATACTTCCTTTCAGAATCAGACGAAAACAAGCACAAAATGTAGGCTATCAGAGAGAGAGAGAGTCTTGGCCCCGGTATGGACCATGGTATTGTTCTTTGGACCAACTGACATACTGAGAATAACTGTAGAATGACTGTATTCGTCTGATCAAAGCTTGTCCTCACAGTGATTACCCCCAGGCTCAGGGTCAGGGCTGCTGCCAGTAGTTGCTGTGTTGAAACCAATCCCTCTATCCCTCCATTCCTCCATGCTTCTGAAACCAATCCCTCCATCCTTCCTCTGTAGTCCTCCTCCCCTGGCTTGGTTTCCTCTCTGCAGCCCCTGATAAGGATCCTTTATGAGCCTCTATGTGGGCTGACAGAAGGATGGATGAGACTGACTGACTGACTGACTGGTGCACCTGAAGATTACAGAGCTTAGCTGAGGATTTCAGTTAGCTCAATTGGTTAGCGCAATATGTTTGTACAATAGCTCACACTGACAGGATGGTGTGGGAATAATTTTGGAATGTACACTACTGATCAAAAGTTTAATAACATCTACATTCAAGGGTTTTTCTTTATTTGTACCAAATACGCTGGCTATCTTCTGTATACCACCCCTACCTTGTCACAACACAACTGACTGGCTCAAACGCATTTAAGAAGAAAATAAATTCCACAAATGAACTTTTAAGAAGGTACACCTGTTAATTGAGATTAATTCCAGGTGACTACCGCATGAAGCTGTTTGAGAGAATTCCAAGAGTGTGCAAAGCTGTCATCAAGGTGGCTATTTGAAGAATCTCAAATATAAAATACTTTTTTTGGTTACTACATGATTCCGTATCTGTTATTTCATAGTTTTGATGTCTTCACTATTATTCTACAGTGTAGAAAATAGTTTTAAAAAATAAAGAAAAACCCTTGAACGTGTTCTAAAACTTTTGACCGGTAGTGTATATTGTCTTGATCTTGTCCCGTCATGCTCTTTCAGTCATGATATACATTTTGTACAACTTTTGTTGTATCTTCACTGGGATATTATTTCAGTTCTGTGAAACTCCTCATAAATCAAATCAAATGTTAATTATTACATGCTTCGTAAACAACATGTGTAGACCAACAGTGAAATGCTTACTTACGGGCCCTTTCCAATAATGCAGAGAGAAATAATAGAAAAATAATAACACGAGGAAGAAATAGCTACCCGGATGATTAACAGTAACTTACTTGGCTATATACACAGGGTAACAGTGCCGAGTCGATGCTCAAGGATACTCGGTAATTGAGTTAGATATGTACATATAGGTACGGATAAAGTGACTAGGCAACAGGATAGATAACAAACAGTAACAGCAGCATGTGATGAGTCAAACGAGTTCAAAAATGGTCCGGGTAGCTATTGGTTAACTATTTGACTAACTATTTAGCAGTTTTATGGCTTGGGGGTAGAAGCTGTTTAGGGTCCTGTTGGTTCCAGACTTGGTGCATCGGTACCACTTGCCGTGTGGTAGCAGAGAGAACAAACAGTTCATGACTTGGGTGGATGGAATCCTTAACAATTTTTAGAGCCTTTTTCTGATACCACCTAGTATATAGATCCTGGATGGATATTGCATCGCTTTGATAGGAAAGTCAAAAGATTGTTATGTTCTATTTCTGAACCATTTTCATGGTGGCACTTTAAGGGCCTACTAAAATGCATCTGTGCTCTAACCAGCATATCTTTTTTTTTTATACCTTAATCGTCAAAGGGGTCATTCCTACTCTGCAGTGCCTTTTCTGTCCCCAGGAAATCTCACTAATTATTTAGTGTCAAATGTATCAGTTGACCTTTACTTCAGAAACACAAAAAATGGATCTCAAAAGGAAATTGTATGCATTTTGAACAAAAATTTTTTCAGTGGATGTAGGCGTTTTTGCCATGTCCCTGTGTTTTATTCATCAACTTCCATGAGAAAATATAAGTAATAAATTAATAAAATACTTCTGTCTTAATTATTTTATAGTCCTGGTTAAATTCTCTTATTTCATTTCAGGTTTTCTGTGTGTCCCTGATATCCCTTCCCACCCTGTTAGTTTGTTGTAATTCTCCATTTAAGAAAACAACCCCTTCCTACAATGAAACCACATTCAGGAAGTATCATCATTTCTGTGGTGGGAAAACAATGGAACCCAGCTAAATAAATATGAACACTCATTTTTATTTTATTTTTCCATGTTTCATTTTTGTCTGTATGTCCTACAACTTAAATGACTGTCTCACTCCAATGCATTAACATTGTTTCTTATTGTTAAACCAGCCCGGTCAACAAGGAGAAGGACTGTAATCTGCTGACGAAAGATAAGACCTTCAGACTTTTCTGTTACAGCTGGACCCATATGAGTGACCCCATTGTCTCCCCACCAATGTTATCTAAATCAGCCCTCAAACGAATACTGTAGTGTTACAAGGCTCATTCAACTGCTCTCTCTCGCTGCCTGCAGACCACTGTAATGTTATAAGGCTCTCAAGACTCTTTCAACTGCTCTCTCTGCCAAATACAGGGCCCAATAATAGATCCTCCATCTTCAAGGCATTTACAGGTATGCTTTCTATTTAATGCTTGGTATTGTATCTACAGGGCACAGTATTTGTAATTGACTTCATCATGATTACAGACATTACACAGTATGAAGTGAAAAATGACCCTGAAAGAAATGTAGCATCTTTGAAACAAACAAAACCTTCCATTTTATAAACATTAACATCCTCCATTCAATATAGGCCTCAACATAGCCTCAATCGATTAACAATTTTTCTACGTTTCAAATGGCAGATTGAGTGAGTGACTCAGTTAACATTTAGCTTCAGTTTCGTCAGTCAGTCAGTCTGCGTGCACGCACACACACACACACAGGTCTCTCTCTGTACCTCTCTGTGCATGGATCCGTCTTACCTTTCATGGTTATGTCTGAGCTGGTTACACCTCTTTTGTCAATGTGTGGATGTCTGTCTGGGCAGCGGGTGAGAGTTTATGCCCGTAGTGAGTGAAATCAGAATTACTCTACAGTAGGTTTACAGTAGCAAAACACAGACATGTCAACAAACTGACTGAGACAGGTTTAATGAGGTTTAGATGAGGAAATAAGGTTTGTTTCTTCCAGTAATTAAAATCTTCTCTTAACCTTTCTCAGCCAACTGTAAACACTAGGATGCTATCAAACACTCAATAAAAGACAGACATAATAATGTGACTGTCCAGTGTGGTTAATAGAATATACCAATACCTTCAGACAACCATCTCATTCACAGCACCACCATAAACAAATAGTAGGGACCATAAGAGGACGGTTTGTGCCCATTCTTTGGTCAGTGTGGCCACTGAGGGTCAGTCAGCCCTCTGTCTCTGTCTCGGAACAGGAAAGGGTTCGGATGGAGTGAGTGTGTATGTGTGTGTGTTTGTGTGTGTTTGCTGTACTGTACTGTAGACCTGGTCTCTCCCAGTCCCTCCATTTAAAGAGCCAGTCAGTGTGTTTGTGTGTACAGAGGCCTGGAGGCGGTGTATAGACTAGTACCTGTGGCTGAACAGCAGAGCCTCTGTTGGGTCCGTTTGGGTTCATGCTGTACTGGCTCTACACGTACACCAGCCTCATTTGTTTTTGTCTGGTCGGAGCCAATAAGATGTTACTGGCATCGTTTGACCAACACATGTTGTTTAATTTCAACTCTAAATAATTATTTAACAAGTGTCGTGAAGAGCCAGCAGAGCCAGTGCTTAAGGTAGCCTATCAGTTAGTTGTGTAACAGTAAGGCATTCCTGTTTACCATTCAGTGGATGCAGGAATAAAACATGCAGTAAAAGTTTTCCATTTGACACTGTGTGCCTGATATTAATAGGATGACACAAAATCGGGTAACCGTTACGATGATATTACAGAACTCTTCCATCTCCCAACAAATGATGAAGTTCTCTATTCATCATGATCATCCTAATCATCCTCCTCCTCATCATAATCACCCCAAGAAGAAAGATCTCCATCCAGTATGTGAAAAATAGCTGTCCCATAACTGGCCTAGCCATCATAGAATAGCTAGAGGATGCCAGTGGACAGGATGAGAGAAAGGGATCTATATATCTGTGAGATGTAGCGCTACAGTGAGATTTCTCCCGTCGGTAGGGCTGTTTATCTGCTGGGCACCCCACCACCAAGGCTCCGGCTGGGGAGGGATGAAGGCTCCGGCTGGGGCGGGTTCTGGAAAGATTTTGGAAAGATCTCACTGTACAGTGATTTATATAAGGGCTCCGGCTCTGTGTAGAGCGGTCAGAAGATGACGCACTGGGCTACTGTAAAACCAAAACAAATAGAAAATCCCATTGCACATCATGAAAATGGAGCTATTCTATACTTGACTTCGGAGATATTAATAGATGGCATTTGGGGGATATTTCTTTGAAACAAAAAATAACTAGTTGAGGTTTGGAATTCAATCGTCAGATTGTTTTCTTCATATCAAGAGAACGCATCAATACAATTATTTTATTTTTATTACTACCCAGTGAAACGTGAAAATCTGAAATTGAGGCATGTCCCACTCCCGGATATGGGTGTTGGAAGTTTGTAAGCCACTTTGCCATTCATTTTCTATTCACGACCATATCCTAGTAATTTCACTGGAAAATGCCAGGGGCCTGTTTTACAAACAATGGCTCATGCTACTGTTTCATATTTGGCAAAAATAACATGCTTTCAATGTACAGTAGTTTATTTATGTTTGATCCGCCCGTAAAATGTCACCACAGCAATCTCTATGACTTGGCAACTACATATATCTTCTGTCTCTCCATAAGCTACATGGGGCAATATATCAATGGCTATCTATCATGGCAACTTTTACAGACCTTCAAGAATTGCCTAAATGTACATATCAATATTTCAACATTTACACTAATAGTATTTGACAGTCATGTATTGTGCAACTAGTGGAGAAATACTTTTTCACATTTGTTTTGATCAGAACAGGACCAGTTGAAGTCCGAAGGTTACATACACTTAGGTTGGAGTCACTAAAACTTGTTTTTCAACCACTCCACAAATGTCTTGTTAACAAACTATAGTTTGGCAAGTTGGTTACTTATCATTAATTATAAGTCATTTATAAGTCATTTTTCCAACAATTGTTTACAGACAGATTGTTTCATTTATAATTCACTGTATCACAATTCCAGTCAGAAGTTTACATACACTAAATTAACTGTGCCTTTAAATAGCTTGGAAAATTCCATAAGATGATGTCATGGCTTTAGAAGCTTCTGATAGGCTAATTGCTATCATTTGAGTCAATCGGAGGTGTACCTGTGGATGTATTTCAAGGCCTACCTTCAAACTCAGTGCCTCTTTGCTTGACAACATGGGAAAATCAAAAGAAATCAGCCAATACTTCAGAAAAAAAGTTGTAGACCTCCACAAGGTGGGTTCATCCTTGGGAGCTATTTCCTGAAGGTAGCACGTTCATCTGTACAAGCAATAGTACACAAGTATAAACACCATGGGACCACGTAGCCGTCATACCGCTCAGGAAGGAGAAGATGAGCGTACTTTGGTACAAATCAATCCCAGAACAACAGCAAAGGACCTTGTGAAGATGCTGGAGAAAACAGGTACCAAAGTATCTACATCCACAGTAAAACAAGTCCGATATTGACATAACCTGAAAGCCGCTCAGCAAAGAAGAAGTCACTACTCGAAAAACCGCCCAAAAAAGCCAGACTACGGTTTGCAATTGCACATGGGGACAAAGATCGTACCTTTTGGAGAAATGTCCTCTGGTCTGATGAAACAAAAATAGAACTGTCTTGCCATAATGACCATCATTATGTTTGGAGAAAAAAGGGGGAGGCTTCCAAGCCGAAGAACACCATCCCAACCATGACACACAGGGGTGGCAGCATCATGTTGTGGGGGTGCTTTGCTGCAGGAGGGACTGTTGCACTTCACAAAATAGATGGCTTCATTAGGAAGGAAAGTTATGTGGATATATTGAAGCAACATCTCAGGACATCAGTCAGGAAGTTAAAGCTTGGTCGCAAATGGGTCTTCCAAATGGACAATGAACATCGTCATACTTCCAAAGTTGTGGCAAAATGGCTTAAGGACAACAAAGTCAAGGTATTGGAATGGCCATCACAAAGCCCTGACCTCAATCCTATAAAAAATGTATGGGCAGAACTGAAAAAGCTAGTGCGAGCAAGGAGGCCTACAAACCTTACTCAGTTACACCAGCTCTGTCAGGAAGAACGGGACAAAAATCACCCAACTTATTGTGGGAAGCTTGTGGAAGGCTACCCAAAACGTTTGACCCAAGTTAAACCATTTAATTGTAATGCTACCAAATACTAATTGAGTGTATGTAAACTTCTGATCCACTGGGAATGTGATGTAAGAAATAAAAGCTGAAATAAATCATTCTCTCTACTATTATTCTGACATTTCACATTCTTAAAATAAAGTAGTGATCCTAACTGACCTAAGACAGGGAATTTTTACTAGGATTAAATGTCAGAAATGGTAAAAACTGAGTTTAAATGTATTTGGCTAAGGTGTATGTAAACTTCCAACTTCAACTGTACTTGCCAGTACCTATAGATGTCACGAATTCCCCCGAAGGTGGCTCCTCTTCCTGTTCGGGCGGCGCTCGGCAGGTCGTTTCGTCGCTGGTCTACTAGCTGCCACCCATCCCCTTTTCCTTTTCTGTTTGTTTTGTCTTATTGGTTGCACCTGTCTCTTCTTTTGTTTTTTTGATTCAGTACTATTTAAGCCTGTTAGGCCCGCCTGTTTTTGTGCGGGCTTGTTTTCCGTTAGTCAGGTTATGCGTGTAGTGTTCCTGTCCATTTGTGCCCTGTGTTGGGTTGGACATTTTTGTGATTATTTTTGCCTGTTGTTTTGGGCGTTCGCATTGGAAACCGAAATAAAGTCCGGTTTTCCCTGTTCCTCTGCTCTCTGCGTTTCACTCTGCACCCACCACTCCAGGCGTTGTGACAATAGTCTAGGAATGCTTGTAAATTAAATGATTTTGGTATGAAAGCGTTCACACCACATTTACAGCACAACATGCCACACCTTTTGTAAGCAAACATAAATACTCTGCGTACCTTCCTGGCCTCAAAGTTTTTCTAAATTGAGTTAAACTACTGTTCAGTGAAGACTCTCTCCTTGAAGGTCCCACCTAGAGCCTTAAATCCAAAATAAATAAATAAAAGGCTGAATAAGGGTATGGTCCCACCCAACCCCTAATTTTCCTTGAGATCAACACCATGTGTGTTGTCAGTATTCAGTGAGCTCTGGTGAAGATTATGTCTTATACAGTAGATAGACTGGCCTTGAATCTGACTGACTCAGGGGATGGAAAACCACAGAACACCCAGGTCGAACCTCTCAGTTGTGACATCATTCCCCCTTCCACCTCACACAGTGGGCACTCTTCTCCTGAACAAGTCTATATGGAACGATATCAACAACATTATTCTTAACTACATTGTTAAGAGCAGTATTATACACAATTCACATGCAACATACCTTTTCTACATGACCCTCAAGAACAAGTTAGAGTAGGCCTAATCAAGTCCAAGACATATACTCCACATGAACAAATCTAAAAATGTACTTTAATACAAAAATGTGTATGATATTATAATACACTCAAAAACACTAACACGTTAAGATTGGTCTCTGTCACCGTTAGCCGTACATAATACAATTAAAATAGTTTTAGTACAGTCATGGCCATATTTATTGCTGTCAATTTCAACACATTTTCTGGTATGTAGCCCCCTCACAGGAATGACCACACACACACATTAACCAACCACTCAAGTGCTGGTCTGCACACCGTTCTTCCCTTTCACACGTTCACAAGTAGGATCTGTTCAAAAACCACAGACATCCTCAACACCTGGCATGCCTGGAATACCACCCAAATGGCGTCTGTATGGCTCCTCTGCAGACCAGATGACGTCATGAGATAATCACTTAAAATGTTCAAGTCTTTACTCTATTCCGGTCGCACAAAACAAACATACAAATATGCGTCTGAAAATGACAAATGACAACATGGTATTGTTCTTTTGTTCTTCATCAGTGTTTCAAAAGTCAAGGTACTAAGTCACTCTCGGAGGTGTGCTAATATGAACTGTACTTACCTCACGCATTCACCATAACACAAAACTCAGTATAGGCTTACACATCAATATTTACATGGTAAGGTAAGAAGCCAAACTTTTTCACTCTGAATTAATAGACATTTTCTCCAAATGTGCTGTTTAAATGTATGGAATGGATAAACAGAGTGTTGCGTCGGGAGATGCCATACTGGATCCAGTTGTGTCCAGATAGAGGCTTTCAGCTGGGCCTAATTCCTAAAGACATGGGAGTAAAAACAAAAGTATCTCTGATAATCCTACAAGAATTCCCATTGTTATCATACTAACCTGACATGAAACGACTGCTGCATCTGACAGAAGATGCCTGGGGGGGGTAAAATTAGACTAGGACGTGTAGAGATAACAATATATATATCTAAAACTAAAAACATTGCATTTGATACGTTCCTTAAGCTCTAAACCTCAGCAGAAGCTGGTAATGATTTATGTGGACGTTGAGCAAGTTGAGGAAACTAAACTTCTTGGTGTCACCTTAGACTGTAAATTGTCATGGTCAAGGCATATTGATTTGATTGTTGTATAGATGGTCTGTCTGTGATAAAGAGATGCTCAGCATTTTTAACACCACAGTCGACCAAACAAATCCAGCACACTCTAGTTTGATCTAACCTTGACTATTGCCCAGTGATATGGTCAAGTGGCGCAAAGAAGGACCTAGAAAAGCTGCAGCTGGCCCAGAACAGAGCAGCAGATCTTGCCCTTCAATGTACACAGAGGGCTAATGTCAAAAGTATACATTTCTGTCTCTCTTGGCTCAAAGTAGAGGAGAGATTGACTGCTTCAACACTTGTTTTTGTGATAAATATGAATGTGTTGAAAACTCCAAATTGTCTGTATAATCAACTTACATATAGCTTGGAGAGTCCACAGGTCCAGAACAAATTCAAGAAAACGTATAGTATTATATAGAGCCATGATTGCATGGAACTCCCTTCCATCTCATATAGCGCAAGTGAACAGCAAACCTGATTTCAAAAAACAAATAAAGTAAGACTTCATCGGCACAACGCCTTTCCCACATGTGGCCTAATTCCGAAAGTAAACAAAATTCCAATTCCACATTTTCCTCATTGAAAAGCATTGAAGAGAATTGGAATGGGAATTTCAGTGTACTTTCTGAATTGACTGTAATTGAAATGGATTTGACATCAACCCTGGTATGAATTGACATATATGTGTAACTGATGATGCACAAACACGCACTCGACACTTTACACTCATGATTATTTTTGAGTTGTATTGTTTATTTTTTTATTTGTGTATTTACTTGTAGTAGATGTTTTATATGTTTTATATATACACTACCGTTCAAAAGCTTGGGGTCACTTAGAAATATCTGTGTTTTCCATGAAAACATATATGAAATGAGTTGCAAAATGATAGGAAATATAGTCAAAACATTGACAAGGTCATAAATAATGATTTTTAATTGAAATAACAATTGTGTCCTTCAAACTGCTTCCGTCAAGGAATCCTCAATTCGCCGCAATTACAGCCTTGCAAACATTTGGCATTCTAGTTGTCAATTTGTAATCTGAAGAGATTTCACCCCATGCTTCCTGAAGCACCTCCCACAAATTGGATTGACTTGATGGACACTCAAGCTGCTCCCACAACAGCTCAATAGGGTTGAGATCCGGTAACTGTACTGGCCATTTTTTCTGCGTCTCACAAATGTTCTTCTTTGTTACTGAATTTAATTGAATTTATTTTTGGCAACAGACATATGCGAACACCTCAAACTTAGATTCATCTGTCCATAACACTTTTTTTCCAATATTCCTCTGTCCACTGTCTGTGTTCTTTTGCCCATCTTAATCTTTTATTTTTATTGGCTAGTCTGAGATATGTTTTTTTCTTTGCAACTCTGCATAGAAGGCCAGCATCCCTGAGTCGCCTCTTCACTGTTGACGTTGAGACTGGTGTTTTGTGGGTACTATTTATTATTATGAAGCTGCCAGTTGAGGACTTGTGAGGTGTATGTTTCTCAAACGAGACACTCTAATGTACTTGTCCACTTGCTCAGTTGTGCACCCGGGCCTCCCACACCTCTTTCTATTCTGGTTAGAGCCAGTTTGCGCTGTTATGTGAAGGGAGTAGTACACAGCGTTGTACGAGATCTTCAGTTTCTTGACAATCTCTCACATGGAATAGCCTTCATTTCTCAGAACAAGAATAGACTGATGAGTTTCAGAAGAAACTTCTTTGTTTCTGGACATTTTGAGCCTGTAATCAAAACAACCAATGCTGATGCTCAAGATACTCAACTAGTCTAAAGAAGGCCAGTTTTATTGCTTCTTTAATCAGACAACAGTTTTCAGCTGTGCTAACATAATTGCAAAAGGGTTTTCTAATGATCAATTATCCTTTTAAGATGATAAACTTGGATTAGCTAACACAACGTGCCATTGGAACACAGGCGTGATGGTTGCTGGTAATGGGCCTCTGTACGCCTATGTAGATATTCCATTAAAAATCAGACGTTTCCAGCTACAATAGTCATTTACAACATTAACCATGTCTACACTGTATTTCTGATCAATTTGATGTTATTTTAATGGATAAAAAAATTTGCTTTCCTCACAAAAACTAGACATTTCTTAGTGACCCCAAACTTTTGAACAGTAGTGTAAGTCTGTAATGTCTATTAATTCATGTTTTAAATGTATGTACATTTTAAAGTTGTTGTCTTTTTCGTTATGTGTCAGACCCCAGGAAGACTAGGTGTTGCCATTGGCGTCAGCTAATGAGGATCTTAGCAAAAATCATCATCAGGCTTGTGACTGCAAACTTGTTGGATGCATTTGCAATGTTTTTGGGTGTGTTTCAGATTATGAGTTGGAAAGTAACAAGGGGTTAAAGATCATACCCCCAAGACATGCTAATCTCCCCTGTTATTGGTAATGGTGAGAGGTTAGCATGTCTTGAGGGTATGAATTTTGACCTTTGTAACTCTCAATCATCATTATTTACGATTCATTCAGGATTATAAGTAATGGTAGAATCCACATTGACATAGAAGTGTTTAGAAACATATTCTATTCTTATTTATAATAAAAGTGACTCCAAATGACACAATACATAATTTATCAATCATTTCAGGGTGGCATGTAGCCTAGTGGTTAGATTGAATTTGTTCTTAACTGACTTGTCTAGTGAAATAAAGGTTAAATATTTTATATTTATTTTGGGCACAAAATAATCTGAAATACAACCAAAACGGACTGAAAATGTCACAATATGCAGGAATATGGGACCAAATACTACATTTTTGACTACATTATTTATAAGAATCTTTAAGGGTATCAAAACCTTGACCCCTAAATTTTTTAGAAAAAAACAAAATCTCTTTCTCTGAGCAATTGTATTTATTCATTTCCCATTTTTTGGAGCATACAAATAGCTTAGTATTTGAACTACTTATTTTACACCGTCATTATTGCTCATCTTTATCAGGGGTGTCAATAATTTTAGATTCTGCTGTATATCAATCAAATTTAACTCATCAATTCTATACATGACTGGTCTAGTATGTGCATGTGATCCATATGGACACTGGACAGATAGGGTATATTGTTACTGGCCATACACATTGACTCTGTCTGCTGGAAAATTCTCAAATTTCCTGCAGACACGGAACTTCTACCTTCCATTGTAATACCAGGGCCAGATGACTTCCATTACTTCCCTAGTCTGGAATAAAGAATGATCAGAGAGTCGTCCACACCTGCCAATAGTTAAAGACAGGGGTTCCAACATGGCAGTCATAAGTGATTAGTGGTGGAAAATCAACTCATAAAACACATATATAAACTGGCCTCCAGGTCTTGGCCTTTCACTCTTTTGAAACCTGGTTTTACTGTATGATATTTGTTGGAGCTGTTTGCTACAGTGCCTTCAGAAATGATTCATACCCCTTGACTTATTCCATGTTTGTTGTGTTACAGCCTGAATTCAAAACGTATAAAATTATTTATTTTATTTTTCTTACCGATCTACATGCAATATCCATAATAACAAAGTGAAGACATGTTTCTAGAAATGTTAGCAAAATTATTGAAAATGAAATACAGAAATATGTCATTTACATAAGTTTTATCACCCCTGAGTCAATACTTTGTAGAAGCACCTTTTGCAGAGATTGCAGCTGTGAGTCTTTCTAAATCTCTAAGAGCTTTCCACACCTGGATTGTGCAACATTTGCCCATTATTATTATTATTATTTAAAAAATTCCTCAGGCTCTGTCAAATTGCTTGTTGGTCATTGTTAGGTAACCATTTTCAGGTCTTGCCATAGATTTTCAAGTAGATTTAAGTCAAAACTGTAATCACTCAGGAACATTCACTGTCTTCTTGGTAAGCAATTCCAGTGTAGATATGGCCTTGCATTTGAGGTTATTGTTCTGCTGAAAGGTGAAGTGGTGGAAAGCAGACTGATCCAGGTTTTCCTCTAGGACTTTGCCTGTTGCCTAGCTACATTGTTTCTTTTTTATCCTGAAATTATTACAAGCATACCCATAACATGATGCAGCTGCCACTATGCTTGAAAATATGGAGTGGCACTCACTAATTTGTTGTATTGGATTGGCCACAAACATAACACTTTGTATTCAGGACAAAACAATGTATAGCTTTGCAAAATTATTTGCAGTATTACTTTATTGCCTTGTTGCAAACAGGATACATGTTTTTGATATTTTTTTTCTGTAAAGGCTTCTTTCTGTTCCCTCTGTCAATTAGGTTAGTATTGTGGAGTAACTACAATGTTGATCATTCTCAGTTTGCTTGCTCTCACGACTTACGTACAGTAACCTAAGCTATCACTCATCGCAAACTTACAGTGCTGAAACAAAAAACCCTCAACACTCAAAACCTAACTGCTTTGCTGTGCCTGCTCTGCTTCGACTTCTCGGACATTGCCTCCATTGTCTGCGAACTAAAAGTTTGAAGTAACAAAATCTACCATCAGACATGTAAGCTCAGACAGGTACATGGGATGTGCTCTTTCAAGGTGGTGTGCACTCTTCCTGGGATGCATCCCAAATGGCACCCTATTCCCTTTATAGTGCCCAGAGCTGGTCAAAAATAGTGCACTATATAAGGAATAGGGTGGCATTTGGGACGCATCCCTAGTCCTAGCTGGCTGTGAGTGGAGAACTGTGAGGGCCTCTGTGTGCTGGGAGCCCAGGCTCAGGAACGGGGGATCCAGTTGCAGGGAGCTGAATCGGCGCTCTGTTGGGGCTCGGCTGGACACTGTCACTGCGTGTTTGTTGAGGGCGGGTCAATGAGGACAGAGGAATTTCACAGCACACGACTGCAGCAGCAGCAGGGTAGGCAGTATCCGAAAGGCCAGCAGATGGCGACATTTAATCTGGATTGATGGTTTCATTTTACCGTCCAAACGCATTGTATGCAGCCGGCAATACACTCGTATCCGTGTGGACTGGTTAGTACCTAAAACATTCCCCATTCAGGCTGCAAAGGCATCGATTTCCTCCTTAGATAATGTCAAAAAAGAAAAAAAACTGGGAAAACCTGCATACTTTCTTTATGAAACACCATTTTCCACCACCATGCTAGTGGCTAATAGTACTCCTGATGTTGCGCCCCGACTCGCATTCCTAGGCATTAGCCACTTTAGCATTTAAAGGAAAATTGTGTTTTATAATGTCTGCATATTTCCCCCTTTTTTTTCACCTTCTCTCCAATAAATCTAGTCAAGGAAGAAATCGATGCCTTTGCAGCTTGAATGGAGAATGTTTAGGTTCAAACCGGTCCACGGGGTATAGGAGTGTATTGCGAGCTGCATACAATGCATTTGGATGGTAAGACTGAAACGACTCAATATCGCCATCTGCCGGCCTTTGGGCTAGGTAGGCAGCAGAGCTCTACTCTGGCTCCGGCTCACAGGCATGAGCGTACATACAGTACTGACTGTAGGTAAGGTGGGCAGGGAGGATAGGCAGCTATATGGCCTGGAACACTAAAAAGTAATTGAACAGCACAGGATACAATAGAAAATATATCAAACAAATAATAATCATTTATTCAACTTCTCTAGCGCTGTTCATTACAAATATTATCTCAAAGCACTCGAAAAAGCAAAACAAACAAGAATCAAATAATACAGATATATGATAGAGTAGGTCTGGAGTACGATTTTGAGCCCGAGTTTAACGTTTTGGGTGTTTCAAGCCTGCAACAGATGGAGCGACAGTTAAGTTGGAACCAGAGGTAGGAGTTCAACAGGGGAGATGAGCATGTCCTCTGCAGGCAGGCAGCACAGTTCACTCTTCATTGAAGGCATCTCACAGGCACTTCGCCACCCGGCCATTTGACTGTGACTTCTCCGTAGCAAATTACTCTCTGGTTTTGTAGAACAGGATAAGGATGACAGGCAACTCGTTACTTCAGAGGAAATCTCCTGAGCAATGAAATCGTCACTGTCAGCTTGTCAGGCATGCATGGTAGTCCTCTTCATTGGGTCGGGAGACCGTAGAAACAACCAAAACTTGGCTGGTGTACTGAAATCAAAATACATTATCTAACTAGCCTGGTACTGCAAAGACTAAGAAGGAATAAGGATATACTTTTTTTTGTAGCAGGTATTGCATTTTTTTTGTTGTTGCTATATCTGTTTCTCTTTTACATTTCCCCTAATGTAAATGTAAATGTGCTGTGTTGGAGAGGAGTAAAACACCAAGGTGGCACCAGGCACCTTGCCCCAGACAAAACAAGTGTGCTGGGTAAACAAACAATCAGCCATCCAGCTGTCTACAGTCTAGACCTGTCACCTGGCCCATAAATAACTGGACAGCTGAAGACTACTCTTACCTATCCAGAGACAAGTCCAACCTCGACTCAGGGGTAGACGTAACATAGTAAATCCAACACTCACTTAGTATGATAGGTATGGTATGTATTAATTTGTGCATGTCCATCATCCATTTCACATGATATGTATTACAATTTGTATGATGTTATGAATTGAAATTCGTACAAATTGTTACAATTTTCAAAACGTATGATATGTTACGAATTCTAAATTGTTGTCGCTAATGTTAGCTAGGTGGCTAATGCTAGGGGTTAGGAGTTAAGGTTAGGGTTAAGAATTCGATTTGGGGTTTAAGGTTTAGGGGAAGGGTTAGCTAACATACTAAGCTATGCAAAGTAGCTCAAAAGTAGTAAGTAGTCGCTAGTTTACTAATTAGCTAAAATGCTAAAGTTGTCCGTGATGAGATTCAAACACACAACTTTTGGGTTGCAAGTTATATGCCCAACCAACCACCCTACTTTCGTTTTTGCCTTATTATTACGTACCCTTCTGTCTCGTGTAACCATCCCAAACATAACATATACTAATTTGAGTGTAATGGATTTACGTTTACTATGTTAAGTCTAGTCTATGAGACCAGGCTGACAAGACTGTTTCTGATGAAGTCAGAGGTCTAGGTCATGTCTGGCACTAAATTAAATCTGCATACATGGTCTACTTACTAAGGAAAAGTGCAAATGTAGAAGGTTTTGCTTTCCAAGCAAGACACACTTTCCAAAGAAATGTCTCTTCTTCTTTACACCATTCATGTGTGTTACATTTGTTTCCTCCTTCAGTATCAGCTGAGGCGAAAGAAGGAGGTGTGTTTCTCTGAGTCCCGAGCAGAGAATTCCCTCACTCACTCCATGATATCTTGTATATTAGAAACGTCGGCGTACAAGGCGGTCACCATACATTCATTTCACCGTGCTCGTATGAGTGTGTAAGATATTGTACTTCTCCCCACAGACATTTACCTGGAGTCGGTTCTATCGCGCGGAAAAGTAACACTCCGATGGAGCTCTGTAGGTCGAAGTTTCTTCTATGTAAAGAACTCCTGAAGGAAGATAACGGAACGACATTGAGAAAGAAGGAAGACACTTTATTGATCTCTTATTACCGGTGCTTTTTTGGTTCCCTTTCGAAGTTTTAAGGACCAGCTGCAATGGAAATTATTTGCGTATGTCTCCTGCCACTCTGGACCGTTGTAAAAACTCTCAAGAAAGAATGAAGTAACCGCTATGGAGCCGGACAATGCCCTGTACTCCAAACTCAAAACAGCTGGAGTTGGGGGGTGAGTACAAATTATCCAAACAAAACAGCTCTCCCCTTCATCTCTTATCTATCAGATTGATCAAGATTTAACTCACTTCTGAACATCTGTGCAGCTGTTTTAACTCCAATGCGTTTCCATACATTCCAGAAGAAATGCACGTGTACTTTCTTGAGAGCACACAATAATACAAAGTGGGAATCATGTCTGTATCAATGAATGAATGATCCCTATTTTGTGATCCCAATGTGTGGGCTAGTCTTTTTCCTTACTATTTTCATTTTGGATTTCTCAGCTATGACATAAACACGTTATTTGTCTGAACTAAAAGCCTATATTTTAGAGTAGGGGTTCCCAAACATTTTTACTGAAGCCCCCCTTCCAGCATTGGGAATCTATATTTCTGTGGGCACAAGCACTGTTCATGACACAAACTGTTCACACCTCTCTTGTTGGCAGAGAGAACATTTTGCAGGTTTAAAACGTATTTCCTTTAATTCTACATATTTCGTCATGGGGTGCCGAGAACATCTAGCCGTTTTAAAGCACTTTTTTGTAGCAATTCTATACATTTTGTCATTACTAATGTGTATTCATGTGATATTTGAGTGACTCAAATATTACAACAAAATCTAGCTGACATGGGCTAGTTAATCTGGACATTTCTGACAGGTTATAAATAGCTCTCTAAGGCAGGGTTTCCCCAACTCGATCCTGGGGCTGATTCAAATAACCAACTCACAATCAAACTCGATCCTGGGGCTGATTCAAATAACCAATTTACCATCAAACTTGGTTCCCGGGGCCCAGAACCGAGTTTGGGAAACCCTGCTCTAAGGTATGCACTGACGGACATGACAGGAGGAAAACTGGTGATGCACTACCCAATTTTGAAAATGCATTCTACTATTACAACTTTCAAGAGTCCGTTGAAAGCCGTTGAAAAAAATACTGTTGAAGAAAAAGCCCTTTTAATAAAGCCATAATAACATTTGTCATGTGTCCTAGGCTACTGTTGAGGAGAGGCATTTTTGGGAGGGTCCGAAAAAGCAGGATGCGAAAAAAATAGGATTTTTAAAAACGAACTTCATGCAATTCTACGTCATTTACATGAGAAAAGACATGAGCTGAATCTTATTTAATACCACACAAATGACCGAAATGAGTGGCTACTCTGACGCTGACAAACTGAGATCAATCTTGAATTCAACAAACAATAGCCCAGGCCAATGAAGCGACAAAGAGATTGTACAATATTAGGAGTTAATGTACAGTAGGCTTCTACTCACTGTGATGACCGATGCACACATCTTTGCAATAGCCTATCTCAAGATGAGCTACTTTGAAAAACAGTGCTGCTGTTTGCAAAACATTGTGTTGTCGATTAAAAAATATATTTATATTGGTTCACACGTCTTCTATTTTCAGCAGTAGGCATTTCCAAACTGTATGTTTTTTCCCAGAGGTTAAGATTTAGGTGTGTTAGGTGTTAGGTGTGTTTTGAAATTTGCAAAAGGCCAACAGACAGCCACAACCAACCATAGAAATATAATCCATAGATGGCAGTTCCTATTCAGGTCAGGCAGCTCTTGCTAGTATACCCATGAGTTTAATCGTCAAATTGCCAGGATAAGAGGATCCAAAACCCTCCTATGAATTGATTATATGTCTATGGCCACAACCGAACAAGTTGTATATTTGGCAAGCATGCTGGCCAATTTGCGGCCTTCCCGACTGTAGGCAACCAGTACCTGCCAGAATGAAAGGAAAGTGGTGCATTTTCCTGGCATGGTTTAGGTCCACTTGTAGAAGCTATGCCAACTCGCATTGAAGCTGTTCTGGCAGCTGGTGGTGGCCAAACACACTTTAAAATCGAATTTATGTTTGATCCGAAAATGTGTTTGGAAGGTCCATATGGAGGGTGTGACGCAATTGCGGAGCCTCCTGAGGCATGCAGAGGCCAAATTGAGCTCCATACAGCATCGCCGTGCGCCTCCCAAATGTCGTAACAATGCGGAGGGCTCCAAATAGCTCTGCCTTGACATGATTGGTTGATGGTAGGTGGGGGAGGGAGGTCCTGTATAAACACAAACTCACTTCCTTCACAGCAGCTCTGCCCTGCTTCGGGAAGCGCAAGAAGTATGAATGCCCTGATTTCTGCAGAGGCCGTATCAGCGTAAACGCTGCACGGCCACTGCTGACGTCAGATTGACCTTGCAGCGCCTTTCAGGCACTATGTTGGTGTTTCCTTTATTTTGACAGTTACATGTATGTGCTGGTGATAAAATGTAATCCACAGTAATTTATCTGAAACTATTGATCCTCTGTGGCTAAATTATGCTCTCTGGTATATTTTGAACATTGAGAACGGGCTCCTGTGGTTGCATAAAAAAATTATAATAAAAAAAAGAATGTGATTTATTTGATTTTATGTTTTGCCTCATGGGCCCCCTGTGTACTTGTGCCTGCCCCTGACTCAGACAATTGCCCAGTCACATTTATTTATTATGCAGTTTATTTAAAACCTTGTGTTCTGGATTCTGGATGTTCTGTGTTCTGGATTCCAGTAGAGCTGGTGGCTTATACTATCAATAATTATTATAGTTATTAATGATAGCGATAACACATTTTGGATTTCAGACTGTGCATTGCAATGTCTAAGTAAGATACAACTTCCAATTAAAACATTTACTTTTGAAAGTATAAGCATTCCCCTTTTATAAACTCTGCCAATGGACTTGAAGTTGCACTCTCTTGCTTATGCAGTTGTGCACTGCTGCCAAATGAACGCTGTGGGAGTGAGTTGCTGGGATGGTTTAGAGCAGGGATGGGAAACTTTGATGGCGATGGGGGCTACAAAAAATCTGAACTCATCATAATGGGCCGAAGTTGCTCGTGAGGTCTGCGTACCCATAAACACACACATTGTGAGTAAAACATTTTAGTGGCACCCCTCTTGACAGCAGAGAGACATTTTTTAGGTTTTAGAGGTTTTTTTGGTGTGTTTTTTTGTTTACCCCTTTTCTCTCCAATTTCGTGGTATCCAATTGTTTAAGTAGCTACTATCTTGTTTCATCGCTACAACTCCCGTACGGGCTCGGGAGAGACGCCATGCTTCTTAAAACACAGCGCGCATCCAACCCGGAAGCCAGCCGCACCAATGTGTCAGAGGAAACACCTGGCAACCTTGGTTAGTGTGCACTGCACCCGGCCCGCCACAGGAGTCACTGGTGCGCAATGAGACAAGGACATCCCTACCGGCCAAGCCCTCCCTAACCCGGACGACGCTAGGCCAAATGTGCGTCGCCCCACGGACCTCCCAGTCGCGGCCGGTTACGACAGAGCCTGGACACGATCCCAGAGTCTCTGATGGCACAGCTGGTGCTGCAGTACAGCGCCCTTAACAACTGCGCCACCTGGGAAGCCCCGTTTTAGAGTTATTTTTTAAGTGTGCTGCAATTCTACACATTTTGCCATGGGGCAGAGAGGAAGATCAGCTGTTTTCCAACTCATTTCCTGCAATTCTACACATTTTGCCATGAGGTGGAGAGAAATGTTTGCAGTTTTTAATATGATATCTGAGTGAAACTGACAATCAAAATCGATGTGGGCACCCCGGCCGGTAATTCGACCATGATAAGAAGTTTAGATAGCTGGCCGTTAAACTAATTTAGCAATTAGATTTTATTTTGCTGACATTGGCTAAGTGACTGACAAAACAAGAGAAAATATGCTGATGCACAATCACATTTCTAAATTGCACCTTGTGCATTATACTATTGTAACTCGCAACAGTAAATTGAGACTAGGGCTGTGCGGTGACCGTCTTACCGCCACACCGGCAGTCAAAGTCCACATGACCGTTTAGTCATGGTAATTAGGCTTCTCCAAGCTCTGATGCTGCTGCTGGTCATTAGTAGCCTACCAAACCTGCTAACTGCCTCATACTCAGCATTATATTGTCCCTCTTATCACTCTGACATCAATGCAAATGATTTCAAAAACCTAATCAAACACTTCATGAGAGCCCATGAGCTCATGTTGTGCAACATTTCTACAGGCTATGCAATTGCGGGTGATGGCCACTAATAAAAATAGGAGGAGCCCATCGTCTTTCTATAGGCTAGGCCTACTATATTTATTTCTCATCTTTCCTAAAATTAAGCACATTGCTTATATTACAACAGAAGTTTAGACTACCTGGCTGACATGAAAATAAACCACGGGAAATGGGTCCTCCATACGCTTTTAAGTGACGTATTTTTTCTCGTTGCCCCTGGTTCGATACAGGTGCATGATAAGGGTCCATTCTAAATCAAAACAATTGTCACACATATATTATTATGTAAAGACAAGATTAAATCAAGATTAGTCTGATTGGTGACAATATTAGCCTATCATTTGAGAATTATA
Organism: Oncorhynchus mykiss; assembly: GCF_057628025.1. Lineage (NCBI taxonomy): Eukaryota > Metazoa > Chordata > Actinopteri > Salmoniformes > Salmonidae > Oncorhynchus > Oncorhynchus mykiss. The sequence continues at coordinate 43,221,069 of NC_143027.1, forward strand.
TATTATCACTTGTGAATGATGCCCAGCATAAGAAACAATGCCTTTTTTTGCGACTTGTTCGAATCATAGTTGCACACCTCATGTAGACTAGCCCATAGGCCTATATGTTTCAATAAGGTTTGTATCGCAACTCAAGTTGCCAAATAACTTCTTAAAATTAAGCACATTAGTCCGCTTTACAAGGGGTGTAGTGCCTAACTGTTATACATAAGCAGAGTGTGAGTTCCAAGTTTGGGGAAGATAATTTGACTATAAAATGCACCTTTATAATACAAACATTACATACATAATTGTATTCGCGGTCACTTTTGATAATGCTGTTTTCCGCTAATGGAACATTCGTGTGCGCATTGCTGCACGTATAATTTGAAGAAATAGCCTAATAGTTTATCAACATTTTAAGCTAAACGTTCTGATCTGTTGCGTCAGCCACATTGCATAAAAATGTTATTGGGATGCTAGTGGTTGTATTAATTTGTGATCGCATTCCACAACTGTCTCAGACTATGTTTGGAATATTTATTGATTTTACAGAATAGAATAGATCGGCTTTTGTACTATGGGGGATAGTAGATTGACATAGGCTAGTGCTTTTGCTGTTCGCTAGGTCTACGCATCTTGTTGGCTGACGGAAAGTAAATGTGGACAGTTCTTCCAATATATTCAATATGCACCTCGGAATTGGATAAGGACACGCGCAGTTGCGTCCTGGATGTGTCTGTTTTAACTTGTAGTCTGTGACAAAGACCCAATCACGTGAAGGAGAGCGGCGTGAGTGAGAGACAATTTGGATTGCGCAGAACACTCAGGGAGAAGGGCACAACGCAGCACTCCGGGTCGCAAGAGGCATATATTTGTTTTAGAGTGCATTACAGCCACAAAGGGGATTCCACCGTGAAATTCGAGGCATTATCAAGTGCTTATCAAATTGTGAATAAGATACTTTTTGAGTGTGTACAGGCTGTGCAAAAAAAACTAAGCAGAGCTCACGCCTTTCAAGCGACTTTTTTCAAGTCATCATTAGAGTCTCATCATGCAGCCTTGAAATGTATAAAAATCGAATCATATAGCCCAACGTTTGTAGAACGACTAAAGTTACACGAATAACTCTAAATTAAGGATATAGGAGTACCTATTTATTTGTTAACCGCTCAACACAGAATAGCCGCATTTGTGCACTCCCTCAAATCGTTTGGAGAAAATATCTATATTTTATTCATCTTTGTTCAATTGTATTCTTCATACTATAAAATAATGCCACGGATTTATAAGCAAATCTTATCTGCTAAATTAACTAGTGTAGCCCACTGCCATTTGGCATTGCCACATCAGGACCTAACATAAGGACAACTCAGATTCTGTTCTTCTGAAATAGACTACATTTTCTTCATATCATGCTTCTTTAGACCGGTCTAAAATAAATAATGAATTTATTGTGAAGGTGTAGGCTATATTACATGGATTTATTATACTTTTTAAAATGGCTTGTATGCTATGTGTGAATCCAGGAGATGCTAAATGTGTTTATGTTAGTTAACGGTCAATTACTGTGAGACCGACAGTTATTTGTTTGACGGCTGACGAAATTTCGTGACTGCCACATCCCTAGTTGAGACCCTGGCGGAGTTCGTAAAAAAATCACAAAACAATGAATTCTTAAATCTCACTCTGCTGATTGGCTAGTTCAGTGAGTGGGTGGGGGAATACACAATTCATCAATGCATTATAAGCTCAGCAAAAAATTGAAACTCCCCTTTTCAGGACCCTGTCTTTCAAAGATAATTCGTAAAGATCCAAATAACTTCACAGATCTTCATTGCAAAGGGTTTAAATACTATTTCCCATGCTCGTTCAATGAACCATAAACAATTAATGAACATGCACCTGTGGAATGGTTGGTAAGACACTAACAGCTTACAGACGGTAGGCACTTAAGGTCACCGTTATGAAAACTTAGGACACTAAAGAGGCCTTTCTACTGACTCTGAAAAACACAAAAAGAAAGATTCCCAGGGTCCCCTGAACGCGCCTTAGGCATGTTGCAAGGAGGCATGAGGACTGCAGATGTGGACATGTCCGTACTGTGAGATGCCTAAGACAGCGCTACAGGGAGATAGGACGGACAGCTGATTGTCCTCACAGCGGCAGATCACGTGTAACAATACCTGCATAGGATCGGTACATCCGAACATCACACCTGCGGGCAGGTACAGGATGGCAACAGCAACTGCCCGAGTTACACCAGGAACGCACAATCTCTCCATCAGTGCTCAGACTGTCCGCAATAGGCTGAGAGAGGCTGGACTGAGGGCTTGTAGGCCTGTTGTAAACAACGTCGCCTATGGGCACAAACCCACCGTTGCTGGACCAGACAGGACTGGCAAAAGGTGCTCTTCACTGACGAGTTTTGTCTCACCAGGAGTGATGGTCGAATTCGCGTTTATCGTCAAAGGAATGAGCATTACACAGAGGGCTGTACTCTGGAGCGGGATCGATTTGAAGGTGAAGGGTCCGTCATGGTGATGTGTGTCACAGCATCATCGGACTGAGCTTGTTGTCATTGCAGACAATCTCAATGCTGTGTGTTCCAGGGAAGACATCCTCCTCCCTCATGTGCAGGCTTATCATGACATGACCGTCCTGACAATGCCACCAGCCATACTGTTTGTTCTGTGCGTGATTTCCTGCAAGACAGGAATGTCAGTGTTCTGCCATGGCCAGCGAAGAGCCCAGTTCTCAATCCCACTGAGCACATCTGGGACCTGTTGGAACGGAGGGTGAGGTCTAGGGCCATTCCCCCCAGAAATGTCCAGGAACTTGCAGGTGCCTTGGTGGAAGAGTGGGGTAAGATCTCACAGCAAGAACTGGCAAATCTAGTGCAGTCCATGAGGAGGAGATGCACTGCAGTACCTAATGCAGCTGGTGGCCACACCAGATACTGACTGTTACTTTTGATTTTGACCCCCGCTTTATTCAGGGACACATTAATCAATTTCTGTTAGTCACTTGTCTGTGGAACTTGATCAGTTTATGTCTCACTTGTTGAATCTTGTTATGTTCATACAAATATTTACACATGTTAAGTTTGCTGAAAACAAACACAGTTGACAGTGAGAGGACGTTTCTTTTTTGAGTTTTTTACATTCAAACTAGTTGTCACAACTCAGCAAACCTCAATGCCTTATATGCTTTTCTGCAAATATAAATGTTGAATGTAGTGTTAAAATATTGAATGAGGCAAAGGTGCAGAAAGCTGAGGATGTCGAAGTGACTATAGACGTAGTAAGTGTAATAAGCCTGTGGTCACTTGGTGACTTTCTGCTGTTATTGGGCGCTGGAGTAGCACTCAGTGTCTCCCTGCCTCCCTGGCTGCCTGGCTGGAATCTCCAGGCCTGCAGGTCATTGAGAGGCCTCACTCTGTAAGAGGAAACCGCAGAAGTCAATGAGTTTTTCAGATTGTGGACAAGTAGATGTGCCGTAACCACATACTGTAAAGCATTCTCATCCAGCTCAAGTACTCATTGCTGGTGAATACTGCATTGCTGGCGAAACCAAATACAGGCATAACATGCACTTTTACACTTTGGTCTTGATGGATTCCAAAACTTATCCAGGCTAACATCCAGGCTGAAAACTACTCAGTGACATTCCCAGTCCATCATTGAGACTCATCCTTTGGCCACATCCACTTTCCTTATCTTAAGTTTGAAGTACGTAGTCATGGTACTGAAAAACAAACTCACAGGATAATACAACCTCGTTATGTATGTGACGTCACTGTCTGACTCTGAACTGGAAGTGCTGACTGATGATTTAGTGTGTTGAGTTTCTTAGTGTTGATGTTTCCAGATGTTTGTCTCCCCCTGCCCTTTTCTTAATTTTCCCCTTATCTTTGCTTCCTTGATTTCTAAGAACCATAGGCGGGGGTAATGCAATACAAGCCATTGGAGGCCTTAGTCAGAGGCTGTGTCACAAAAATACATTTTCAAAATGTTGTTACATTACAGCCTTAATCTAAAATTAAGGAAATTGTTTTTTTGCCCTCATCCATCTACACTCAATACCCTAAAAAGAGAAAGCAAAAACAGTTTTTTAGTATTTTTGCAAATGTATAAAAAAAAATGAAATATCAAATTTGCGTAAGTATTCAGAGCATTTACTCAGTACTTTATTTAAGCACCTTTGGCAGTGATTACAGCCTCGAGTCTTCTTGGGTATGACGCTACAAGCTTGGCACACCTGTATTTGGGTAGTTTCTCCCATTCTTCTTTGCAAATCCTCTCAAGCTCTGTCAGGTTGGATGGGGACCATCACTGAACAGCAAGTTTCAGGTCTCTCCAGAGATGATCGATCAGGTTCAAGTCTGGCCTCTGGCTGGGCCACTGTAGATCATTCAGAGACTTGTCCCGAAGCCACTCCTGCATTGTCTTCCCTGTGTGCTTAGGGTTGTTGTCGAGTTGGTAGGTGAACATTCGCTCCAGTCTGAGGTCCTGAGTGCTCTGCAGCAGATTTTCATCAAGGATCTCTCTGTACTTTGCTTTGTTCATCTTTCCCTTGAACCTGACTAGTCTCCCAGTCTCTGCCTCTGAAAAACACCCCCACAGCATTATGCTGCCACCACCATGCTTCACCTTAGGCATGTTGCCAGGTTTCCTTCAGATGTGGCGCTTGGCATTCAGGCCAAAAAGTTCAATCTTGGTTTCATCAGACCAGCGAATCTTGTTTCTCATGGTCTGAGAGTCTTTTAAGTGCCTTTTGGCAAACTCCAAGTGGGCTGTCATGTGCCTTTTTCTGAGGAGTGGCTTCCATCTAACCACTCTACCATAAAGAACTGATTGGTGGAGTGCTGCAGAGATGGTTGTCCTTCTGGAAGTTTCTCCCATCTCGACAGAGGAACTCTGGAGCTCTGTTAGAGTGACCATCGGGTTCTTGGTCACCTCCCTGACTAAGGCCCTTCTCCTGCAATTCCTCGGTTTTCTCGGGCGGGACTTGGTGGTTTCAAACTTCTTCCATTTAAAAATGATGGAGGCCACTGTGGTCTTGAGGATCTTCAATACTGCAGACATTTTTTGGTATCCTTCCCCAGATCTGTGCCTCGACACAATCCTGTCTTGGAGCTCTACGTACAATTCTTACGACCTCTTGGCTTGGTTTTTGCTCTAACATGCAATTGTCAGCTGTTGGGCCGACAGGTAATGTCCAATCAACTGAATTTCCCACAGGTGGACTCCAATCAAGTTGTAGAACTTTTCAAGGATGATCAATGGAAACAGGATACACCTGAGATCAATTTTGAGTTTGATAGTAAAGGGTCTGAATACCTATGTAAATAAGGTTTATCTGTTTTGTTTTTTTATAAATGTGCAAAATGACTAAAAATCTGTTTTTGCTTTGTCATTGTGGGGTATTGTGTTTAGATTGATGAGAAAAAAAGTGAATTGAATCAATTTTAGAGTAAGGTTATAACGTAACAAAATGTGGAAAAAGTCAAGGGGTCTGAATACTTTCCGAATGCACTGTAGTGCACTACTTCTGACCAGAGTGTTCTGATCAAAAGTATTGCACTATATAGGGAATAGGGGCTCAGATGCAAAGCAGTCAGAGGGAGACTAAGGGGGAGCAGTACTCACCTAGCCCCCCCTGTGGGTCAGATTATCTGCCATGTGGATAGGAAAGTTCCCCAGTGACTTGAACCAGCTGGATGGGCTTTGGGTAGAAGCAGTACTTCTGATGCTAGTGCTGCTTATGCTGCTGCCTCCATGGGTTACTATACATGAGATCTGACTAGGAGCAATAATGTCATAAACCACATATTTACTACTTAGAAACTAAGGATGAAATGAGTGCAGAAATTAATTTTTAAACCTTTTACAAACCCTGTTATAACCTATACTCTATGGCAGTGGTGTAAAGTATTTAAGTAAAAATTATTAATTTTTTGTGGTATCTGTACTTTACATTGCTATTTATATTTTTGACAACTTTTACTTTTACTCCACTTCATTCCTAAAGAAAATAATGTACTTTTTACTCCATACATTTTCCCTGATACCCAAAAGTACTCGCTACATTTGGAATGCTTAGCAGGACAGGACAATTGTCTAATTCACACACTTATCAAGAGAACATCCCTGGTTATCCTTACTGCCTCTGATCTGGCAGACTCACTAAACACAAATGCTTCATTTGTAAATTGTGTCTGAGTGTTGAACTGTGTCCCTGGCTGTCCGTATATTTAAAAAACAAGAAAATTGTGTCGTCTGGTTTGACATTTTAAATTATTTATACTTTTACTTTTGATACTTAAGTATATTTAAACCCAAATACTATTAGACTTTTACTCAAGTAGCATTTTACTTTGTGATTTTCACTTTTACTTGAGTCATTTTCTTTTAAGGTATCTTTACTTTTACTCAAGTATGAAAATGAAGTACTTTTTCCACCACTTCCCTATGGATGAGTGTGTGTAACCATATTCTCTCTCTACCCCACAGGAGAACTCTGATACTCTGGACTATTCTCTATTGTACCTGTTTCCTGGGGCTAGCTCAAGCACACCCTGAAGGTGAGGTTTCATTATTTCATTCTGAAGTAAGGATTCAGAAATCCAATCATGTATTTTTATTGAGTTTTATTATAGCTGTACAGCAGAACATTGTATTGCGTATTGTCAGTGTCAAATTGGTACAGCCTAGTAAAAACACACTTGGAAAGTGCTGGGGCAAAACGTGTATGATTTACAGTAATGTAAAGGGGTGAAATGTGGACTGTAAAATGTATCATAACCCAGCTGAAACAGCTTTACTTCATTCAATCCTTCCATACAAACATAAGTCCTTTATCCTTTAACGTGTTTCGTGAAGTTGAGGATTAACTGTGACAGGGGTCTATCTATGTATCTATGTATCTATGTATCTATTTATCTATCTATCTATGCATCTATCTATGTATCTATGTATCTATGTATCTATGTATCTATGTATCTATGTATGTATCTATGTATCTATGTATGTATCTATCTATCTATCTATCTATCTATCTATCTATCTATCTATCTATCTATCTATCTATCTATCTATCTATCTATCTATCTATCTATCTATCTATCTATCTATCTGTCTGTCTGTCTGTCTGTCTGTCTGTCTGTCTGTCTGTCTGTCTGTCTGTCTGTCTGTCTGTCTGTCTGTCTGGCTGTCTGTCTGTCTGTCTGTCTGTCCAGAGGCTCAGCTGAACCATGTTTATTCTGAGAGAGGCAACAATCCTTTCTCCAACAGTAGTTGCTATCTCCTTTACTTCTTTTTGGTGTGGAAGTGAAGAGATTGTGGAGACAAAACGCTCTCTGTTCTATTGTGGGAGTGGGAGATGTGTACTGAAGATTCTACGGGGATTGCATCTTCTGAATCTTCTGATATCCTTCCCTCTTCTGTCTCTGATGCAACGGCTGCGTTTACTGTGGAACTCTGCCAAGATGTTCTAATAAAGGATGTTTGTGAAGATCTGGATGTAATAGGGTCAAACCTAGAGTTTTGGCATTCACTGTCCCCCTTCCTATAACAGACTACTTACTCCTATTATGTTATTACATTTCATCTTGTATCTAGCAGACTGTAAAATAATCTCTCAGAACCATTATACAGATAATTGTAAGCTACAGTATCATATTCTGCTGATGAAGTAAGTTTTTGTTCTTGTCTTCAAGTTCAGCTTCAGTTTGATGTCCTTTCCATGTGTAGGGAGGTCTGTCCAGTGATCATGCCCTCCCTGCCTCCCACTTGCCTGCACATAGAAATGTCACAAATGCCACCCTACTCCCTATATAGTGCACCACTACGGGCCCTGGTCAAAAGTAGTGCTTCACATAGGGAATAGGTTGTCATTTGGGACGCTGCATAATGTACAGCCCACCCCCTTCCTTCCCCCCTAACATGACTTATGGCTCAACAGCCCTTAGGAATCATAGCTGCAGTGTCTTGTACTGTTCTGTATTTCCTCTCTATTGTAGCACTATAATTCAACTCAGTGTTTAGTTGACTGTTGCCCACATTTGTTTTGCATTAGCCAAGGGGAAGTTGTACTTTCACATCTGAAGCCATGTACTGTAGTCTTTATGTGGGTCACAAAGAGAATTAATCGTTTCAACCACCTTACTTCAACCTGGTGCAGAGAGTTAAACATTTTGTTTGGGAGACAGATACAGAGATGGGGAGATTGATGAGAAAGATATATCACAGAAAGTGATTGGCATAAACAGCAGTCAAACTACTCCCTCCAGGGACAATGTGTGGTTTAGGGGCGGCAGCGCTACCTCTAGACCAAGCTGCAGAAACAGGGGGTTGTTTTAATGCTGATCTAAGAAGTTTTAAACACCAGATTCAGACTTTATTGGCCTCAAACAGCATGGTACAACCACTGTACCTGGTGGTAACCAGATGGCTTATTACGGTACCATATTTCAGCTACATTACTGCATGTTAGACAGAGATGATGGAGAGATGATTTGTATAAAGCAATACACCATTTACTGTAGGTGAGCCATACACCGTTAAAAGTGTTTTGTAACACTACAACTAGTGGCAACTGAGCTGCCACCAATGTTAAGGAGACAAAACCTTAACTTTGCTAGTTGTTAAAACTCATAATCCTGAAATGTTCTGGAACATGACATGGTGTTGTAACACCACTTAATCAAGAGTTGTGCAATACCTTCCCAGAGATTGGGAAAGCTACTGGAAAATGTTGAAAACACTATTATGGTGTTTCAAATCCTGTCCAGTGCAGAATTACATCCCTTCTTCTGGAGTTTTCAAATACTGTAAATGGGAGTCCCTTCTCTTATTTCGTATTCCCCGCTCTTATATGGTGTGTCACGCCGTGTGTGTTGATAAACTCCTCATTGGTAACACCAAAAGGTCAAAGGTTAAGTATTATTCTCAAATAAAAGACACCAGAAAAGATCGCTCTATGAAAATGCAAATGAATAAGATTGTCCAGGAGAATAATGAATGAGTACATGACTTTTTCAAGACCTGATTTTAATGCATCAAATGCTTTATTTTTTCTTTGCAAATTATCCAATGACAACAAAACATTAACAGGTCTTTCACATGGTATATTGATAAAGTAAGACAGTTCTAAGATCCGTAAGGTATTTATCATATTCTTCAAAATCAAGAGAATATGACAGTGGAGACTGCTGAGGGGAGGACGGCTCATAATAATGGCTGGAGCGGAGTAAATGGAATGGCATCAAACCATGTGTTTGATACCATTCCACTGATTCCGCTCCAGCCATTACCACGAGCCCGTCTTCCCCAATTATGGTGCCACCAACCTCCTGTGATGACAGAGTACCACAGTATGAGTCATAATACCCATAACACCTAGCGGTAAAACAAGAAAAAATGGATCCAATTGTTTTTCCACCATTCATTTTCCCAACAGGGGATTTAAGTAACACTTAAAATAAGGGCTGCGTTTTGTGTAGGCTTACCCTGTCGTGACATTTTGATAACCGTGTAAATCTCTCTAGGACAAGCTAACTTTTCTCAATATATTCAGCTGTATTTCCCCCCTAGAAACGAAATGCTAATTAGCTGCTAATGTGGCTATCATAATGAACTACAAATGCCATGATGATCTGGACGAGACTGCCAAATCGAGGCAAAGGTTAGAATCCCTGGATTATCTATCTAATGTCAGCTAAATTTAGTAATGAATACATTGGCTACATTTCTTTAACCCTCCTGCTGTGTTCCGGTCGAATTGGACCGAAGTTTTCTCTCTAAAAAAATGTAGTTCATTTTATCTGATTGTCATAAGGTTCCATGACTTTGTCCACACAGGGCATCTGAACACACAAAATACATTTGGATGATTTTCATTACATTTTGGGTGTTTTATTTAACTTTTGTACACATGTGGTGTTCCCGGTCAAAAATGGCCGGTCATTAGAAATGAATGGGTGAGACTGCAATTAGTGTATAGAATTGAGTTCAGCCACATGCCCATTTATCAGATGGACACACTTCCTTTCCCAGACCCCCACACGCATGTGTGTTTGAACACACACACACACACACACACACACACACACACACACACACACACACACACACACACACACACACACAAACACACACACACACACACACACACACACACACACACACACACACACACACACACACACACACACACACACACACACACACACACACACACACACACACACACCTCACTCCACTTATTGGCTTCCATGGCAACCCCCACAGGAACCTTTCCCCAATAGAATCTTTCCCCCACTGGAAACACACCTGTTGGCATTCTCACAAACATTGTTTCAATAATATATAGAACTTTTCTTGCAGCTCTGGTATATTAAGCTTTTTTGAGGCCTTGCTCACAATTCATTCTGTGGCAGCACAATGACCAAACAATATACTGATTGTGAGGCTCTTGATCATATCTTTGATCATGACACTGGTGAGGAGGAGAGAGTCCTTGTTACAGTTTGACACAAAGTAGCCTGTGATAAATAGCACAAAATGTTTAATCTGAGCATATGTTATAGCCAAAATAATCCATACATTGTGCTTTTTTTAAACTCAAAAACGAGTTGTATGAGCTCAGGTCAATGAGGCCTACAGGCCATATATAGCAAACAGAAGAAACATTTTTGTAATGTTAAAAATAAATTATGTTGATAAAAATATCTAACACAACATTAGGTGATAATACTGTATATGTATTATTATGGATTCATAATCAGCTATAATGGGGTGGTCATTTTGGACCGTGAACACAGAATACATTAACATGAAACAAACACAACAGGAGGGTTAAATTCACAATTTTGTGAACTGTCTCGTGCAAGTTTTAAATGGACACAATACCTGTGAGCAAAGGTGTCAGCTAGAGATGACGTGCAGGAGCTTGCAGGGATTTGCAGTCTTGCATGATGTCTACTTTGATGCTAATTCGCTTCTTCTTTTTTTATCTGAGAATAAATAGAGTCGAATATATTGACAAAAGTCACCTTGTCCGAGAGAGATTTATCAAAGGTTATCAAAACGCGACGCCAGGGAATGCCTACACGAAACATCAGCCCTTATTTGAAGTGTTTCTAAAATTCCCTATGGGAAAAATTAAAGATGGAAAAACTATTAGAACCATTTCCCTACTGCTCCAGAGAGGAAAGCAAGTCACAGTTATTGTCCCCATTCGCATGGTGCGGAGAGCATGCTTCCTCTGGCCGGCAGTAATAATAAAAAATAAAAAAATAGAAACAATTACACTTCTCTTTCACCTACACAACATTCCTCAACCTCTTCTCCACCCAACCCGACAGACAACACATACTGTATGGATCTGCCAGAAGGCAAGTATCCATTCTCTCCAAAAAATCTCACTCCCACTGGGCCAGAATCATCTTTTTCATCATCAGGATGAGGCTCAAGCTCGGCGGTCTTCACCGCACCTGCCAGTTAATTCATCCTCACTCTCGTCACTTTCAATTTCCTTTTGTATCTCTTCCAAAACCTCTGTGTGATCCACCACTCCATATTCACTCAACATTTTCCACTTTTCAATTTTTTTTCTTGTCTGCCATCTTACACCCACCTCGTGGCCCAAGAGGAGGTGCCTGCAAACATGCCTGTTTTTATACTTGACAATAGAGTTTTCTAGTAGAGGGTTCATCCGCCTTCATGCCCGAGACTGGGGGAATTCTGAACAGTACAACAGAACAATGTTTGAAGTTCATATTTTAATAAAAACATTTGTTTTCTGATATGGGGGCCCAGGCTTTAGCTCAATGGGATTAACAAGTTCCTCACATGGAACGTGTGCTTGAATGGGTAACATTACAAAATGTGTCATCTTACTGCCCCAGAAGTCACAGATTAAATAAACTTTCCCACTTCTTCTCTGTCTTCTCCTGTTTCTAATCTGTGTAAATAATGAATAGGAAAAGTAAAGGTGGAATACCACAAAAATATTCTCCATAGGCCCTGTAGATGGGTTAGCTGACAACGTCACGGAAACGATACGCACGATTCAATGGGGCAGAAGTTTGTTAATTGTTGTGATTGTGGATGGCCAGATAGCTAAACATCAATGACAAGAAACTGCCACTTGGGAAATCGGGACTCGTTTCTGCTAGTTTCATCTTTTTCTTGATACCATATTTTGTTTAGAGTTATTTTGACTGATTTCGCTAGCTAGCTAACCAACAACTGTAACGATATAGTGTATTTGATAGACCACAAGTGCTCATTGTGCAAATGTCTTTATGTTTTCAATAAACATTGGAGACAAAATATAGTTTACATGTTGTCAACAATCGAAGTCAATCCCGTCTGTTTTGCCCCATAGTTGCACGCACATTGGTTTTATTGCTAAACAACCAACCCATCTATTTAGACTTGAGAGAAGTTAAAGTATTCAGCGAAAAAAATATTGACTTAAGTCCATGGTCATGTAACAATGGTAGTTCAGTTCAACCGTTGATTCCTGAAGACTGTCTGAGTGGAAGTCAGTGTCGTGACAAGCAGATACAAATCCACCTTGTCACACAAATATCAGATGCCCACATTATGTATGTTACCTCATGCTACTTCTGCTATAACTTACATAGCCCTAAACATTTGGATTGTAACGTCATTTTAACCTCACAATGGGCCTGACAACTGTAGTAGCTCTATACTGCTCTACCAAGCAAAAAGACAGTAACTGCTCATGATGTGGAACTGAGAAAAATGGCTTTTATTTACCTTGGTTTCACAGTAACTTTATACAGTTACTGCTAACATGACCCCCATTTTCCCCAAAACACAATAAAATAGAGGCAGGATACTTGTCCACATGATTAAGCATGCATTTAATGTAGGAAAAATTACATTAACTCATTTTCGACCAGTGAGCAGTTACTGCCTTTTTGCTTGGTATGGCAGTATAATTAGTGTCATTGTCTACCCTAGGAAAAGTATTCAGTTCCCAGTGTCTTCTTTAGGACTTGTTTGGTGAATCATGGGTTACTCTGTCATTTGTAACAAGTTTCAGTAAATTATTTTCGGTAGCATTTCTATGTTGAAGATTTAAAAATAATTTGGTGCATTTTCCCCCGTATTCCATCCAGTTGGCTTAATGTTTTAAATATATTACACTTGATCTTTCTTGAATAAGTTCCTCCATTTTTTTTGTTTTTCCTCTAACTTATTCTGTGCCTCTATGGCACAGTTTTTATTACCATCTATCTGCATTGTTAGACCTTCTATTTCCTTTGTTAATATGAACTCTTTTGACCTAAATTGCTTTTGTTTCAAAGATGAGCATCGAATTTCATGGCCTCTAAAGGCACATTTAAAAGTGTCCCATACAATAAAGGGATCTGCTGTACCTATGTTATGTTAGAAGAAGCACGTTATAAATTATTCTGTCCCAGTTAAAAACATGTTATCATCCAATAGGCTTGGATTAAATTTCCAATATCCTCTCCCATGTGGAAATTCTGTAAGAGTAATGTATTTGCCAGTTATTTGATGGTCCGACCGCATTATGTCCCCTATCATCACTTTTTAAACTTTTGGTGCCAGCGAGAATGGAATAAGAACGTTGTCAAGACGACTAGCTTGATTGAGCCTCCACCATGTATATTTCACTAGATCCAGATATTTAAGCCTCCATATACCCACTAGATCCAATATATCCATCTTCTTTATGTTAACAAGTTGTGGAAAAATACTGGATGACAGCTCTGTCTCTTGATCACTGGAAACTCATGTGCAAACTGTAATAGCCTACAATAAGTTGTAAAATATTGATTGAAAATTATCATCATTCAATCTTTAGGCTATAAAACCATTTGCATTTATAAACAATTTGATTGAATGTGTTTTGATGTTGCTTTTTAGGTGCACTGAAACCGCAAATGTTTTCCACAACACTCTCTTACAAACACCATTATTCCGATTGAAGAACAAGTGGATGTTTCAGAGCACATCCATTCTGTTTTCAAACACATTCTGTGTATCAAACACCCTCCAAAACACCAGATCTCAGCTTAGGTGCATTACTTCCCATGGTTTTATTTCACAACGAGGGTGTTTTGAGTCATGCTATTTTAACAGTGTAGAGCCCTCAATCTCAACTCTGGACCTTGAAGCTAGTTCCACTGTGTTTTTTCATTGTACCCCTCTGATCAGGGACTGATTTAGACCTAGGACACCAGGGGAGTGCATTAGTTATCAGGTAGAACAGAAAACCAGCAGGCTACGGACCTCGTAGGGTAAGAGCTGAATACCCCTGGTGTAGAGACTGGACTGGACTGTATCTGGTTTATCTCCTATCAGCTATTTAAACCCAAGTGAGGTGTGACAATGTTGTAACAAGTGTTGAAAGTTTTTCTACAACAACTCATCTGATTTATTATAAACTTTCTGGACCATTTGATCTCCTCTAAGTAAAGCTGCTTTTAAAAAATGTATTTCTTACTAGCAGAGGCGGCACTAGCCTAGCGGCTAAAGCGTTGGGCCAGTAACCGAAAGGTCGCTGGTTCAAATAGCCAAGCCGACAAGGTGAAAAAAAAAAACTAAACAAGCTGTTATTGGCAGAAAGGCTTGGAGCTCTCTTTCTTATTAGTCTATACATTAATTTAACGCCTGGTGATGTCACCAGGTAGGCCAAAACTCCATCCCACAAAAACAGGCAGAAATTTCTGGTGGTGTTTTCAAACAGCTCTTACACTAAATGTCAGGTGCGTGAATGAGGACCCAAAAGCGAATTAACAAAACAGAGTTTCTTTAATGACGAAACACACGTAGGCTCAGATGGACAGGCAGATTCCGACAGGACAGGACAAGGTTAGATGAACAGGCAGATTCCGACAGGACAGGACAAGGTTGCAGCAAACACGACGATAGTCTGGTTCAGGCATGAGAAACACAAACGAGAATCCGACAAAGACAGAAGCAGAAACAGAGAGAGATATAGAGACCTAATCAGAGGGAAAAAGGGAACAGGTGGGAAAAGGGGTGAACGAGGTAGTTAGAGAAGACAAGGAACAGCTGGGGGAAAGAGGGGAAGAAAAGGTAACCTAATACGACCAGCAGAGGGAGACAGGGTGAAGAGAAAGAACAGGAACAGGACACAACATGACAATACATGACAGTACCCCCCCACTCACCGAGCACCTCCTGGCGCACTCGAGGAGGAAACCTGGCGGCAACGGAGGAAATCATCGATCAGCGAACGGTCCAGCACGTCCCGAGAGGGAACCCAACTCCTTTCCTCAGGACCGTACCCCTCCCAATCCACTAGGTACTGGTGACCACGGCCCCGAGGACGCATGTCCAAAATCTTACGGACCCTGTAGATAGGTGCGCCCTCGACAAGGATGGGGGGGGGGGGGGGGGGGAGACGAGCGGGGGCGCGAAGAACGGGCTTAACACAGGAGACAAGGAAGACCGGGTGGACGCGACGAAGATATCGCGGAAGAAGAAGTCGCACTGCGACAGGATTAATGATCTGAGAAATACGGAACGGATCAATGAACCGCGGGGTCAACTTGCGAGAAGCCGTCTTAAGGGGAAGGTTCTGAGTGGAGAGCCAAACTCTCTGACCGCGACAATATCTAGGACTCTTAGTTCTACGCTTATTAGCAGCTCTCACAGTCTGCGCCCTATAACGGCAAAGTGCAGACCTGACCCTCTTCCAGGTGCGCTCGCAACGTTGGACAAAAGCCTGAGCGGAGGGGACGCTGGACTCGGCAAACTGAGATGAGAACAGCGGAGGCTGGTACCCGAGGCTACTCTGAAAAGGAGATAGCCCGGTCGCAGACGAAGGAAGCGAGTTGTGGGCGTATTCTGCCCAGGGGAGCTGTTCTGACCAAGACGCAGGGTTACGAAAAGAAAGACTGCGTAAGATGCGACCAATAGTCTGATTGGCCCGTTCTGCTTGACCGTTAGACTGGGGGTGAAAGCCGGAAGAGAAAGAGAAAGCCGGAAGCCCCAATCAAACGGCAAAACTCCCTCCAAAATTGAGACGTGAATTGCGGACCTCTGTCCGAAACGACGTCTGACGGAAGGCCATGAATTCTGAAAACATTCTCGATGATGATTTGTGCCGTCTCTTTAGCAGAAGGAAGCTTAGCAAGGGGAATAAAATGAACCGCCTTAGAGAACCTATCGACAACCGTAAGAATAACAGTCTTCCCCGCTGACGAAGGCAGTCCGGTGACAAAATCTAAGGCGATGTGAGACCACGGTCGAGAGGGAATGGGAAGCGGCCTGAGACGGCCGGCAGGAGGGGAGTTACCGGACTTAGTCTGCGCGCAGACCGAACAAGCAGCCACGAAACGACGCGTGTCATGCTCCCGGGTGGGCCACCAAAAACGCTGGCGAATGGAAGCAAGCGTACCCCGAACGCCAGGGTGGCCGGCTAACTTGGCAGAGTGAGCCCACTGAAGAACGGCCAGACGAGTAGGAACGGGAACGAAAAGAAGGTTCCTAGGACAAGCGCGCGGCGACGGAGTGTGAGTGAGTGCTTGCTTTACCTGCCTCTCAATTCCCCAGACAGTCAACCCGACAACACGCCCCTCAGGGACGTGGAGGCTACTGAAGAACTGAAGAGACGAGATAAAGCATCAGGCTTGGTGTTCTTAGAGCCCGGACGATAAGAAATCACGAACTCGAAACGAGCGAAAAACAGCGCCCAACGAGCCTGACGCGCATTAAGTCGTTTGGCAGAACGGATGTACTCAAGGTTCCTATGGTCAGTCCAAACGACAAAAGGAACGGTCGCCCCCTCCAACCACTGTCGCCATTCGCCTAGGGCTAAGCGGATGGCGAGCAGTTCGCGGTTTCCCACATCATAGTTACGTTCCGACGGCGACAGGCGATGAGAAAAATACGCGCAAGGGTGGACCTTGTCGTCAGAGAGGGAGCGCTGAGAAAGAATGGCTCCCACGCCCACCTCTGACGCGTCAACCTCGACAACGAACTGTCTAGAGACGTCAGGTGTAACAAGGATAGGTGCGGATGTAAAACGATTCTTGAGGAGATCAAAAGCTCCCTGGGCGGAAACGGACCACTTAAAGCACGTCTTGACAGAAGTAAGGGCTGTGAGAGGAGCTGCCACCTGACCGAAATTACGGATGAAACGACGATAGAAGTTCGCGAAGCCGAGAAAGCGCTGCAGCTCGACGCGTGACTTAGGGACGGGCCAATCAATGACAGCTTGGACCTTAGCGGGATCCATCTTAATGCCTTCAGCGGAAATAACAGAACCGAGAAATGTGACGGAGGAGGCATGAAGCGTGCACTTCTCAGCCTTCACAAAAAGACAATTCTCTAAAAGGCGCTGGAGGACACGTCGAACGTGCTGAACATGAATCTGGAGTGACGGTGAAAAAATCAGGATATCGTCAAGGTAAACGAAAACAAAGATGTTCAGCATGTCTCTCAGGACGTCATTGACTAATGCCTGAAAGACAGCTGGAGCGTTAGCGAGGCCGAAAGGAAGAACCCGGTATTCAAAGTGCCCTAACGGAGTGTTAAATGCCGTCTTCCACTCGTCCCCCTCCCTGATGCGCACGAGATGGTAAGCGTTACGAAGGTCCAACTTAGTGAAAAACCTGGCTCCCTGCAGGATCTCGAAGGCTGAAGACATAAGAGGAAGCGGATAACGATTCTTCACTGTTATGTCATTCAGCCCTCGATAATCTATGCAGGGGCGCAGAGACCCGTCCTTCTTCTTGACAAAAAAAACCCCCGCTCCGGCGGGAGAGGAGGAGGGGACTATGGTACCGGCGTCAAGAGCTACAGACAAATAATCTTCGAGAGCCTTACGTTCGGAAGCCGACAGAGAGTATAGTCTACCCCGGGGGGGAGTGGTTCCCGGAAGGAGATCAACACTACAATCATACGACCGGTGTGGAGGAAGAGAGGTGGCCCTGGACCGACTGAACACCGTGCGCAGATCGTGATATTCCTCCGGCACCCCTGTCAAATCACCAGGCTCCTCCTGTGAAGAAGAGACAGAGGAAACAGGAGGGATAGCAGACATTAAACATTTCACATGACAAGAGACGTTCCAGGAGAGGATAGAATTACTAGACCAATTAATAGAAGGATTATGACAAACTAGCCAGGGATGGCCCAAAACAACAGGTGTAAAAGGTGAACGAAAAATTAAAAAAGAAATGGTTTCGCTATGATTACCAGAGACAGTGAGGGTTAAAGGTAGCGTCTCACGCTGAATCCTGGGGAGAGGACTACCATCCAAGGCGAACAAGGCCGTGGGCTCCCTTAACTGTCTGAGAGGAATGTCATGTTCCCGAGCCCAGGTCTCGTCCATAAAACAGCCCTCCGCCCCAGAGTCTATCAAGGCACTGCAGGAAGCTGACGAACCGGTCCAGCGTAGATGGACCGACAAGGTAGTGCAGGATCTTGAAGGAGAGACAGGAGTAGTAGCGCTCACCAGTAGCCCTCCGCTTACTGATGAGCTCTGGCTTTTACTGGACATGAAGTGACAAAATGACCAGCGGAACCGCAATAGAGACAGAGGCGGTTGGTGATTCTCCGTTCCCTCTCTTTAGTCGAGATGCGGATACCTCCCAGCTGCATAGGCTCAGCACCCGAGCCGGCAGAGGAAGATGGTAGTGATGCGGAGAGGGGGGCAACGGAGAACGCGAGCTCCTTTCCACGAGCTCGGTGACGAAGATCAACCCGTCGCTCTATGCGAATAGCGAGTTCAATCAAGGAATCCACGCTGGAAGGAACCTCCCGGGAGAGAATCTCATCCTTTACCTCTGCGCGGAGACCCTCCAGAAAACGAGCGAGCAAAGCCGGCTCGTTCCAGTCACTGGAGGCAGCAAGAGTGCGAAACTCAATAGAGTAGTCTGTTATGGATCGATTACCTTGACATAGGGAAGACAGGACCCTGGAAGCCTCCTCCCCAAAAACAGATCGATCAAAAACCCGTATCATCTCCTCCTTAAAGTCCTGATACTGGTTAGTACACTCAGCCCTTGCCTCCCAGATTGCCGTGCCCCACTCACGAGCCCGTCCAGTAAGGAGAGATATGACGTAGGCGATACGAGCAGTGCTCCTGGAGTAAGTGTTGGGCTGGAGAGAAAACACAATATCACACTGGGTGAGGAACAAGCGGCATTCAGTGGGCTCCCCAGAGTAACACGGCGGGTTATTGATTCTGGGCTCCGGAGATTCGAAAGCCCTGGAAGTGGCCGGTGGATCGAGGCGGAGATGGTGAACCTGTTCTGTGAGGTTGGAGACTTGGGTGGCCAGGGTCTCAACGGCATGTCGAGCAGCAGACAATTCCTGCTCGTGTCTGCCTAGCATCGCTCCCTGGATCTCGACGGCTGAGTGGAGAGGATCCGAAGTCGCTGGGTCCATTCTTGGTCGGATTCTTCTGTCATGTGCGTGAATGAGGACCCAAAAGCGAATTAACAAAACAGAGTTTCTTTAATGACGAAACACACGTAGGCTCAGATGGACAGGCAGATTCCGACAGGACAGGACAAGGTTAGATGAACAGGCAGATTCCGACAGGACAGGACAAGGTTGCAGCAAACACGACGATAGTCTGGTTCAGGCATGAGAAACACAAACGAGAATCCGACAAAGACAGAAGCAGAAACAGAGAGAGATATAGAGACCTAATCAGAGGGAAAAAGGGAACAGGTGGGAAAAGGGGTGAACGAGGTAGTTAGAGAAGACAAGGAACAGCTGGGGGAAAGAGGGGAAGAAAAGGTAACCTAATACGACCAGCAGAGGGAGACAGGGTGAAGAGAAAGAACAGGAACAGGACACAACATGACAATACATGACACTAAAAGGGCATTATCATAATTTCACAGTATTATTCCTATCTCATAGTATGGAAATATATACAGTACCAGTCAAAAGTTTTGACACACCTACACATTCCAAAATTTTTTTTTTTTTTTAATTATTTTCTGCTTTGTAGAATAATAGTGAAGACATCAAAACTATGAAATAACACATGGAATAATGTAGTAACCAAAAAGTGTTAAACAAATCAAAATATGTTTTATATTTGAGATTCTTCAAAGTAGCCACACTTTGCCTTGATGACAGCTTTGCACACTGTTGGCATTCCCTCAACCAGCTTCACCTGGAATCTTTTCCAACAGTCTTGAAGGAGTTCCCACATACGTTGAGCACTTGTTGGCTGCTTTTGCTTCACTCTGCGGTCCAATTCATCCCAAACCATCTCAATTGGGTTGAGGTTGGGTGATTGTAGAGGCCAGGTCATTTGATGCAGCATTCCTTCACTCTCTTTCTTGGTGAGATAGCCTTTACACAGCCCGGAGGTGTGTTGGGTCATTGTCCTTTTGAAAAACAAATGTTAGCCCCACAAGTGCAAACCAGATGGGATTGCGTATCGATGCAGAATTCTGTGGTAGCCATGCTGGTTAAGAATGTCTTGAATTCTAAATAAATCACAGACCATGTCATCAGCAAAGCACCACCAATCACACCTCCTCCATCATGCTTCACATAGGGAACCACACATGCAGAGATCATCTGTTCACCTACTCTGCGTCTCACAAAGACACGGCGGTTGGAACCAAAAATCTCATATTTGGACTCATCAGACCAGAGGACACATTTTCACTGGTCTAATGTCCTACCTTGTCACAACAGAACTGATTGGCCCAAATGCATTAAGAAGGAAAGAAATTCCACAAATTAACTTTGGCCAAGACTACTGCAGCTGTACTTGAATACAATGAACACTGTCCACGAGGCATCAGAAAGGCATTCTCTTTTTTTTTCTTTTAGTGCATGAGTGATGTCTGGTATCAGAAAATTAATGCATTGTTCACAGTAAAACTATGCTTCTCAGATTTTCACTGCATATTCACTGTTGATTTGCTTAAAGTGCGCCATGATTGATGGACCATATTGCTGACTTTGACAACATTTGAATGCCACTACTGAACACGTTGTGTTACAACACGTTGTTTACATTTTGCAACTCAGAAGAGGC
The DNA here is from genome assembly GCF_057628025.1 of Oncorhynchus mykiss. Lineage (NCBI taxonomy): Eukaryota > Metazoa > Chordata > Actinopteri > Salmoniformes > Salmonidae > Oncorhynchus > Oncorhynchus mykiss. The sequence continues at coordinate 43,242,099 of NC_143027.1, forward strand.
TCTCAGAAATCCTGTAAAGATGGCTGAACGTCAAGTCCACATCACTAATAAGCACTTCTTCTTTAGTGAGGGCATACAGAAAAGACAAACATCATGATAAATACCATGCCATCTTGCTGTCACATCACACCTTTGCAACCAGTAATCTGACATCATCGTCTTTGTGTCTATAACATGCCTGTTTTGGAACACTTTTTAACTCTATTGAAATTCCATTCTCTGTCTAGACTGTCTGAATATGTTTTGCACTCCTACTGTATGAGATAGGGTCATTGTGTGATCTGTGGTGTGTTTCTTCTGGTTCTCTGTAGATATATGACATTGTGTGATTTGTCGGATGGTGTGTTTCTTCTGCTTGTCTATAGATGTAGACATGGTGGGATTTCTGTGATCTGTGTGTCTCTGTCCTCTTTCTCTGTAGATATGGCCATTGTGTGATGTGTCTGATGGTGTGTTTCCTCTGGTTCTCTGTAGATGTGGATGTCTTACAGCAGCTGGGGCTCACAGGGACAAGGAGCGGAGGGGGTTCATCGTCCTCAGGGGCCCGTGCTGCTCCCCAGGGGGTCATCCCCTTTAAGTCTGGGGTCATCCTCACTCAGCGGGCCCGGGTCCAGGCCCCCCTGTCTTCCATCCTCTCCACTGCCTCCTATCCCACCACCAACCTCTCTCTGATCCTCAGCCTGAGCTCCCACCGCATCAACAGCGCCTTCCTCTTCACCGTCCTGTCCAAGAGGAAGAGACTGCAGCTGGGGGTCCAGTTCATCCCGGGGAAGGTCCTGGTCTACGTTGGCCAGAAGGACTTTGTCCATTTTGACTATGACGTTCACAACGGCCTGTGGCACAGCCTGGCCCTGGACATCCGAGGCCAGAGGGTCTCGTTATATACTTCTTGTGGGAAGACTAGTGTACATGCAGATCTGCATTCTAAAAAAGAAGAGGCCCTGGATCCCGAGGGCTCTTTCCTCTTGGGTAAGATGGCCCAGAACTCAGTGCAGTTTGAGGGTGCCATTTGCCAGTTTGATATTTACCCCTCTGCCAAGGCAGCTCATAACTATTGTAAGTACATAAAGAAACACTGCAGGGAGGCCGACACCTACAGGCCTGTAAATCTCCCACCCCTGCTACCTCTGATCCCCTCAAACCCAAACTTTACTGTCACCCTCAACACTCCTCTGCTGTCGACTGAGGTAACCAGGAAAGTCCAGAGTCCTAGTCTGGTCTTGACTGGGGACAGAACCCGGACTAAGCTTGTTGTCCCGACCAGCCGCCCCACAGTGGCGCCAACCCTCTCTGTGCGTGAGAGTTTTGTCACACCAAAGTCGGGAACTATGTCCCTGTCCCTTCCTGCGACTGTCGCCCCGACAATGGCCAGGCCAGGATTAGAGCACCCCTTAATGGCCAAGACTCACACTGTTACTGTACCCCTCAGGACCAGCGGAACACAAACATCCCCAAAGCCAACATCCCGTGGCGACAGCAGTGCTAAAAAGAGCATGGCGGTGGAACCTGATGTTAAAACCCCAAAGCCCATAGGGAGCAGATTGGCTGCTGCACCAACCCTTTCCGTCACCACCCGGCCACTAAAGAGGAAGCCAGACCTCCAAACCACGGCAGCATCCAAACAAGGCTCTTCTTCAAACTCAAACACCTCCATCCTCTACATCCAGAGAAAGCAGCTGACCGTGCTAGCTGCAAAGAAACCTGAGCCCAGAGTGACCAGTGTGGAGGCTGTCAGACCCACCTTGTTTATCTCTGTCACTCCGCCTGCCACGGATGGCTTCCAAACCTGGGACCTGGAACCGACCCAGTTCTCACTGCTGGCTGGGCCGGGACCACCTGGACTAAAGGGAGAACCGGGACCAGCGGTAAGAACACATTTTTAAATAGAGATGTGTGTCACAGGAGGTTGGCGGAAACTTAATTGGGGAGAACATGCTTGTGGTAATGACTGGAGCGGAATCATTGGAATGGTATCAAATACATCAAACACATGGTTTCCAGGTGTTTGATGCAATTCCATTTGTTCCGTTCTGGATGTTATTATGAGCCGTTGTCCCCTCAGCAGCCTCCACTGGTGTGTGTATGTACAGTATGTATATATTCAATGTACAGGAGGGACTCCTAACCTGCCTGGCATGTGTGGCAGCAGGCTGATGTTTTAAACTCCTGCTATATTTCACACTGAGCTTTGGGAGCTGTTCTGTACTGTTCTGCCCCTAATCCCTTCTCCACCCATTACGTTAAACAAGCAGGGAGCTTGATGCTAAGTCGCTCTGTGGATGGCGAGGCGGTAGGGGGTTGGGTGGGTGGAGTAGGTTCGGCCCTCTTAAAAAGTCCCTGACACGAAGTCCTTCCATGGGTTACAGACATAGAAGTGCCTCCCCCCCCCCGAGCCCTGTCTGTATGGTGTCATTTTTAATAGTTAACCGTATTTCAGTTTTGCATCTGTTCAGTTTATTGGAACACATTGCATAGGCTTCATCTACAGTATCTCTTTTTTTAAATGTATTCTTCTATCTAGGAATTCAGCAGGAGCTCAGCAAAATGTGTCCTACCCTATAGCCTGTTCGCTATCGCCCCCCTTATCAAGTATAAACGGCTTGTGGGCCGGTGCTAGCTACTCTTCAGAGTGTTGCTTGCTAATGTGAGATTTCCTTTTTAGCGAGATGGGTAGAAATAGTCGGGTCCACAGAAGTGCCCCGCCAGCCAGTGGTCTGTGTGTCTGAACTGAGGGCCTGACGCCGGGGTGAGAGATTCCTCCCAGAAGGGTGTGTGACTGTAGGAAGAATGGAGACCTTTAGAACAGGTTCAAAGGTCATGGTGGATGAAGCACCTCGGAGCATTTGAAAGCTTCGGAACCCACCATGCATTGCATGAAGTGCTAATATGAAGGGCAAGGAATGCTTGGCTTGATGGTTGGGATTGGAATGGGATTTGTTGAGTGTGTTAAAATGACGATTCTGGTCCATTTTGTTGAGTTAAACCTGTGTTGGGATTAGAAGCCTGTAGTGGAGGTTATGGTGGAGGTTTTTAAGGTGAAGTGTCTTGGGAAGTGTCTTTCTCGTCTTGGGAAATCAATGAAAATTATAAATGGATTTCCAAGAAAGCAAACTCACATTGTATTAAGAAATTACCTTTTTATGACTCATGTCAGATGTTTGAACAGCTTTCAAAACTATAACAAGCATGACTGTCCAGCTCGTAACAGACCATTGATAGCTCATAGCGTGTAGGTCATTTGTTCTTGTTGGAACCTTGCAATGTTATGGTGCCCAGATGTGATTGCAGGCTTGAGGCTTTACTTGTTTTGAAAGATCTCATGAAATGTGAGTTATCAGTCATTTCAGACACTTCTTGGCCTTCACCATGTGTTTCAGATGTTTTCATGTATTAATATTGTGGCGTCAAGATCCAAAGCGACCAAAAATATTCTCACAATGTTTTATGTTGATGTAGTAGATGATAACACTTGCTTGTGCTACTATGTCAATGTCTTCCCTTAGCTCTGTCCAAAGCTAAATCAAATATTGATCTCAGACCTTTTCAGACCATTCATTGTACTTAAAGTATGGCATAGCTCATTTTTGGAGATATATATATATATATATATATATAT